>NC_089837.1:531589009-531889009 GCF_035609145.1 Eleutherodactylus coqui | reverse complement strand
CAGGAGATGTGCTATAATTAGATGAGGGCCACGTGTGCAGGAGATGTGCTATAATTAGATGAGGGCCACGGGTGCAGGAGATGTGCTAGAATTAGATGAGGGCCACGGGTGCAGGAGATATGCTATATAATTAGATGAGGGCCACGGGTGCAGGAGATGTATAATCAGATGAGGGACACGGGTGCAGGAGAAGTATAGTCAGAAGAGGGCTGTGGCTGCAGGAGATGTATGATCAGGTGAGGGCCACGGGGGCAGGAGACGTATAATCAGGTGAGGGCCACGGATGCAGGAGATGTGCTATAATCAGATGAGGGCCACGGGTGCGAAGTCGTATAATCAGATGAGGGCTACTGGTGTGGAAGGCTTATAATCAGATGAGGGCCACGGGTGCAGGAGATGTATTTATTTAGGTGAGGGCCAGGAGACCTATAGTCAGAAAAAGGCCATGGATGCAGGAGAGGTTGTATAATAAGATGAGTGCCACTGGTGCAGGAGATCTGGTATAATCAGGTGAGGGCCAGAGGGCAGGAAATGTGGTATCAAAGCACTACCGACCACTTGTCAGTTAGTATGTGAGTGCTTCTCATGCTCCGCCCCCTGGGGATGCCATTAAAGGTCCTACAACATATATAAAACAAAGCTTGACTGACAGAAGAGCAACACAGTTAGGGCTCTTAAAAGGGGAGGACAAAAATAACAAAATGAGAATACAACTAAACCGCTATTATCTCAGACAAAACTCAGCAGTCCTGACAGAAGACACCGAACTACCGCCGCCACAGAGATCCGGTGGGCTGAAGGACCTGCGGTGATGTCATTGCTGTATGAGGAGCCATTGTGCAGTTTGGTAGAAAGTACTGTATACTGGATAAACCAAAAACAGCAGATACCAGGACCTGTGATGATGTCACCGTCACGTGATCACCTGTGTGGGTAGTGTCAAGAATCACATGACCAGGGGTGATCACTGTATCCAGGAGTCCGTGGATGTGTAGAATAGCAGAGCTGTGTGTGTGTGAATCAGGATGTAGCAAGGCTGTGTGTATCATGTGCTGTGTGTGATGTGTGGGGGTCAGGATGGATGGAGTAGAGCTGTGTGTGTGTGATGTGTGGGGGTCAGGATGGATGGAGTAGAGCTGTGTGTGTGTGATGTGTGGGGGTCAGGATGGATGGAGTAGAGCTGTGTGTGTGTGATGTGTGGGGGTCAGGATGGATGCAGTAGTGCTGTGTGTGTGATGTGTGGGGGTCAGGATGGATGTAGTAGAGCTGTATGCGTGATGTGTGGGGATCAGAATGGATGTAGTGGAGCTGTGTGTGTGATGTGTGGGAATCAGGATGGATGTAGCACACATGCTGTGTGTGTGATGTGCGGGGTCAGGATTGATGTGCAATGTAGCAGAGCTGTGTGTGTAATGTGCTGCGTGTGTGATTTGCTGGGTCAGCATGCATATGTTATAGCTGTGTGTGTGATGTGTGGGGGTCAGGATGGATGTAGTGGAGCTGTGTGTGTGATGTGTGGGGGTCAGGATGGATGTAGTGGAGCTGTGTGTGTGATGTGTGGGGGTCAGGATGGATGTAGTGGAGCTGTGTGTGTGATGTGTGGGGGTCAGGATGGATGTAGTGGAGCTGTGTGTGTGATGTGTGGGGGTCAGGATGGATGTAGTGGAGCTGTGTGTGTGATGTGTGGGGGACAGGATGGATGTAGTGGAGCTGTGTGTGTGATGTGTGGGGGTCAGGATGGATGTAGTGGAGATGTGTGTGTGATGTGTGGGGGTCAGGATGGATGTAGTGGAGCTGTGTGTGTGATGTGTGGGGGTCAGGATGGATGTAGTGGAGCTGTGTGTGTGATGTGTGGGGGTCAGGATGGATGTAGTGGAGCTGTGTGTGTGATGTGTGGGGGACAGGATGGATGTAGTGGAGCTGTGTGTGTGATGTGTGGGGGTCAGGATGGATGTAGTGTAGCTGTGTGTGATGTGTGGGGAGCAGGATGGATAGAGTAGAGCTGTGTGTATGACGTGTGGGGGTCAGGATGGATGTAGTGTAGCTGTGTGTGTGATGTGTGGGGGGCAGAATGGATGTAGTGTAGCTGTGTGTGTGATGTGTGGGGGTCAGAATGGATGTAGTGTAGCTGTGTGTGATGTGTGGGGGTCAGGATGGATGGAGTAGAGCTGTGTGTCTGTGTGTGTGATGTGTGGGGGTCAGGATGGATGTAGTAGAGCTGTGTGTGTGTGATGCGTGGGGGGTCAGGATGGATGTAGTAGAGCTTTGTGTGTGATGTGTGGGGATCAGGATGGATGGAGTAGAGCTGCGTGTGTGATGTGTGGGGGTCAGGATGGATGGAGTAGAGCTGCGTGTGTGATGTGTGGGGGTCAGGATGGATGGAGTAGAGCTGTGTGTGTGATGCGTGGGGGTCAGGATGGATGGAGTAGAGCTGTGTGTGTGATGTGTGGGGGTCAGGATGGATGTAGTGGAGCTGTGTGTGTGATGTGTGGGGGACAGGATGGATGTAGTGGAGCTATGTGTGTGATGTGTGGGGGTCAGGATGGATGTAGTGTAGCTGTGTGTGATGTGTGGGGAGCAGGATGGATAGAGTAGAGCTGTGTGTATGACGTGTGGGGGTCAGGATGGATGTAGTGTAGCTGTGTGTGTGATGTGTGGGGGGCAGAATGGATGTAGTGTAGCTGTGTGTGTGATGTGTGGGGGTCAGAATGGATGTAGTGTAGCTGTGTGTGATGTGTGGGGGTCAGGATGGATGGAGTAGAGCTGTGTGTCTGTGTGTGTGATGTGTGGGGGTCAGGATGGATGTAGTAGAGCTGTGTGTGTGTGATGCGTGGGGGGTCAGGATGGATGTAGTAGAGCTTTGTGTGTGATGTGTGGGGATCAGGATGGATGGAGTAGAGCTGCGTGTGTGATGTGTGGGGGTCAGGATGGATGGAGTAGAGCTGCGTGTGTGATGTGTGGGGGTCAGGATGGATGGAGTAGAGCTGTGTGTGTGATGCGTGGGGGTCAGGATGGATGGAGTAGAGCTGTGTGTGTGATGTGTGGGGGGTCAGGATGGATGGAGTAGAGCTTTGTGTGTGATGTGTGGGGATCAGGATGGATGGAGTAGAGCTGCGTGTGTGATGTGTGGGGGTCAGGATGGATGGAGTAGAGCTTTGTGTGTGTGTGTGATGTGTGGGGGTCTGGATGGATGGAGTAGAGCTGTGTGTGTGTGTGTGATGTGTGGGGGTCAGGATGGATGGAGTAGAGCTGTGTGTGTGTGTGTGTGATGTGTGGGGGTCAGGATGGATGTAGTAGAGCTGTGTGTGTGTGATGCGTGGGGGGTCAGGATGGATGTAGTAGAGCTTTGTGTGTGATGTGTGGGGATCAGGATGGATGGAGTAGAGCTGCGTGTGTGATGTGTGGGGGTCAGGATGGATGGAGTAGAGCTGCGTGTGTGATGTGTGGGGGTCAGGATGGATGGAGTAGAGCTGCGTGTGTGATGTGTGGGGGTCAGGATGGATGGAGTAGAGCTGCGTGTGTGATGTGGGGGGAGGGGTCAGGATGGATGGAGTAGAGCTGCGTGTGTGATGTGTGGGGGGTCAGGATGGATGGAGTAGAGCTGTGTGTGTGATGTGGGGCGGGGGGGGGGGGTCAGGATGGAGTAGAGCTGCGTGTGTGATGTGTGGGGGTCAGGACGGATGGAGTAAAGCTGCGTGTGTGATGTGTGGGGATCAGGATGGATGGAGTAGAGCTGCGTGTGTGATGTGTGGGGATCAGGATGGATGGAGTAGAGCTGCGTGTGTGATGTGTGGGGATCAGGATGGATGGAGTAGAGCTGTGCGTGTGATGTGTGGGGGTCAGGATGGATGGAGTAGAGCTGTGCGTGTGATGTGTGGGGGTCAGGATGGATGGAGTAGAGCTGTGCGTGTGATGTGTGGGGGTCAGGATGGATGTAGTAGAGCTGTGCGTGTGATGTGTGGGGGTCAGGATGGATGGAGTAGAGCTGTGTGTGTGATGTGTGGGGGATCAGGATGGATGGAGTAGAGCTGTGTGTGTGATGTGTGGGGGTCAGGATGGATGGAGTAGAGCTGTGTGTGTGATGTGTGGGGGATCAGGATGGATGGAGTAGAGCTGTGTGTGTGATGTGTGGGGGTCAGGATGGATGGAGTAGAGCTGTGTGTGTGATGTGTGGGGGTCAGGATGGATGGAGTAGAGCTGCGTGTGTGATGTGTGGGGGTCAGGATGGATGGAGTAGAGCTGTGTGTGTGATGTGTGGGGATCAGGATGGATGGAGTAGAGCTGTGTGTGATGTGTGGGGGTCAGGATGGATGGAGTAGAGCTGTGTGTGTGATGTGTGGGGTCAGGATGGATGCAGTAGAGCTGTGTGTGTGATGTGTGGGGGTCAGGATGGATGGAGTGTAGCTGTGTGTGTGATGTGTGGGGGTCAGGATGGATGGAGTAGAGCTGTGTGTGTGATGTGTGGGGTCAGGATGGATGCAGTAGAGCTGTGTGTGTGATGTGTGGGGGTCAGGATGGATGGAGTAGAGCTGCGTGTGTGATGTGTGGGGGTCAGGATGGCTGTAGTAGAGCTGCGTTTGTGATGTGTGGGGGTCAGGATGGATGGAATAGAGCTGTGTGTGTGATGTGTGGGGGTCAGGATGGATGGAGTAGAGCTGTGTGTGATGTGTGGGGGTCAGGATGGATGGAGTAGAGCTGTGTGTGTGTTGTGTGGGGGTCAGGATGGATGGAGTAGAGCTGTGTGTGATGTGTGGGGGTCAGGATGGATGGAGTAGAGCTGTGTGTGATGTGTGGGGGTCAGGATGGATGGAGTAGAGCTGTGTGTGTGTGATGTGTGGGGATCAGGATGGATGTAATGTAGCTGTGTGTGTGTGATGTGTGGGGGTCAGGATGGATGGAGTAGAGCTGCGTGTGTGATGTGTGGGGGGTCAGGATGGATGGAGTAGAGCTGTGTGTATGATGTGTTGGGATCAGGATGGATGGAGTAGAGCTGCGTGTGTGATGTGTGGGAGTCAGGATGGATGGAGTAGAACTGTGTGTATGATGTGTGGGGGTCAGGATGGATGTAGTAGAGCTGTGTGTGGGGGATCAGGATGGATGGAGTAGAGCTGTGTGTGATGTGTGGGGGTCAGGATGGATGTAGTGTAGTTGTGTGTGTGATGTGTGGGGAGCAGGATGGATGTAGTGTAGCTGTGTGTGTGATGTGTGGGGAGCAGGATGGGTAGAGTAATAGAGTACAGCTGTGTGTATGATGTGTGGGGGGCAGAATAGATGTAGTGTAGCTGTGTGTGTGTGTGATGTGTGGGGAGCAGGATGGGTAGAGTAATAGAGTACAGCTGTGTGTATGATGTGTGGGGGGCAGAATAGATGTAGTGTAGCTGTGTGTGTGTGTGATGTGTGGGGGTCAGGATGGATGGAGTAGAGCTGTGTGTGTGATGTGTGGGGTCAGGATGGATGGAGCAGATCTGTGTGTGTGATGTTTGGGGGTCAGGATGGATGTAATGTAGCTGTGTGTATGAGATGTGGGGGGCCAGGATGAATGGAGTAGAGCTGTGTGTGTGTGATATGTGGGGATCATAATGGATTTACCATGTAGCAGAGCTGTGTGTGATGTGTGGGGATCATAATGGATTTACCATGTAGCAGAGCTGTGTGTGTGATGTGTGGGGATCATAATGGATTTACCATGTAGCAGAACTGTGTGTGTGATGTGTGGGGATCATAATGGATTTACCATGTAGCAGAGCTGTGTGTGTGATGTGTGGGGATCATAATGGATTTACCATGTAGCAGAGCTGTGTGTGTGATGTGTGGGGATCATAATAGATTTACCATGTAGCAGAGCTGTGTGTGTGATGTGTGGGGATCATAATGGATTTACCATGTAGCAGAGCTATGCGGTGCATTGCGCCACCAGAAATGCTCGTACTATAATTTCCTAATAATTACTAATAACCAGATGAGCGCCAGGGAGTAGATGTGTTTTAATCAGATGAAAGCCATGGGTGTGGGAGGCCCGTGGCATTGTATGCATACGCCCGTGGGCATGAGCCCTAAATCTGTATGCATATTCCTGGTAGAGTAGCCACGGATTTCTGCTGACATACTCAATGTGGAAAATTCCCAAATGTAATCCACCATGTGAGCTCGCCCCGAGGGTACATTCTAGCACCAGTGGTTCAGAGTTTGATGCAGATCCATGTAAAATCTGCACCAAATCTGCTAGGTATAAACAGATCATTAAGGGCAATCAGATTGGGACTACTAGGGTATTTCATACAACGGATGTGCTGTGAACATCCCTGGGCTTTTGGTCCCCTTAATCCACCACGGGGCCGGGTCTGTGTGAGGGCATGTGTTATAAACTCTCGGTATTACCTCCCTCTTCCTGCAGTTTTTCATCACCAGTGTGATGCAGGATGCAGCTTTAGCTTACACCAGGTGCCCTTCTATGAGGATTGCTGCAAGGAGGACACATGACTGCCTCTCCCAACGGCGGTGCTGTTGACAGTCTGTCCTGAGTTCCTTTGTTCTCCACTTGTGAGCGGTGGCGCCGGGCAGCTCTGACACTTCACTACCGATCCTCTGTCTCCTGCGCATGATTCTGGTGCCCTCTGCTGTGTCAGGCAGGTACTACTGATTCAGAAGCTGCAGGTGCTGGTTTTGTAACAGCAACACAAGTAGACGTAATAGAGGAGGCTGCAGTAAGTGCACCTCTTGGGGGGTCATTACAAGGTAGTCGAGAGTAATGGAGACCTGCTGGGGTCTGCTCCAGTGCCTGTGCTTGAGAAAAGAGCATTTAGAGTTCCGAAACGCGCTGCGCCCTTTTCTGTTCTTTTTTTGTCAAAATAAATATTTTCTCCTGATTACTGTCCCCATGGAGTCTCCATTACTCCCGACTACCTTGTAATGACCCCCAGGAGGTGCTCTTACTGCAGCCTCCTCTATTACGTCTGGTCATTGCTGTATTTTCGGCCTCCCTAAGCGCAGGAGTTTCCACTTACCTACTACTCGCCACTTCTGGGCTGTCACACTCCCCAGCATCTCTCCGCATGCTCTCCTCTGATGTCTCTTTGGGATGGGGTCGCCCTCACCTGTGACACTCTCAGCTTGTCTGCAACCCACCGATACAGGTCCTCTTCACTAATCCTTTGGCTACAACCAAAGGGTTGGGCTGTTCTACCAACACAAGTAGGAGACACCCGCGGCTTCCTCCTCACTGATTCGCTGATGTCACACTTCCCAGCATTCCTTGTTTTCCAAAACTATTTGTGACCAGTCAGCCCCCGGAGATTCACTATAGCTGGAAGGATGTCAGACGGCTGCTTCCTGTACCAGAAACTGAAGGCAGAAGGCTGGAGCAGAAATAGCTGGGAAAATGCACTGGTTGAAGAGACTGTAAACAGCAACTGCGAAGGAGGAAGAGTTTGTACACAGCGACTGTGCAGGATGAAGAGACTGTACACAGCGACTGTGCAGGATGAAGAGACTGTATACACCAACTGTGCAGGATGAAGAGACTGTACACAGCCACTGTGCAGGATGAAGAGACTGTACACAGCCACTGCGCATGATGAAGAGACTGTACACAGCCACTGCGCAGGATGAAGAGACTGTACACAGCCACTGCGCAGGATGAAGAGACTGTACACAGCCACTGCGCAGGATGAAGAGACTGTACACAGCCACTGCGCAGGATGAAGAGACTGTACACAGCCACTGCGCAGGATGAAGAGACTGTACACATCGACTGCACAGGAGAAAGAGACTGCGCACATCGACTGCGCAGGAGAAAGAGGCTGCGCACATCGACTGCGCAGGAGAAAGAGACTGCGCACAGTGACTGCGCAGGAGGAAGAGACTGCGCACAGTGACTACGCAAGAGGAAGAGACTGCGCACAGCATTTGCCCAGGAGAAAGAGACTGTACACAGTGATTGGGCAGGAGGAAGAGACTGTGCACAGTGATTGGGCAGGAGGAAGAGACTGTGCACGGTGATTGGGCAGGAGGAAGAGACTGTGCACGGTGATTGGGCAGGAGGAAGAGACTGTGCACGGTGATTGGGCAGGAGGAAGAGACTGTGCACGGTGATTGGGCAGGAGGAAGAGACTGTGCACAGTGATTGGGCAGGAGGAAGAGACTGTGCACAGTGATTGGGCAGGAGGAAGAGACTGTGCACAGTGACTGCGCAGGAGGAAGAGACTGTGCACAGTGACTAACTATAAGTAGCAGACTGCACACATCGACTGCGCAGGAGAAAGAGACTGCGCACAGTGACTGCGCAGGAGGAAGAGACTGCGCACAGTGACTGCGCAGGAGGAAGAGACTGCGCACAGTGACTGCGCAGGAGGAAGAGTCTGCGCATAGTGACTGCGCAGGAGGAAGAGTCTGCGCATAGTGACTGCGCAGGAGGAAGAGACTGCGCATAGTGACTGCGCAGGAGGTAGAGACTGCGCACAGTGACTGCGCAGGAGGTAGAGACTGCGCACAGTGACTTCGCAGGAGGTAGAGACTGCGCACAGTGACTTCGCAGGAGGTAGAGACTGCGCACAGCGACTGCGCAGGAGGTAGAGACTGCGCACAGCGACTGCGCAGGAGGTAGAGACTGCGCACAGCGACTGCGCAGGAGGTAGAGACTGCGCACAGCGACTGCGCAGGAGGTAGAGACTGCGCACAGCGACTGCGCAGGAGGTAGAGACTGCGCACAGCGACTGCGCAGGAGGTAGAGACTGCGCACAGCGACTGCGCAGGAGGTAGAGACTGCGCACAGCGACTGCGCAGGAGGTAGAGACTGCGCACAGCGACTGCGCAGGAGGTAGAGACTGCGCACAGCGACTGCGCAGGAGGTAGAGACTGCGCACAGCGACTGCGCAGGAGGTAGAGACTGCGCACAGCGACTGCGCAGGAGGTAGAGACTGCGCACAGTGACTGCGCAGGGGGAAGAGACTGCGCACAGTGACTGCGCAGGGGGAAGAGACTGCGCACAGTGACTGCGCAGGGGGAAGAGACTGCGCACAGTGACTGCGCAGGGGGAAGAGACTGCGCACAGTGACTGCGCAGGGGGAAGAGACTGCGCACAGTGACTGCGCAGGGGGAAGAGACTGCGCACAGAGACTGCGCACAGCGACTGCGCAGGGGGAAGAGACTGCGCACAGCGACTGCGCAGGGGGAAGAGACTGCGCACAGCGACTGCGCGGGAGAAAGAGACTGCGCACAGCGACTGCGCGGGAGAAAGAGACTGCGCACAGCGACTGCGCGGGAGAAAGAGACTGCGCACAGCGACTGCGCGGGAGAAAGAGACTGCGCACAGCGACTGCGCGGGAGAAAGAGACTGCGCACAGCGACTGCGCGGGAGAAAGAGACTGCGCACAGCGACTGCGCGGGAGAAAGAGACTGCGCACAGCGACTGCGCGGGAGGAAGAGACTGCGCACAGCGACTGCGCGGGAGGAAGAGACTGCGCACAGCGACTGCGCGGGAGAAAGAGACTGCGCACAGCGACTGCGCGGGAGAAAGAGACTGCGCACAGCGACTGCGCGGGAGAAAGAGACTGCGCACAGCGACTGCGCGGGAGAAAGAGACTGCGCACAGCGACTGCGCGGGAGAAAGAGACTGCGCACAGCGACTGCGCGGGAGGAAGAGACTGCGCACAGCGACTGCGCGGGAGGAAGAGACTGCGCACAGCGACTGCGCGGGAGGAAGAGACTGCGCACAGCGACTGCGCGGGAGGAAGAGACTGCGCACAGCGACTGCGCGGGAGAAAGAGACTGCGCACAGCGACTGCGCGGGAGAAAGAGACTGCGCACAGCGACTGCGCGGGAGAAAGAGACTGCGCACAGCGACTGCGCGGGAGAAAGAGACTGCGCACAGCGACTACGCGGGAGGAAGAGACTGTTCACAGTGTCCGCGTAGGATGAAGAGACTGTACACCACGACTGCACAGGAGGAAGAGACTGTACACAGCAACTTCACAGGAGGAAGAGACTACACCACGACTGCGCAGGAGGAAGAGACTGTACACCACGACTGCGCATGAGGGAGAGACTGTATATCACGAGTGCGCAGGAGGAAGGGGCTGTGCACAGGAATTGGGCAGAAGAAAGAGACTGTGCACAGGAATTGTGCAGGAGGAAGAGACTGCACAGTGACTAATTAGAAGTAGGAGACTACACAGCGACTGCCCAGAAGCAAGATACTGTGCACGGCGACTGCGCAGGAGGAAGAGATTGTACACAGGGATTGGGCAGAAGGAAGAGACTGCGCAGGGATTAGAGAGACTGCACACGGATTGGGCAGGAGGAAGAGACTGTGCACAATGACTAACTAGAAGTAGGAGACTGTGCACAGCGACTGCACAGGAGAAAGAGACTGTGTCACAGCGACTGCACAGGAGAAAGAGACTGTGCACAGCGACTGCACAGGAGAAAGAGACTGTGCACAGCGACTGCACAGGAGAAAGAGACTGTGCACAGCGACTGCACAGGAGAAAGAGACTGTGCACAGCGACTGCACAGGAGAAAGAGACTGTGCACAGCGACTGCACAGGAGAAAGAGACTGTGCACAGCGACTGCACAGGAGAAAGAGACTGTGCACAGCGACTGCGCAGGAGAAAGAGACTGTGCACAGCGACTGCGCAGGAGAAAGAGACTGTGCACAGCGACTGCGCAGGAGAAAGAGACTGTGCACAGTGATTGGGCAGGAGGAAGAGACTGTGCACAGTGATTGGGCAGGAGGAAGAGACTGTGCACAGTGATTGGGCAGGAGGAAGAGACTGTGCACAGTGATTGGGCAGGAGGAAGAGACTGTGCACAGTGACTGCGCAGGAGGAAGAGACTGTGCACAGTGACTGCGCAGGAGGAAGAGACTGTGCACAGTGACTGCGCAGGAGGAAGAGACTGTGCACAGTGACTGCGCAGGAGGAAGAGACTGTGCACTGACTAACTAGAAGTAGCAGACTGCACACATCGACTGCACAGGAGAAAGAGACTGCGCACATTGACTGCGCAGGAGAAAGAGACTGCGCACAGTGACTGCGCAGGAGGAAGAGACTGCGCACAGTGACTACGCAAGAGGAAGAGACTGCGCACAGCATTTGCCCAGGGGAAAGAGACTGTACACAGTGATTGGGCAGGAGGAAGAGACTGTACACGGTGATTGGGCAGGAGGTAGAGACTGTGCACAGTGATTGGGCAGGAGGAAGAGACTGTGCACGGTGTGATCTGGATTATGATTTCTCCAGCAGGCTTTGGGGTATTTTGCCACTTCCGAATTGTGCAGACATCATCGAACCAGGTCAGACACCAATGCTGGTCTAAAACTGGGAGAGTCTCTACAATGTGTAGAGGCTCAAGCCTTTTATTATAACACATGACAACCGCCCTTTATGGGCGTTTAACAGATTACATCAGTAACATATATATATATTCTTATTCGCTAGATTATACAGAGTCTCCCGCCTCCCTACCCACCCTTCCTCACGTCCGCCATAGTATGGACTTTGTCTTCTTTAGCATGCAGACAGCCTTAAGGAATTCTGTCTAGTTGACAAATCATTTGTTTAACTAGCTTGTGTGAGGAGTGGAAGGGGGCCTAGATAAACACACAGTATTGAACACAGGATATACACATGACACTATAGCCCTTAACTCTTAGAGGTCTCTTGTGTAACTTCTATGTACTTAACTAACATTACATCAGACATCCATTGTCTAGCAAATACTATGATTAGATTGTGTGTGTGTCCTTTAAACTCCTCAGAGCTTAGAGTCATTACAACAGCAAAATATATTTGGGTTATATTAATCGATAGACATTTTATAAATAATCATCATGTCTATCACAATCCCCCCTTAAAATGTCTATCCTCTAATTCTCTATCTAATATTTACAGTTTTCTGCGCATGAGCCTATAACTGGAGCGCGTTGAAGGTTCGTTTTAGAGTCTTCAAGGGGGTGTAGGACTTGTCCACTCCTTCTGGGGATGCATCCAGCAAACTCATGGTGGGAGCGGCTTTTCCAGCATCAGTTTCACAGGTCTCTCTGACACAGGGGATAACACAGCAGACTAGAACAGAAAAGATAATCAGTTCACATACAACAGCGACGCCCGTCTGTGCCAGGATCCTTTACCACCCGCTCATCCATGCGAGTGCTGGTCCCAAAAGTTAGCTCTTTTTAGTTAGGGCGGTCAGCTTCTTAATGGCAAGTGCGTCTTTACCCGCGGGTCACGTGTCGTCTAGGATGTAGGTATGACAAGTCTCCCCTATCATCTTTCAGACACTCCCCTTTTTAGCTAAAGTCATATCTAAGGCCATTCTATTTTGAAAAAGTCATAGTCGAGGTAGGTCCTATTGGTCGACTAGTCCCTATAAGGCGTCTCTAGTATAATTTATAAACCACTGCTAATTATAATAAACATAATTAATCCAATCAACGTTTATTTACCATAATGACCAGGAAAATGGACTCGAATCTAGTTTTAACTTGGTCTCTAATTTTTAAAACTTGTCAGGTACCCCCCTTGGCTATCCTATGACGTCAATGTATACGTGTAGATCAAAACTACCACCAGGGGTCTCTCTTCTCGCTCTAGTATAATGTTACAATACTAGTAGTGTGCAAAGGTACGCGCGGCGTGGGACTCCCTAATCTTCACCCACACCAATGTCCCTCCTGGAGATAGTCCTAATGGTGAACACGTCCAAGTCGCCTCACCCTTGCGTCAGGGTTTTCCCACTGCCCGTAAGTCCCTACTCCTAGGAGGGGGGGGATCCCTACCTTACCTCAGAGGGAGGCCATGGATTCCCTGGGCTCATTTCCAGGCATCCATACCCTCTATCTGTACAAGTTAACACCCCACAGGGTGTGCCCTCGCCGGAACCTAAGGTCTTCTGCACTATCCCTTGGCAAATGGGAATTCCACTGACAATCCATCTTAGGAGATCGGGGCAGGCACAGTACTAGTACATTTCTCCTTTTCTTTGGTAGCGTATGTGGTTGGCATTATCGGAATTGGCTCTTCATCTTTTTTAAACAAGGGAAATATTGCTGAGTTCCCCAAAAATCTCCCTCCACCCTGCCTAATTGCCTGGCAGGTGTAGTTTCCAGGGTAGTCAGTAATACTCTCTCCGGTGCAAAACACTTAAGTAGTTATAGAGTATTCCTTCTTCCATTTCTCACGGACAGTGTAATTAGCGGAAATGTTCGTGAAGAGACTAATAAACCACTCTTCAGCATCTACAGGGAGATTTAGGGGGACCATCCCCGAGTGTAGTCGGGCACTACCGCGCACGCAACAGTTAGACTTGTTGCTCCTGTTAGCATTGTACCTCATCAACTCCAACCAGAGATTCTGGTCAGAGTAGCCAGTCGCTACTGTCAAGGTGTCCACAAAAGGTAGGGTCGGCTATGATCATCATGTTCGTCAAGGTCTTTATCTTACGGCGGAGGGGGTTAATTATGGGCACGGGACTAAGTGAAGGCTTCCATTCGGCTGCATCTACCATACCCCTTATTTTAAACTTCCCTAAGGGATCTGTCTTCCCGTACCGGTATGTCCCCAGACTTTAAGTCCCTCCGTCCCCCGGGCTTGGATCTCCCATGGTTAATGTAACAACCGCATTAAAACCAAGCAGCATACTAAGTTCAGCCTTCCAATACCTGCTGTCCTTATTATTCTCAAGGAGGGTTATACGACTAATTAGGGATTTCCCGCTCTTATCTTTCTTATTTAAGGCACTTCGCGGTTTATAGGACTAGTCTGTTCCTGCGTTCCATCCCACTAATCCCCAATAACGGCAGTCTTCTCCCCAGACGTTATCAGTGGCGCAAACATATTGTATTCCCCGGGTATATAAGTCATATAACCAGCTGGACTGAGCTAAATCTGGCCTGCGGTGGGATCTTGCGCCTAGACACGGGACCACAGTACAATAGTCGAAGGAATATGCGGCTACTTGAGCATTGGACGAGTTATACTAGAAGGTAACCATACCCTCATATTCTTCCGACTAAGGATTCCAGTTGCCACCCTCCTCTCTCACTAGCCCTAACCAGAGTAATGTCTTTGGCACAATTAAGACTGGTCTCCCGGATCTGAAGCTTTCTTACAGTATGAAGCATGGATCCATGTAAGTCTTTCGGCTAGTTTCACAGCTGTGGCAGTAGTCAGAAGCACCTGGTAGGGGCCATCAAATCGGGGCTCAGGAGGGTGCTTCCTGGGGAACTTCTTGATGCACACCCAATCCCCAGGCTGCAAGATATGTGTCCCAGTGTCTACCTCTGAGTCTGGAAGAGAACACCTGTGCATAGGCTTTGGTTAGTTCTTTAACAACGGAAATCACATACTCAGTCAACACATCAGATTGTAATTGTAACTACTGAGGATAGTAACGACCTAGCCTTGGGGCTAGCCCAAACAATCTCGTAGGGAGATAATGTATGATCCCTCCCCTGGGTTCATATCTAACACTGTATAAGGCTATTGAATGACAGTCTTTCCAAAGTGGCGTCATTTTTAAGTATCTTACTTTTTAGCGTGCCACTACGTCTCTCCACCTTTCCACTACACTAAAGGTGGTACAGTATGTAAAAGGCCTGGGATACACCCAGAGCAGACATGACATGTTACATTCACCTGCGAAGTTTATACCTCTGTCTGACTCTGAATCACTTCTGGTACCCCATATTCACAGTTTACCTTGTTCATGAGCTTCTTTGCGGTTACCTACTTGTTTGCCTTGGTAACAGGGTCAGCCTCCAACCTGCAAAGACATCAACAACAACAAGCACGTAGTCATACTTCCCAACAAGTGGGGAGCTGAACGTAGTCAATTTGCAATCCCTGAAATGGGTAGCGTGGTCCAGGCAAGTGTGATGTGGCAAATTTACTTCTGCCCTGTCTTACCTATGGCATAGATCATGCTAAACTGGACAAATGATGCAGCAGCTACAGAGAACCCAGAAGTCGCCCAACCTCTTTCAAGCGTCGTCGTCATTGCTGGTTTACTAGGTGGGTCTTTCCGTCCATCAGCTGGGCCATCATGGGATATAGGAACTGTGGTGGGCAAGTGCTGTTGACTGTTCACCACACGCTGTCCTGTTTCTGCTGCTCCCATATTAGTCCATTTATTCTTTCCTTCCTTGCTGGCTTGTAACTGTAAAAGTCTTTAGCATATCAAAGTCCAAATTTTTGTCAATGTCCAAAGTTTTTTACCACTGACTCATGCTGTCAGTATCTTTCTTCTTTCTTCCACGGCTTGAGGGCCGCTGCCTTTGCTGCGCTGTCAGCAAGGGTGTCGTCTCTCGCCTCTCCAGTGTAGGACTCGGTGCGAACTCTCAACTTTGTCAGGTAGAAGCAGGGCCTCCATGCGACTCTGTACCGCTGCACCATTCTCAATTGGTTGTCCTGCTAAGGTAAAAACTGTCTGGCCTTCCATATTGGGCCGTAATCATGAGCTGTGCCAAATGCATACCAGGAGTCAGTGTAAAGGGTTGCCGGTCTTACCTCTCGCCACTCTACTCGCCTCAGTGAGGGCCTTCAATTCCGCTTCTTGTACTGAGACATGCGGAGGCAGAACTCCTGCTTCTAGGACATCTTGTTGTGTGACCACTGCATATCTGATGTGGAGTCATCAATCCTCACCCTGGTACCATCTGCAAAAAGCTCAACATATGCATTATCAACAGAGGTTCTGGTTACTGTTTGCATATCTGCAGTTTCTTACTGTATTAGTACTAAATAATCATGCTGATGTTCTATTTCACATGGCTCGGAATCTTGTTATCTTATTCCATTTATTTATTTATTTATTTTTTTCCAAACCCAATCGCTGATCTACAACACCTAGATCATCTATGACCCATATCACCTATGCCTCCCCCCTTTTGAACAGGAATACTCAATGGAAAAAGAGTCATTGCGTTCAAACTAGTAAACCAAGAGGCACAAAAACAAGCACTTTGTAGGTCAAGGTGACATTGTATACAGCGAAGTCTGAGCGAAAATCTCCTTACAAAAATTTTTTTTTTTTTCCTTCAGGTCGCAGTTAGCATTTTTTAACACAAGGGGGCGCCACACGATTCAAATTTTACGTCACCCAGTGTAATAGTATTTCAGGGTATGGCCAGCGTTTAGCTTTTACTCTCCTGTCGGAATATAATTATAGCTTCAGTGTAAACTGACACTAGAATATACCAAAGACTTAAAGAAAAACTAAAGAATACGCATGAATTAACATCCTACTCTGGGCAATTCAGTCCCTCTTTCTTCACATAAAAAGTAAAATTACTTCACCAAATTGCATGAAAAAGTTTGCTGGGTGACTATAGGGAAATTATTTCATCTGTAGGAGCCTTCCATAACATCATCTGTCTGAGTATCCATTGGAGAAGCGGGCAGTGGAAAACAGAGCCCCTGGGAACATGAGAGAGCGTCCCCTGTCATGTATTCCCGGCCTCTGTCCCCCATGCATCAACTCCAATCTTCCATGCACTATAAACCAGCTTAGTCATCTACTATGTCCCAAGCTGCATCTCCACAAAGGTTTGTTTCCCTGAACTTATCACACATCCAAAGTGGCCACATCTTGGAGTGCAAAAAAGTCCGGTCAAACAAAACCTTACTTCAGACAATCATGATGTTAGCACTGGATACAGTGGCATTGGGGAATATAGGCCTCCCAAATGCAGCAAAATGGCCGCCAGAGGCAGAAAGGGGCGGGGCTACAGATCTCCCAGGTGAGGCAAAATGGCCGCTGGAGGAATGGGCGGGCCCAGGAGTAGCAGCACTTCCAGGTGAGGCAAGATGGCCGCTGGAGGAATGGGCGGGCCCAGGAGTAGCAGCACTTCCAGGTGAGGCAAGATGGCCGCTGGAGGAGGAAGGGGCGGGGCCAGGTCCTGTCCCGGATGGGGAGGGACCGGAAGTAACATCACACACCCTGAAAGTGAGCACATGGGGGGAAGTAACTTCAGGGTGGGGGCAGGCCTCACTACCTTTACTGCAGAGTCACACTATGTTAGATTGTAAACATTGCAAGCACGGCCGCCATTACAGGGAGGGGCTGTAGTCAACACAAAGGCATTACATTGTTCATAAGCAATACACATACCCCCCCCCTACATGCTTTCCCCTCTTCAATCTCTTAACTACGTTATACCTCCTCCTAGCAATCTAAAAACGCCTTTCTTTCTGCTAGGCTTCCTGCTCATCTTCTGTAAACTTTCTACAGTCTATCTTACCTGTCCATGACCTAACATTTCTTTCTGCAACTTTTCCTGATCCTTTCCCATCAGCAACCAGATCACAAGCTCTATGACCTTTGCCCTTGCTCACTTTGCTCAACTCTATTCTATTCGAAGTTCCTATTCATTCTATTCGAAGACACAGTAGTGTTTCTCTTGTAAAATCTGCTTTCTTCAAATCCTTCCCATATAACCTCTCTTTCCCACTCAGATTACAATGCACATTAATTCTACAAAACACAGGGAACGACAAAGTAAACAGAAAGGGTTAATTGGAAAAAGCTTTCAGTTCACTCTTATCAGCAGCCCTCCCCCCAACAATAAACACTGCACATTCTTTCTATAGTACCAAACAGACGGGATTACTGGAGAATACCCACAACGGCTCAAGGTATATATATATATCTCATCTACCTTTTTTAACAACCCACCGTCTAGTAATCCCCAAGAGCACTCCTTGTACACGATCTAGACAGGACATTTAGCTATACACAGAGACTGACGATTATTTTCAATGACCAAAACCTCAACAATATTCTGGAGAAATCAGCCGTCACAAAGCACGGCTATACCTTTCCACATATGAGAACATAACACGCTCAATCATAAAGGTAAGTATACGTATCATAAATCTTCCTAACCTCACACTAGTTTTACCTAGGAGAAAGTGTCACTGGCGTGTTCCCTCAGACGTAAACAGCCGAGTCCGCCCTCCCGACACATTAACCCTCACAGAATTTGTCTCTTGGTCTTGCATACACAATTTTTAACCGTCTCAGACATAGCAGACACAGCGTACAAAATACCCCTAGACAGGTAACATGGTGATTTTTCCGAGTGGACAGAACTAGAGTTATTACCTGTCTTTCAGTGAAGGTCCAGTCTGGATCAGGAACAGGCAGAAAAGCAGTCAGAACCCAGCTCACATCGGTAGATTTACATAAAGCAATCTTACCGTGTTCTGTAGATTTTCGGGCCCCTGAGTTCTGCGTGCCATCTGCCGATCTCTGTACGTTCCAGGCTGTGACCTCACAGATCCACTCGCCCACCCAGGGACGCCACTGATCTGGATTATGATTTCTCCAGCAGGCTTTGGGGTATTTTGCCGCTTCCGAATTGTGCAGACATCATCGAACCAGGTCAGACACCAATGCTGGTCTAAAACTGGGAGAGTCTCTACAATGTGTAGAGGCTCAAGCCTTTTATTATAACACATGACAACCGCCCTTTATGGGCGTTTAACAGATTACATCAGTAACATATATATATTCTTATTCGCTAGATTATACAGAGTCTCCCGCCTCCCTACCCACCCTTCCTCACGTCCGCCATAGTATGGACTTTGTCTTCTTTAGCATGCAGACAGCCTTAAGGAATTCTGTGTAGTTGACAAATCATTTGTTTAACTAGCTTGTGTTTGAGGAGTGGAAGGGGGCCTAGATAAACACACAGTATTGAACACAGGATATACACATGACACTATAGCCCTTAACTCTTAGAGGTCTCTTGTGTAACTTCTATGTACTTAACTAACATTTACATCAGACATCCATTGTCTAGCAAATACTATGATTAGACTGTGTGTGTCCTTTAAACTCCTCAGAGCTTAGAGTCATTACAACAGCAAAATATATTTGGGTTAAATTAATCGATAGACATTTTATAAATAATCATCATGTCTATCACAGGTGATTGGGCAGGAGGAAGAGACTGTGCACGGTGATTGGGCAGGAGGAAGAGACTGCACGGTGATTGGGCAGGAGGAAGAGACTGTGCACAGTGATTGGGCAGAAGGAAGAGACTGTGCACAGTGACTAACTAGAAGTAGCAGACTGCACACATCGACTGCACAGGAGAAAGAGACTGCGCACATCGACTGCGCAGGAGAAAGAGACTGCGCACAGTGACTGCGCAGGAGGAAGAGACTGCGCACAGTGACTGCACAGGTGGAAGAGACTGTGCACAGTGATTGGGCAGGAGGAAGAGACTGTGCACAGTGATTGGGCAGGAGGAAGAGACTGTGCACAGTGATTGGGCAGGAGGAAGAGACTGTGCACAGTGACTGCGCAGGAGGAAGAGACTGTGCACAGTGACTGCGCAGGAGGAAGAGACTGTGCACAGTGACTGCGCAGGAGGAAGAGACTGTGCACAGTGACTAACTAGAAGTAGCAGACTGCGCACAGTGACTGCGCAGGAGGAAGAGACTGCGCACAGTGACTGCGCAGGAGGAAGAGACTGCGCACAGTGACGGCGCAGGAGGAAGAGACTGCGCACAGTGACTGCGCAGGAGGAAGAGACTGCGCACAGTGCCTGCGCAAGAGGAAGAGACTGCGCACAGCATTTGCCCAGGAGAAAGAGACTGTACACAGGGATTGGGCAGGAGAAAGAGACTGTACACAGGGATTGGGCAGGAGGAAGAGACTGTGCACAGGGATTGGGCAGGAGGAAGAGACTGTGCACAGGGATTGGGCAGGAGGAAGAGACTGTGCACAGTGACTGCGCAGGAGGAAGAGACTGCGCACAGTGACTGCACAGGAGGAAGAGACTGCGCACAGTGACGGCGCAGGAGGAAGAGACTGCGCACAGTGACTGCGCAGGAGGAAGAGACTGCGCACAGTGACTGCGCAAGAGGAAGAGACTGCGCACAGCATTTGCCCAGGAGAAAGAGACTGTACACAGGGATTGGGCAGGAGAAAGAGACTGTACACAGGGATTGGGCAGGAGGAAGAGACTGTGCACAGGGATTGGGCAGGAGGAAGAGACTGTGCACAGGGATTGGGCAGGAGGAAGAGACTGTGCACAGGGATTGGGCAGGAGGAAGAGACAGTGCACAGGGATTGGGCAGGAGGAAGAGACTGTGCACAGTGACTAACTAGAAGTAGCAGACTGCACACATCGACTGCGCAGGAGAAAGAGACTGCGCACAGTGACTGCGCAGGAGGAAGAGACTGCGCACAGTGACTGCGCAGGAGGAAGAGACTGCGCACAGTGACTGCGCAGGAGGAAGAGACTGCGCACAGTGACTGCGCAGGAGGAAGAGACTGTGCACAGTGACTACGCAGGAGGAAGAGACTGCGCACAGCATCTGCCCAGGAGAAAGAGACTGTACACAGCAACTGCGCAGGAGGAAGAGACTGTGCACAGGGATTGGGCAGGAGGAAGAGTCTGTGCACAGTGACTGCACAGGAGGAAGAGACTGTACACAGGGATTGGGCAGGAGGAAGAGACTTGTGCACAGTGACTAAGCAGGAGTAGGAGACTGTGCACAGCGACTGTGCAGGAGGAAAAGACTGTGCACAGCATCTGCCCAGGAGTAAGAGACTGCACACAGTGACTGCACAGGATAAAGACTTCACACCGACTGTGCAGGAGGAAGAGACTGCGCAGAATGAGGACTGTGCACAACGATTGAGTAGGAGGTAGAGACTGCACACAGTGACTGCGCAAGAGGACGAGACAGTACAGAGCGACTGCGCAGGAGGAAGAGACTTCACAGGATGAAGAGAGTGTACACAGCGACTGCGCAGGAGGAAGAGACTGCATAGGATGAAGAGACTACACAGCGACTGCACATGAGGAAGAGACTGCACAGCAACTGCACAGTATGAAGAGACGGTACACAGCGACTGCGCAGGAGGAAGAGACTGCACAGGATGAAAAGACTGTACACAGCGACTGCGCAGGAGGAAGAGACTGCACAGGATGAAGAGACTGTACACAGCGACTGTGCATGAGATAGAGACTGCATAGGATGAAGAGACTACACAGCGACTGCACATGAGGAAGAGACTGCACAGGATAAAAAGACTGTACACAGCGACTGCGCACGAGAAAGAGATTGCACAGAATGAAGAGACTGTACACAGCGACTGTGCAGGAGGAAGAGACTGCATAGGATGAAGAGACTGTACACCGTGACTGCGCAGGAGGAAGAGACTGCATAGGATGAAGAGACTGTACACAGCGACTGTGCAGGAGGAAGAGACTGCACAGGATGAAGAGACTGTACACAGCGACTGCACAGTGACAACACAGCAGGAGGAGACTGCATGTAGTGGCTGCACAGGAAGAAGAAGAAGACTGCACACTGACTATACAGGAGCAGCAGACTGCAGACAGTGACTTCACAGGTGGAGGAGACTGAAAACTGATTACACTGAAGGAAGACCGCAGAGCAGGAAGAGACTGCACCACCAAATGTGCAGGAAAAAGAGACTGCACACAACGACTGTCCAAAAGGAATAGACTGCACACAGCAACTGGACAGAAAGAAAGACTGCAAACAGTGACAACACAAGAGGAAGAGACTGCGCACAGTGACTGCACAGGAGATAGAGACCGCACAGGACAAAGAGACTGCAAATTGACTATACAGAAGAAAGAGAATACTTATGTGGAAGAGACTGCATAGACAAAATGCACAAGAAAAAGAGGCCACAAAAAAGAAAGAGACTGCAAAGTGACTGCGAAAAAGGAAAAGACTGCACACACCAAATGCACAGTAGAAAGAGACTGCAAACTGACTTCACAGGAGGAAGAGACTGCATAGGAAGAAGCAACTGTTTAAGAAGAGACTGTTTTAGGAAGAGACTGCACCCAGTGACTAGAGGAGGAAGAGACTGCCTAAAGTTACTGCTGAGCATGCGGGGTCAGTGTAATACATGGGAGGGGGCTTCTCCTGGGAGACCCCAGGACTGCTGTATGGAGAGAGTGAGGAGGAGTGCAGAGTGACAGAGAGGGAGGGATGAGAGGAGGTGAGAAGACTCCACTCCAGACTCCTCCACACTGACACCTCGCAGTGAGAGCGATGCTGCAGAGCCGGCGTGCACAGGGGACGGCGGAGACTCTGGGGTCACCCAGCACCCGGACACCCTGACCCCTCTATGGCCTGAACCCCCAGCTGCAGCAGCATCTCCCCACCACTCACCATGAGACTGCTGTCCCTGCTCAGCTGCTGTCTCCTCCTCCTGCCAGGTGAGTGCAGTCTCATAAGAGACCCCTAAAATTCACCGGCAACACTCCTGGTATAGTCGAGCTGTGTGATGTTACATGGGACTGCAAGTCACATCTACCTTATCTGAGGTATTACATAGGACTGCAGGTCACATGTACTACATTAACTGTGGTGTTACATAGGACTGCAGGTCAGATCTACTATATTATCTGTGGTGTTACATAGGACTGCAGGTCACATCTACATTATCTGTGGTGTTACATAGGACTGCAGGTCACATCTGCTACATTATCTGTGGTGCTACATAGGACTGCCAGCCACTTCTAGTACACCATCTGAGGTGTTACATAGGACTGCAGGTCACATGTACAATATTATCTGTGGTGTTACATAGGACTGCAGGTCACATTTACATTATCTGTGTTACATAGGACTGCAGGTTATATCTACATTATCTGTGGTGTTACATAGGACTGCAGGTCACATCTAGTACACAATCTGAGGTGTTACATAGGACTGCAGGTCACATCTACATTATCTGTGGTGTTACATAGAACTGCATGTCACATCTACTTTATCTGTGGTGTTACATAGGACTGCAGGTCACATCTACTACATTATCTGTGGCGTTACATAGGACTGCCAGTCACATCTACTACATTATCTGTGGTGTTACATGGGACTGCAGGTCACATCTACATTATCTGTTGTGTTGCATAGGACTGCAGGTCATATCTGCACTATTTGAGGTGTTACATAGGACTGCAGGTCACATATACCACATTATCTGTGGTGTTACATAGGACTGCAGGTCACATCTACTACATTATCTGTGGTGTTACATAGAACTGCATGTCACATCTACTTTATCTGTGGTGTTACATAGGACTGCAGGTCACATCTACTACATTATCTGTGGCGTTACATAGGACTGCCAGTCACATCTACTACATTATCTGTGGTGTTACATGGGACTGCAGGTCACATCTACATTATCTGTTGTGTTGCATAGGACTGCAGGTCATATCTGCACTATCTGAGGTGTTACATAGGACTGCAGGTCACATCTACCACATTATCTGTGGTGTTACATAGGACTGCAGGTCACATCTACATTATATGTGGTAGTACATAGGACTGCAGGTCACATCTACTACATTATCTGTGGTATTACGTAGGACTGCAGGTCACATCTACTACCTCATCTGTGGTGTTGCATAGGACTGCAGGTCATATCTGCACTATCTGAGGTGTTACATAGGACTGCAGGTCACATCTACTACATTATCTGGGGTGTTACATAGGACTGCAGGTCACATCTACATTATCTGTGGTGTTACGTAGGACTGCAGGTCACATCTACTACCTCATCTGTGGTGTTGCATAGGACTGCAGGTCACATCCACTACATTATCTGTGGTGTTACATAGGACTGCAGGTCACATCTACATTATATTTGTTGTTACATACGACTGCAGGTCACATCTATAGTATCTGTAATCTGTTATCGGTTTCTATCATAGAGGTGACTGATATCAGCGGCTCCTCTTATTACGCCCCAGCACTGTTATAATTTGGGGGTATCTGACCCTTTAAGGGTCCAGGATCCCCGTTAAGTGGCATTAACCCTTTCCTTGCGGGTGCCCGTCCTGTATCTGTCGGGTCTCGTATACTTCACACGCTCACTCTACAGGTGGTGGTGGTATTTCTTGCCCCCCGGGGGTATATGTGTGTGTTGTCACCTGTAACAGATCCCCCCTTGAAGACTCTCCCGGCGGCTCGGGTGTCTCTGGGTTCCTGCAATCACCCCTACATCTCTGAATTAGTTGTAATTTAATCGAGCGCGGCGGCCGCCCTCCATCGCCGCCTGATAACTGCGAGCGTTGTCTTGATCTGTAAGTGAGTCTGGGAGAGGTGATCCTGGCAATGTAAACCAGCGGCATTAAACATTTAGGACCGGAGGGGGTGGGGGGGGGGGCATTCAACACGTAACGCTCAACCGCTACACAACCACCGTTATTTGTCCATAGGAGACCCTGAGTGGCCCATTACTCGCTCCCCGTGTCAGTCTTCACTTGGGTTCTGACATTCTATTCCCCACGGTTATTTGCTGAAATACTCGGTGCTGCGGTGCCCTCTGCAGATGATGTGGATCCCCACCTATCGTTCTTCCCCCGGCGGGAATATCTGCAAACCAGGAGCCCTCCTGCGTCCCCCCGGCACAGAGCGGCGCTGAGCTAATCATTTATTGACAGCATCCATGTAGGAGAGAGCGCTGACCCAGATCTGGCGGCACTTACGTATATCTGTACTATATAAGGCTTATTATATAATCAGGCTGACGGCAGCGAGGGCGGGAGGCTCGCCCTACAGACAAGCCCATTGCACAGCGCCGAGACAGTACGGGGGACGACCCGAGCTAACCAAGCCCTATAGTAACATATAGTGTGCGGGGGGGATCTGCTGCCATATAACCTTCTGAACAGGAGTGTTTCCATTCACTGACAGCAAGCAAATCTCTGCAGCATCGAAACACTAGATGACTGGAAGAAAGTCACAGAACCCCTCACTACACAAGGTTTATCTCTTGGTGGACCGCCCCTTTAAATGGGCACTAACTGCTCAGTCCACCTCTGTTCATCCACTGGCTTGTGTTAGGGCTCTGATGGGCGTATTACACACATAACATACGCAGTACACAGCAAGTACACATGAACATGTATGTTAAATCCCCAAAGCCTATAAGGGTGTGTATTATGCGCCGAAATAGGATTTGCTGTAACGTGCGTAATACGTGCATGAAAAACCCCACAGGTGTGAGCGGCCCAACAGAACTCATTGGGCTCTTTCACTACATATTACGTAACAAGCGGGCGACATACACATCATTCCTGCAATATACTTGCATTAACAAGTTGTGGCTCTAGCACTGTAAAACTGGTTTAAGTGGCCGCCACTAGGAGTCTCCTTTCTAGCTTCTCTACAATCCACTGTTTGTTGTTAGGTACAGAGCTTCTGAAGTAGTAAGGAGATAGGGAGGTCTCTATAGTTAAAGGCAGCTCCTGTGCAGGCTGACAGATCTGCAGACACTGTGATAATATCCACAGTCTCTGCCTCTCCTGCTATCACAACGTCTGTGGACACATTATATTGGATTTACTCACCAGAGGGGCGGCTGATTGGACTAGAGACAGTACAATGCAACATGGGAAGCAAGGGCAAGGAAGTCAGGGCAGTGAACTACTGGCAGAATGCTAGGCTTTCTATACGCCCCCTTCCTATTAGTAGACTGCAAACAGCAGAGCAACAGAAAAATGGGGAAGACCACCTAAAAATCAGAGGTAACAGACATGTAACGGTGCAAACAGCAGCAGATGAGGCTGAGGAGAAGCTGGAGGGTTGTACAAAATGTGATGAAAACTCAGGTCCACCTTAAAGCCTAAGCTGTTATTCCCACTGCTGTCAGTAGAGATGGCTGAGACTTCGTAACATCTAATGTAAGTTACTGCTACATGAATAGCAGCTGAGACTGCAAGCAGCAAGAGCGGCTCATGGCCTAAATCATCCTGCAGCCACTTTATCTAAAGCCACTCCACTCCCCTGCCATCACTACCCATGAAGCCCCTCCCCTGCTGTCACTACCCATGAAGCCCCTCCCCTGCTGTCACTACCCATGAAGTTACACCCTGCTGTCACTTCACATGAAGCCCCTCCCCTGCCATCACTCCCCATGAAGCCCCTCCCCTGCTGTCACTACCCATGAAGTTACACCCTGCTGTCACTTCACATAAAGCCACTCACCTGCCATCACTCCCCATGAAACCATTCCCTTGCCATCACTACCCATGAAGCCACTCCCCTGCTGTCACTTCACATGAAGCCACTCCCCTGCTGTCACTTCACATGAAGCCCCTCCCCTGCCATCACTACCCATGAAGCCACTCCCCTGCTGTTACTTTCCATGAAGCCCCTCCCCTGCCATCACTAAATGAACCTCTCACAAAATATCTCATACCTAACGCAGGAGGAGGTGCGGAATTGGTTAAAGAAGATTAAAAATCAATCAATCGCCAGGCCCAGATGGAATACACCCAATGGTACTAAACAAACCAAGTGATGTGATAGCTAGGCCGCTATATCTAATATTTGTGGATACTATCAAGACCGGTGTTGTACCATTGGATTGGCGCATTGCCAACGTGGTTCCAATTTACAAAAAGGGGACCAAAACTGAGCCTGGTAACTACAGGCTGGTAAGTCTCACTTCAGTAGCGGGAAAAATATTCGAAGGGTTTCTGAGAGACGCCATCGATGAGCACCTCAAGGAGAACAAGGGAATAACTCTTCACCAGCATGGATTCATGAAGGGTCGATCATGTCAGACCAATCTGATCAGCTTATACAATGAAGTAAGCTCTAGGCTGGACCTAGGAGAGTCTATTGATCTCGTATATCTGGACTTCTCTAAAGCATTCGACATCGTGCCGCATAATAGGCTGATATACAAAATGAGAAGCTCGGATTGGGTGAAAATATGTGTAATTGGGTAAAGAACTGGCTCAGAGATAGAAAGCAGAGGGGGGTAATAAATGGTTCATACTCTGATTGGGTCCCCATTGCTAGCAGGGGCCACAGGGTTCTGTATTGGGCCCCATTCTGTTCAATATATTTACCAACGACCTGATAGAGGGTCTGCACAGTAAAATATCAATATCTGCAGATGATACAAAATTATGCAATATAATCAAAGCAACGGAGGACAATGTGCGGCTACAAACGGACCGAGATAAGCCGGGGGCTGGGGGGGGGGGGGGGGGGGAAATGGTGAAGTTCAATGTGGATAAATGTAAGGCAATGCACATGGGCAGGAGGAACGTGTGTCACCAATATACACTAAATAGGGTACTGCTAGGGAAAAGACCTGGGGGTACTAGTGGACTGTAGACTAAACTGGAGTAATCAATGCCAGTCAGCTGCCGCAAAAGCTAGTAAAGTCTTGGGGTTCATTAAAAGAGGTATAGGGGGGAGGGACGAGAACATTATCCTCCCACTATATAAGGCACTTGTCAGGCCTCACATGGAATACTGCGTACAGTTCTGGTCACCGGCGCTCAGGAAAGATGTTACAGTGCTTGAGGGGATTCAAAGAAGGGCAACTAAACTAATACATGGAATGAAGGGACTGGAATACCCAGAGAGGCACCAAAACTGAGATTATTCACCCCGGAAAAAAGA
Organism: Eleutherodactylus coqui; assembly: GCF_035609145.1. Lineage (NCBI taxonomy): Eukaryota > Metazoa > Chordata > Amphibia > Anura > Eleutherodactylidae > Eleutherodactylus > Eleutherodactylus coqui. The sequence continues at coordinate 531,861,580 of NC_089837.1, read as the reverse complement.
CAACTAAGAGGCGACCAAATAACTATGTATAAATACATGAGGGGATGATACAAGGATCTCTCCAATGATCTGTTTATACCCAGGACTGCGACGGTAACAAGAGGACATCTGTTACGTCTAGAGGAAAGCAGGTTTCATCACCAACACAGAAGGGGGTTCTTTACTGTAAGAGCAGTGAGACTGTGGAACTCTCTGCCTGAGGAAGTGGTGATGGCAGGATCCATAGAGGAGTATAAAAGATGACTAGATGTCTCTGTAGGGGGGAAGGATATTACAGGATATAGACATTAGGTTATCTGTTACTTTCCATGAAGGCCCTCCCCTGCCATCACTACCCATGAAGCCACTCCCCTGCCGTCATTCGCCATTAAGCCACAGCCCTGCCATCATTCCCCATGAAGCCCCTCCCCTGTCGTCAATACCCATGAAGGCACTTCCCTGGTGTCACTCCCCATAAAGCCACTCCCCTGCCATCACTCCCCATGAAGCCACTTCCCTGGTATTACTCCCCATGAAGCCACTCCCCTGCACTCATTACCAATGAGGCCACTTCCCTGCCATCACTCCCCATGAAGCCACTACCCTGCCATCACTCCCCATGAGGCCACTTCCCTGCCATCACTGCCCATGAAGCCACTTCCCTGCCATCACTGCCCATGAAGCCACTTCCCTGCCATCACTGCCCATGAAGCCACTCCCTTGCCATCATTCCCCATGAAGCCACTCCCTTGCCATCATTCCCCATGAAGCCACTCCCTTGCCATCATTCCCCATGAAGCCACTCCCTTGCCATCATTCCCCATGAAGCCACTCCCCTGCCATCATTCCCCATGAAACTACTCCCCTGCCATCACTCTCCATGAAGACACTCCCTTGCACTTATTCCCAATGAAGCCACTCCCCTGCCATCACTCCCCATGAAGCCACTTCCCTGCCATCACTCCCCATGAAGCCACTTCCCTTCCATCACTCCCCATGAAGCGACTCCCCTGCCATCATTCCCCATGAAGCTACTCCCCTGCCCTCACTCCCCATGAAGCCACTCCCCTGCACTCATTCCCAATGAAGCCACTCCCCTGCCATCACTCCCCATGAAGCTACTCCCCTGCTATCACTCCCCATAAAACCACTCGACTGCCGTCACTCCCCATGAGGCCACTTCGATGCCATCACCCCCCCTGAGGCCACTCCCCTGCCATCATTCCCCATAAAGCCACACCCCTGCTCTCACTCCCCATGAAGCCACTCCCCAGCTGTCATTCCCCATGAAGCCACTTCCCTGCTGTCACTCCCCATGAAGCCACTCCCCTGCCATCATTCTCCATGAAGCCACTCCCCTGCTGTCACTCCCCATGAAGCCACTCCCCTGCCATCATTCCCCATGAAACTACTCCCCTGCCATCACTCTCCATGAAGACACTCCCTTGCACTTATTCCCAATGAAGCCACTCCCCTGCCATCACTCCCCATGAAGCCACTTCCCTTCCATCATTCCCCATGAAGCGACTCCCCTGCCATCATTCCCCATGAAGCGACTCCCCTGCCATCATTCCCCATGAAGCGACTCCCCTGCCATCATTCCCCATGAAGCTACTCCCCTGCCCTCACTCCCCATGAAGCCACTCCCCTGCACTCATTCCCAATGAAGCCACTCCCCTGCCATCACTCCCCATGAAGCTACTCCCCTGCTATCACTCCCCATAAAACCACTCGACTGCCGTCACTCCCCATGAGGCCACTCCCCTGCCATCATTCCCCATAAAGCCACACCCCTGCTCTCACTCCCCATGAAGCCACTCCCCAGCTGTCATTCCCCATGAAGCCACTTCCCTGCTGTCACTCCCCATGAAGCCACTCCCCTGCCATCATTCTCCATGAAGCCACTCCCCTGCTGTCACTCCCCATGAAGCCACTCCCCTGCCATCAATCCCCATGAAACCACTCCCCTGCTGTCACTCCCCATGAAGCCACTTCCCTGCCGTCACTCCCCATGAAGCCACTCCCCTGCCATCATTCTCCATGAAGCCACTCCCCTGCCATCACTCCCCTGCCTTCACTCCCCATGAAGCCAATCCCCTGCCATCACTCCCCATGAAGCAACTCCCCTGCTGTCACTCCCCACGAAGCCACTTCCCTCCTTCCACTCCCCATGAAGCCACTCCCCACTAAGCCACTCCCCTCCTGCCACTCCCCATGAAGCCACTCCCCTGCCAACTCTCCCCATGAAGCCACTCCCCTGCCGTCACTCCCCATGAAGCCACTCCCCTGCCATCACTACCCATGAGCGCTCTGTCTGTTTGGCTTTGTAGACTTTTAAACGCATCAGGAAATCAGTTTAACAGATTGAAGAAAAGTTTTGGCAAACTTAAGAGAATAATAAACAAATAATAACAATAAAGGAACTCTTCTATGGAGCGGCGGGTGTGTGTGGGGGGGGGGGGGGGTCAATCGCTGCTCTCCAGCTAGATGTCATACAATGAGGAGGGTAGTGGTAGAGACCTCCCACCAGTTCACCCCCCCCCCCCCCCAACCCATGTGTAATACAAGGGACTGCTGGGCTGCCCACTAGGCAGTGTGGCAGGATCTTCACAAGGGGGCAGAGATTCAGATGTGTTGCTCGCTGGCTACACATGTGGTTCTGCACATGGGCTGGGGAAATGGATGTCACCAATATACACTAAATGGGGTACTGCTGGGGAAAGGACCTGGGGGTACTAGTGGACTGTAGACTTAACTCGAGTAACCAATGCCAGTCAGCTGCTGCAAAAGCTAATAAAGTCTTGGGGTGCATTAAAAGAGGTATAGGGGCGAAGGATAAGAACATTATCCTCCCACTATATAAGGCACTTGTCAGGCCTCACATGGAATACTGCGTACAGTTCTGGTCACCGGTGCTCAGGAAAGATGTCACAGTGCTTGAGGGGGTTCAAAGAAGGGCAACTAAACTAATACATGGAATGAAGGGACTGGAATACCCAGAGAGGCACCAAAACTGGGACTATTTACCCCGGAAAAAAGATGGCTAAGGGGCGACCAAATAACCATGTATAAGTACATGAGGGGACGATACAAGGATCTCTGCCAAGATCTGTTTATACCCAGGACTGCAACGGTAACAAGAGGACATCTGTTACGTCTAGAGGAAAGCAGGTTTCATCACCAACACAGAAGGGGGTTCTTTACTGTAAGAGCAGTGAGACTGTGGAACTCTCTGCCTGAGGAAGTGGTGATGGCAGGATCCATAGAGGAGTGTAAGAGGGACTAGATGTCTTTCTAGAGTGGAAGGATATTACAGGATATAGACATTAGGTGACCAGCGGGTTGGTGATCCGGGTCTACAGACAGGTAGGAACTATTAGAGGTTGATCCAGGAACAGTCTGATTGCCATTAGGGAGTTTTTTTTTTAGTTTCAACAGTTTTTATTAAAATATCAAAATTGAGACGTGTCATTCATGCCTTCACATCACCCCACGCAGGGGGCGCTATGATGGGTCTAAGGAATAACAGTAGTCTACCCATTACCATTGTGAATACAACTGACAGACATTTTCTCGTTCTCAGCAGATTTTGCGGTGTCAAATAATCCTGAATATGGAATAAAATGTTAACGAACCAAATAAACTAAAACATCGGTCTTCACTTTTTTCAGTCAATCACTATTCCTAAGGCCTGGGATGTCTCTTAACTGGAGCCAGGGTCCGCACTGCTCACCATATTTCACTAGGGTGTCCGATTGTATGGCGTGTAGCCTCTCGTACAAGGCGATTTGTGAGATCCGGTCCCGCACTTCACTAAATGACAGGGTGGGCCGCTTCCATCTAGCTGCTATATGGATCCTGGTCGCCATGCATGTATGTTGGATTAACTTGTGGGCTTGATACTTCTCCTGGAGGACGGTCTCCCAGTAGGAACAGTGTTGGTGATTCTGGTATCTATAAACATCTTATGCAATAGCCTGTGAACCTGGGACCAGAGTCTGGCTACCACCGGGCACCTCCACCATATAGTACGTGGCATCCCAGCTCTGTACATCCTCTGAAACACAAGGGCGAAACTGAGGGGAAAAATGTATTAATCCTGACTGGTACCAGGTGTGATCGATGTAGGATCTTGATGGATGTCTCCATTAGGGGGACCTGATGACTCCCCTTTAGTAATAGTTTCACAGCAGTGGTGCCATCTTTCCTCTAAGATGTGGATTTGCAACTCTGTTTCCCACTTTTGCATGAAGGAAGCTTACCCTCTGTATTAGGATTATTTAGTAGACAGGGTTCCCTTTCTCAAGGAGTTGTTTTTGCAGTCTTTTAAGCATTATCCTCTCGGGAATTGCCTGTGGTAAGTTCAGCGAATGCAGAAAATGGAAAATCTGGTTGACTCGGTAGATTTCCACTGCGGGGGGATTAACTTTAGCCTGAAGTTGGTCTATGGTTAACAGATGGGACCCCGTTACAAAATGGTGAAGGTCTGTCAGGTCAGTAATCTTCCAGCATTGGAAATGAACCAGATCCTGGCTCGGTGGAAATCTCCCATTCGGGATGATAGGAAGCATCCTAGAGGGTCTAGCAGGTAGTTTATACTCAAACCAGATGTTTCTCCATATTCTCAAGGAGTAATAAGGGAGCGGACTCTTATCCATTAGATTTGGGCTCATGGGGTTATCTGACCACATCAGGTTAGGGAAGGTCTGTGGGGTTATCTGGATGACTATTTCTACCCACAGTGGGGCTCTAACCCCCCTAATGTCGTTATCCATTGGGCCGACTGTGCTGCCACATAATATCCCCACAAACTAGGTACGGAGAGACCACCCTTACCTTTATGACAGTGCATGAGGGTATTCTTAATTCTGGGGTGTTTTGAAGCCCGGATAAACTGAAATATGCGTCGCTGTAGGTTTGCTAGGACTGGGCGCGGGACGGGGTGGGGAGTGTCCGGAACAGGTATAATATACGAGGTAGTAGGTTCATCTTCACTGCATGGATGCTCCCCACCCACGATAACAGATCCCATCCCATGATAATAGATCTAACCCCATGATAATAGATCCCATCCCATGATAACAGATCCCATCCCATGATAACAGATCCCATCCCATGATAACAGATCCCATCCCATGATAACAGATCCCATCCCATGATAATAGATCCCATCCCATGATAATAGATCCCATCCCATGATAATAGATCCCATCCCATGATAACAGATCTCATTCCAAGATAACAGATCCCATCCCATGATAATAGATCCCATCCCATGATAACAGATCCCATCCCATGATAATAGATCCCATCCCATGATAACAGATCCCATCCCATGATAATAGATTCCATCCCATGATAATAGATTCCATCCCATGATAATAGATCTCATCCCATGATAATAGATCTCATCCCATGATAACAGATCTCATCCCATGATAACAGATCCCATCCCATGATAACAGATCCCATCCCATCATAATAGATCCCGCCCCATGATAAGAGATCCCATCCCATGATAATAGATCCCACCCCATGATAAGAGATCCCATCCCATAATAACAGAGCCCATTCCATGATAACAGATCCCATCGCATGATAACAGATCCCATCCCAGGATAATAGATCCCATCCCATGATAACAGATCCCATCCCATGATAATAGATTCCATCCCATGATAATAGATTCCATCCCATGATAACAGATCCCACCCCATGATAACAGATCCCACCCCATGATAATAGATCCCACCCCATGATAAGAGATCCCACCCCATGATAAGAGATCCCACCCCATGATAAGAGATCCCACCCCATAAGAGATCCCACCCCATAAGAGATCCCACCCCATGATAAGAGATCCCATTCCATGATAACAGATCCCATTCCATGATAACAGATCCCATCCCATGATAATAGATTCCATCCCATGATAATAGATCCCATCCCATGATAATAGATCCCATCCCATAATAATAGATCCCATCGCATGATAACAGATCCCATCCCATGATAACAGATCTCATCCCATGATAATAGATCCCATCCCATGATAACAGATCTCATCCCATGATAATAGATCCTGCCCCATGATAACAGATCCCATCCCATGATAATAGATCCCACCCCATGATAATAGATCCCATCCCATCTAGTCAGTTCTGATGCCAGTTTTTGTATCAGAGGGGGGTAGTTCCATTTATATAGGTTGGCTAATGAAGTAGTTAGGTTGATTCCCAGGCAGGGAATATATTGGGGTTGATGCTGGAAACCAAATTTAAGTCGATCAGTTTTGTTAGGGGGCGGAGAGTTTATGTAAGCCATGTCGCACTTGTCCGAGTTTATTTTAAGCCCCGTAAGAGACGCCCATCTGTCCAGTAGTCCCATCAGGTTGGGTAGGGAAGCCAACGGCCGGGTTAATGTGAGCAGCAAATCGTCTGCGAATTAACCCAATTTGTACCCCCCCCACTGTAACTCCTTTATATTGGGATTTTGGCAGATAGTTAGTGCAAGAGGTTCTATCACCAACGCCAATAGCACTGGTGAGAGGGGACAGCCTTGTCCTCCTAATTGAGATAGGAGTCTCTTTGCTTGAAGGAAGCTTTAGTAGAGTGGAGGGGTGGCATAGAGGGCCCTGATGGCATGTGTGGAGGCGCCATCAAAGCCCATTCGCTGCAAGATGAAGAATAAATAGTCCCCGGAGGGGAGTCCACAGCCTCCTCAATGTCCAGGGCTAATAACGTGACAGGGATTTTATATCTTTGGAGTAGTCAATAATATTTAGCACCTTTCTTACGTTATCCAGGCCTGTCTACCTGGATGAACCCCACCTGGTCCCACCTGGTCTTTATGGATGCGGCTTGGAAGAAACTGGTTCAGACGGGCCGCTAAAATTGATGTAAAAATGTTGCATCGATGTTTAGCAATGAGATAGGCCTGCAGTTCTTGGGACAGAGAGGGTCCCTGTAGGCCTTAGGGATGACCGTTAGGTTGGAATTCAAGAATTTGTTGTGGATTCACCATAAAGTTGCATCAAGATCTGCAATGGAAGGCTTCATTGTGACCTCCTTAAAGAGTCCCGTCACCAGGTTTTTGCACCTCTCACGGAGGGCGCCGTACCTGTGCAGGAGTTTAGGAGAAACTTGCATTTTATTAATGGGAACAGATGCATGGAGGATATTCATGAGCTGCAGGCTATTTACACTCACCCGCCCTCCAGCCAATGACTGGCAGCTGTCTCAGTATACGGGGTACTGGGCAGACAGCAGTCCATCATTGGCTGGAGGGTAGGGTGGGTGGAGCTAGCCGGCAGCTCTTAAATATCCAGGACTACTTCCTGTACTCTATGCATCTGCTGCTACTGATAAAATGCAAGTTTCTCCTAAATTACTGCACAGATCCCCACAGCAGACATATCTCTGTAATCAGTGTGACCGGCTCTATGGTGCCCTCAGTGACGGGGACAAAAAGATGGAGTCTCGTTAACAACACCTCTGCTGTTGGAGCAGGACAGGATTTCAGCTTCTGTACATAATCTCATTCACTTACAGCAAGCAGAGATCTTAAAATTGTGAGGATTAAGATGAGGACTGAACTGCCCACCCGGGGACGTAAATGTATGTCTTGGGTGGAAAGCAGTTTGCCACAAACGGGCATCCATTTATGCCCTATGGATGGCATGGGCTCAGAAACCGAGCCGTCTGGGACTGACAGCCCGCCTCTCGGTGCAACAGCAGAAATCAGTGAGGACACTGACCCCCGCTGTTAACCCCTAACATGATCGTGGCATGTGAAGGCTTCACAGAGGGAGGGCGCTGTATCCGCCATGTAATTGTGCAGCGTCGATGGGTTGGCACAGCAACTGGGTCTGCCAAGCTGTGATCACTAGGATTAGCGATAATGCAGTGCAGTACAGAAGTCCTGCAGGTATTATCAGAGCAATCAGAGGATCGCAGGTTCAAGTCTCCTACAGGGACGTACAAAATGTAACCATTCCAAAATACAAACATTCTCATCTTATTTATGCTGGATGATTAACACTGTAATAAAAGGTTTACAATACATTATACACGCTATGGAAAGCATGCACTGCGTTACTCGCGGCCGGATTATCGTCCGTGGACAGGAGCCCTTACTCTGGATCAACAAGTGGGGGGTGGAAACAGGCTGAACTACATGTACATTGCCTTATTTCAGCCCAACATACCATGTCACTAAGGGGTTAAACAGCCCCTCCTTGGGTTGCAGCAACATGGTAGCAGCCCCTTACCGGGGGTAGTGGCACCAAGAAGTGGCGCGGCCCCTTTAAGCGATGTTGCCGATGCTTTCTGATCTTGGATTTGCCGGATCGTTATCTTCTCTTCCTTCAATTAATTTCCTTTTAATTGGATTTTGTGTCTCTGATATTGATGGTAATCAGCGAGGATTATGGGAGAGCAGCGTCTCCGTAACTACACTGTACTAATCCTACAAGATGGCCGCGTCTGCTGACGGCCGCCATGTTGCCACATGTAACGGAAGCACCCGGCCGCCAAGTGTTATTTGTCCATATCTCTTCTTGCTGTTAGGCCTCTTTCACACGGGCGCCAGCGCCGCTACAAGATCGCTGCGACACCACAGCTTTGTCCCCGCGATTTGGTAGCGTCCATGATGCTTTTTCCTGTTGAACATCGCGCGTCGCGTCGCCGCTGTGAATTTGTAGCGCAATTTTATTGCAAGTAAGTTAATAGGAGTTTCTAATGTTAAAAGCGCGGCCTCACAAACCTGCGCTTGTAGCGCCGTCACAAAACCGGAAAATCACACGGTCTTGTAGCCCGTCTGAAAGGCCTCAGGGGGGTTTCACGCGGGCGAGAAAATCACGCAATTTTCGCCCGATGCGAAATAAAACAGAAACCAATGATCTGCGCGGGTTTCCTTCTCATCCGCGATGTCTTCACTCATGTAGAGAGAACAAACAACCGCGGCGCTCTATCGTTCTGCGATCTGCGATTTTAACATTAGAAAGACCCATTGACTTTTGCGATAAATAACGCGCCATTCTATCGCAGGCGGCAGCGGTACAAGGTGAGATTATTCTTAAAAAAGCATCGCTTACGCACAAAAACCGCGGGAGCAAAGACGCAATTTTCTCGCGGCAAAATGGCAATCGCCCGTGTGAAAGCAGCCTAAGTGAATGGGAGCTGAGGGTCTGCTGCAGTGTATCATGTCTGTGTGCTAAACGGGCTGACCCCAGCCTTCTGTGACTAGGACAAGGTAGGTACTTGTAAGGAATGTTCACAGACAGCAAGCAGAGGTGTGAACACAGAGCCACTGCTGATCAGCTGGTTATAATACAGCATGGAAGGACTCAGCTCTTGAGGGCTCCGGGGCACGAGCTGTGAGATCGACTTACTCCCAGGGGGCTCCGGGGCACGAGCTGTGAGAGCGACTTACTCCCAGGAGGCTCTGGGGAACGAGCTGTAAGAGCGACTTACTCCCAGGAGGCTCCGGGGCACGAGCTGTAAGAGTGACTTACACCCAGGAGGCTCCGGGGCACGAGCTGTGAGAGCGACCTACTCCCAGGAGGCTCCGGGGAACGAGCTGTGAGAGCGACCTACTCCCAGGAGGCTCCGGGGCACGAGCTGTGAGAGCGACCTACTCCCAGGGGGCTCCGGGGAACGAGCTGTGAGAGCGACTTACTCCCAGGGAGCTTCGGGGCACGAGCTGTGAGAGCGACTTACTCCCAGGAGGCTCCAGGACATGAGCTCTAAGAGCGACTTACTCCCAGGGGGTTCCGGCGCACTAGCTGTGAGAGCGAACTACACCCAGGGGGCTCCGGGGCACGATCTGTAAGAGCGACTTACTCCCAGGGGGCTCCGGGGCATGAGCTGTGAGAGCGACTTACTCCCAGGGGGCTCCGGGGCACGAGCTGGGAGAGCGACTTACTCCCAGGAGGCTCCGGGGCACGAGCTGTGAGAGCGACTTACTCCCAGGAGGCTCCGGGGCACGAGCTGGGAGAGCGACTTACTCCCAGGAGGCTCCGGGGCACGAGCTGGGAGAGCGACTTACTCCCAGGAGGCTCCGGGGCACGAACTGTGAGTGCGACCTACTCCCAGAAGGCTCCGGGGCACTGGCTGTGAGAGCGACTTACTCCCAGGGGGTTCCGGGGCACGAGCTGTGAGCGCGACCTACTCCCAGGGGGCTCCGGGTCACAAGCTGTGAGCGCGACCTACTCCCAGGGGGCTCCGGGGCACGAGCTGTGAGAGCGACTTACTCCCAGGGGACTCTGGGGCACGAGCTGTGAGAGCGACTTACTCCCAGTTGGCTCCAGCACACGAGCTGTAAGAGCGACTTACTCCCAGGAGGCTCCGGGGCACGAGCTGTGAGAGCGACTTACTCCCAGGAGGCTCCGGGGCACAAGCTGAGAGAGCGACTTACTCCCAGGAGGCTCCGGGGCACGAGCTTAGAGAGCGACTTACTCCCAGGAGGCTTTGGGGCACGAGCTGAGAGAGCGACTTACTCCCAGGAGGCTCCGGGGCACGAGCTGTGAGAGTGACTTACTCCCAGGAGTCTCCGGGGCACGAGCTGTGAGAGTGACTTACTCCCAGGAGGCTCCAGGGCACAAGCTGTGAGAGCGACTTACTCCCAGGAGGCTCGGACACAACGCTCACTGGACAGCATACGCCCGATGTACACGTATGATGCCGCTGACACGCATAGCTGTGCCCTCGTAGGACAGGCCATGAGTTTTCTCGCGTGGACCTTCTGTCCGTGTTCACAAGTGTTAATGTGCCCGTTCTCCTCGCCCGCCTGTGCTGTCCGAAATACGGTAGTGTCTGCCAATCATTAGAGCAAGAACGGTGGTCAGGTAATGTCCGTTCCTATAGTGGTACATTGCCCGGGATGCCCCAGGTCATTCTCAGGCCTCGTTCTGGTCTTCATGCATATTAGGTGCGTGAAAAAAAATCGCATCTATAGAAACATTCAAATGAAGGCGTTTTAGATGCGCAAAAAACTTGCACCTTCCAAAGATAGAACATGCGTGACTGCAGTGCCCGCATCTAAGGTCCATGCTGCGAGAAGAGACGGGACCCGACCTATCTGTGGTGCGTGATGCGCAGGAGCCTCCATAGACCCCTATGGGAGCTGGAGTTTAGCTGTGTCCGATGCTCCAAAAAAAAGATTAGTCATAAGGGGGATTGCAGTAGGGCCGCTACACCCAGAAGCACATTTTAAATGTCCCACTGTCAACTGCTATTAGTCCCCACTAGGATGAAGGGAAGCCCTGAGGCTTCTGTTCATCTTCCACGGGGACTAACAGGAGTTAACAGCGGGCAATTTAAAATGTGCTTCTGGGCAGCAAGTGTTAAATGTCCCGCTGTAAGCAGTGGGGCATTCCTCCAACCCTGCATCTGAGGAATTCCCCAGCAGCAGGGGGCAGTAGGGGACTACCTCCACCTTTCTCTCTAGCATTGGGCTCCCCAAGAGATTTTCCCATAGCAGGGAGAGAGAGGGGGTGGAGTTAGAGGGATCCGCCTTCTAGTCTCGCCTTTCTTGCTTAGCCTCCTTTGAACTTGCTATGGGGGAATCCCTAGGAGAAGCCCTCTAGCCCTGCCTTCTCTCTCTATCCCTGTTCTGTCTCTGTGCTATGGGGATATCCCTTGAGGATCCCCTGTAGCCCCGCCCCCTCTCTCTCCACTATACAGATATCCCTTGAGGACCCCCAGAGCAGGGAGAAAGAGAGCGGGGCTATGGGGGATTAACCCATAGCAGGGAGACAGACAGCAGGGCTGTGGTTTAATCCCGCATAGCCCCGCTCTCTCTCTCTGTGCTATGGGGAAATCTCGAAGCCCCTCGGGGCTTCATCTCTCTGGGCTCCTTCACACTGACGAGTGATATCCGTCCGTGATTCACAGCACAATATCGCTCTCATCATCCTTCAGAAAACCCTTGGATGGAAGGCGTTTTCACATGGAAACAGCCTCGCATCCTTTGGGAATTCTATTCATCCCCACCGCGGCTGTCAGATCGAGATCTTCTCCTACTGTCTGCAATGGGGCCGGCGGCATTGAGAAGATGTGGAGGTCCTGGATGTGACACCTTCGTATCCCTGCTGGGCTGAAGGAATCACCCAACACCGCTGTCCTTGCTGCGGCAGGAGATCGCAATCTTCTCTTGGAGCAGCTGTGCTTTTTTTAAACAATATGCTGCTCCAGTGAATACGCGATTTTCATGCAGATAGCCGAAAATGACTCCTGTCTGAACGAGGCCTCACACTGTCTTCAGAGTCACGTCATAGATCATAGAATGGTAGCGTTGGAAGGGACCTCCAGTGTTGTCGGGTCCAACACCTTGCTCAATGCAGAATTCGTAACCTGTTCCACTCATTGATCCCTCTCACTGTCCAATATCTAATCTGTGTCTCCTCCCTTTCAGTTTCATCCCATTGCTTCTAGTCTTTCCTTGTGCAGATGAGAATAGGGCTGATCCCTCAGCACTGTGACAGCCCTTCAGATATTTGTAGACGGCTATTAAGTCTCCTCTCAGCCTTCTCTTCTGCTAAACATTCCCAGATCCTTTAACCGTTCCTCATAGGACATGATTTGCAGACCGCTCACCATCTTGGTAACTCTTCTCTGAACTTGCTCCAGTTTGTCTATGTTTTTTTTAAAGTGGGGTGTCCAGAACTGGACCCAGTATTCCAGATGAGGTCTGACTAAGGAGTAGTAGAGGGGATAATGACCTCACGTGATCTAGACTCTATGCTTCTCTTAACCCTTTCCAGTCCAATGTTGGGCCTGCCCCGACATCATCATTTTCCTCCACAGCTCCGATGTCGGGGCAGGCCCGACACTGCAGTGCAGGAGTGGATCTGCACCCGATCGTCAGGCACATCGGGTGCAGATGCACTCCTTTACTGGTCGTCATCGAGGACCCCCGAGGAGAAGGCAGAAAGGGTTTTTAACCCTTTCTGCCCACTTCTTTATACATTACATAGCGCTCAATTAGCGCTATGCAATGCATAGATTCCGGCCGGCGATCATGTGACCGCCGGTGTTACCTGACCCCCGGCTGTCACATGAACGCCGAGCCGGGAGCCTGCACCGTGGAAGGACCTGCTTACCTGACCAGCGTCTTGTGCATTCTCCTTCTGTCTCCCGACCCGGCGATCATGTGACCGCCAGGAGTCACCTGACCCCAGCGGTCACATGATCGCCGAGCCGGGAGGCAGAAGGAGAATGCACAAGACGCCGGTCAGGTAAGCAGGTCCCTCCCTGCACCCTCCTGAACTCTGTCAGATCAGGAGGGTGCAGGGAAAATGTATTTTTTCTCACCCATTCTCCCAGCTCCAATTTATTTGGAGCTGGGGAGAATGGGTGAGAAAAAATAAATGGATTGGAAAGGGTTAATACATCCCAGAACTGGACCCAGTATTCCAGATGAGGTCTGACTAAGGCCTCATGTCCACGGCTAAAATGTAATTTAAAATCTGCAGCGTTTCTCCCGCACGCGGATCCGTGCCCCATAAGGATGCATTGGACACCCGCAGGTAGTTAAATACCTGTGGATGTCATTTTCCCCTGAGGCGCGGATTGCGTGTGTGGAAAAACACCCGAGGCATGCTCTATTTTTAGTGCGGGTCACCCACGGGGACGGCTCCCGCAGGCTTCTATTGAAGCCTAATGAAGCCGTTCGGATCCGCACCTGAATTTCTGCTCTCCGCCATGGGAGAGCAGGAGTTAAAAAAAAAATGGAGTGCCCGGCGCATGCGCGCGGCACGCTGCCGGGCCGAAGAAAGAAGATCCGGCCGTGACGGAGGGAAGATCCGCAGCGTCCAGACAGGTAAGTTAATCTTCTTTTTGGGCCTCATGTCCGCGGGAAAGGAGGGACCCACTGCGGGATTCTGCATGAAGAATCACCGGCGGGCCTGATTTTCCCCGCGGACATGAGGCCTAAGGAAGAGTAGAGGGGGATAATGACCTCACGTGATCTAGACTCTACGCTTCTCTTAATACATCCCAGAATTGTGATTGCCTTTTGGCTGCTGCATCACATTGTTGACTCATGTTCAGTCTGTGATCTATTAGTGTACCCAAGTCTTTTTCACATGTGCTGCTGCTTAGCCCAATTCCTCCCATTCTGTATGTGCTGCTTTCTTCATTTTTCTTGCCCAGATGTAGGACTTTGCATTTCTCCTTGTTAGATACCATTCTGTTAGTCGCTGCCCACTGTGCAAGCTTTTCTAGATCTTTTTGAATCCTCTCTCTTCCCTAGTGTTAGCTATCCCTCCTAGCTTTGTGTCATCAGAAAATTTGATCAGTTTCCCATCAATTCCCTCCTCCAGATCATTTATAAAAATGTTGACCAACACTGGGCCTGGGACAGAGCCTTGTAGTCCCCACTTGATACATTCTTCCACTTGGATGTGCAGCCATTTATGACCACTCTTTGAGTACGATCACTCAGCCAGTTGTGAATCCCCCTAACAGTTGCCTTGTCAATCCCAGATTTGGTTATTTTTTCAATAAGTATGGTATGAGATACTTTGTCAAATCCTTTACTAAAGCCAAGATATACTATATCCACCGCATTTCCCTGATCAACCCAGTCTGTGATTCTGTCATAGAAGGAAATTAGATCAGTCTGGCATGACTTGTTTGTTACAAACCCATGCTGGCTCTGGTTAATTACTCTATTCTTATCCAAGTACTTGCATACATGCTGTTTAATGATTTGCTCAAAGATCTTTCTTGGGATAGAATTCAGGCTCACAGGCCTGTAGTTTCCTGGATCCACCTTCTTCCCTTTTTTGAAGATAGGGACAACATTTGCCCTTTTCCAATCTTCTGGGACTTCTCCTGTTCTCCAAAATTTTTGGAATTCATGTAAGTTAGCTAAGTGTTCCCTCACCATCTCTCTGCTTACAGATAGCCTGCATTCTTTTATTCCCCCAGTAGCACAGGGAAGATCAGCTGATGTTACATCTACTTTCCGAGAGAAAACCGATACAAAATAGGAATTTAATAGTTCAGCCTTCTCAGCATCATTCTTAACCAATTCACCATTTTCATCTTGTAAGCATCCTATAGCATCTTTGACTTTTCTTCTGCTTTTGACCCCCAAACCTTTTTTTTTTATTGCTTTTGGCCTCTCTTACAAGCCTCAGTTCATTATCAGCTTTAGCTTTTCTGTCACTTGCCCTACAGTTTCTGCAGACCCCATTATATCCTTCTTTAGAGACCCCCCCCCCCCTCTTTCCATTTGATAAACATATTTTTCTTCCTCTTTAACATGTGTACAAGTTCTGTGTTCATCCATCCTAGTCTCTTTAAATGCTTCCCATTTTTCCTTCTTTTAGGCCGCCTGCAGACGGGCGGGTTGGATCCGGCAGCGAGTCTGCAAGCCCCGCACAGAAATAGGACATGCCACGGTTTGTTTGCCGTGCGAGTTTTCGCACGGCCAAACCGCGGCCGTCTGCATAGGATTGCGTTTGTTAACAGAATCCTATGCAGGCTTTGAGCGGCGGAAATCCCGCAGCAGGATTTCCGCCGGTGTGCAGGTGCCCTTAGGGATTGGTAACGATTGTGCCTTGAGAATCTCATTTCACAATATTTCACAACCTTCTTGGACATTTCTGTCCTTAAGAACATTCGGCCATTGGATTCTTCCTCTTTCTGAGTTCATTGAAATCTGCCTTTCTGAAATCCACCCTTGAGGTCTGAGTCTTCTCATGTCTTCCTCCCGTTGTTATCCAACATCCATGGATATCATGATCACTGCCTCCTATGGTCCCGGCCACCCTTACTCCCTCAACCATTCCCTCCTGGTTGGTAAGAATTAGGTCCAAGATAGCAGATCCCCTTGTTTTCTCTTCTGCCTTCTGGAAGATAAAGTTGTCACCAAGAGCGGATAAGAATCTGTTGGATCCATTACTTTTACCGGAGAGATTCCCAACAAATGTCTGGATGGGTAAAATCCCCCATGATCACTATGTTGTGCTTCTTTGAGACCTTGGCCATCTGATGTAGACAGAGTTCCTCCATATCATCTGCTTGTCCAGGTGGCCTATAGTAAATGCCTACAATGGTGTCCTTTCTGTTGTTCTCTCCTTGTATTCTTACCCAAACAGTTTCTACAGAACTCCAGGCTCTGAAGCTTGAATCTCGGTGGAGATGAATGTTTCCCTAACATACAACACAACCCCTCCTCCCCTTTTATTAGGTCTGTTTCCTATAAATACATTGTAACCTTCAAGCCTTGTATCCAATCATGTGTATCATCCCTCCAAGTTTCCGTGATGCCGATGACATCATATTTCTCTTCCTGTGTTCGGAGCTCCAATTCTCCTTGTTTGTTTCCCAGCTCTGGGCATTTGTGTAGAAACATGTTAGTTTGTGATCGGGGTCTCTTGCACCTCTACTTGCCTTCTGAATTTTCTGTCTTTGTTCTTTCTTCCCACTTCTAATAACGAGGGTCTCAAATGTATATATTAGCTGTATATTTTTGCCTTTCACTTCCCTTCCCATATTGTTCTAGTTTAAAGCTCTCCTAATGAGTGAAGCGAGGCGCCACCAAATATATGCTTACCCGTCTGTAAGGTGCAACCTGTCTCTAGCAAGCAGTCCATCATATATGTAATTTACGCCATGGTCTAGGAATCCAAATCTTTGCTGATGGTACCATCAACGTAGCCAGTTGCTCACCTCTAGAATCCTTTACCATCTTCTTATTCCCTGGCCATCCACTGGGAGGATGGATGAGAAGACCACTTGAGCTCCTAGTTCCTTCGCCTTCCTACCGAGGTTTTCAAAGTCTCTGCAGATAGTTGCAAGGTCCTTTTTTGCAGTGTCATAAGTGATTCTCGATCTCTTTATGCTTATGCTTGAAAAAGGCTCCACTATTAAGAGCCGAAACGCGTTGCTTTTCGGGGCCCCATTCAGAGGCCTGTATTTTATGATTTGTATACCTGTCTACATTAAATTCCTGGATACGTCATCCCCTTAAAGCAGACGTGGACTCCATACATCATCCTTGTGATAGGCGGACCTGGATTCCTAGAGGGGAATGTATATTCAGCTGTCTGTCTTCCCCTCTCTGAGTGAGTAACCTCTGATTCCCTTGACTTTAACAATCTGAATGCATTGTAATCCTTTCTCCTGTTATTCTAATTTCTTCACCCCCACCTCGGATGGGGGGTTCTCTTCTTTACATACGGCTCTCCACTTTGGTGGATTAAGGGAGGATCCGCTAATACCGCTCTCAAGACTCTATGCGATACCAAGGCGCTGTCCTCATCATTTCTTGTTTTCAAACTTGTAGTGAAGATACATAACCTATAAGATACTACTAAGTGTACAACTTCAATGGCAATATGCAAATGATCTTCTGCAGCTCCAATCTCTGGTCTGGTGATGTCCTGTGAGCAGCTGGACCCAGCTAATCCCAGCAATCGTCCCGCTTACAGTGACTCTTCACTCTTACCGGAATGCACAGGGAATATGCAAATGATCTTCCTGCAGCTCCAATCTCTGGTCAGTGATTACCTGATGTCAGTAATTACTTGAGGCTATTCTCACAGTGTTATAATGCCAGTGGTCCCCCAGTCATTCTCACTCATTTCCAAAGTCCTGCAAAGTCAGCGATGACTCCAGGTTATCATTATTCTGTTCCCATACTGTTATGTCAGTGGTGCCCCCAGGACATTTTCATAGCCTTCTAATGTCAGTGGTGCCCCCAGGTCATTCTCACAGTCTTATGATGTCAATGGTCCCCCAGTGATTCTCACAGTCTAATAATGTCAGTGGTGCCCCCAGGTCATTCTCACAGCCTTATAAGGTTAGTGGTGCCCCCAAGCCGTTCTCACAGTCTTATAATGTAAGTGGTGCCCCCTGGTCATTCTCACAGTCTTATAATGTCAGTGGTGCCCCTAGGTCATTCTCACAGTCTTATAATGTCAGTGGTGCCCCTAGGTCATTCTCAGTCTTATAATGTCAGTGGTGCCCCCAGGTCATTCTCACAGTCTTATAATGTCAGTGGTGCTCCCAGGTCTTTCTTACAGTCTTATGATGGCAGTGGTGCTCCCAGGTCTTTCTCACAGTCTTATAATGTCAGTGGTGCTCCCAGGTCTTTCTCACAGTCTTATAATGTCAGTGGTGCTCCCAGGTCTTTCTTACAGTCTTATAATGGCAGTGGTGCTCACAGGTCTTTCTTACAGTCTTATAATGTCAGTGGTGCTCCCAGGTCTTTCTCACAGTCTTATAATGTCAGTGGTGCTCACAGGTCTTTCTCACAGTCTTATAATGTCAGTGGTGCTCCCAGGTCATTCTCACAGTCTTATAAGGTTAGTGGTTCCCCCAGGCCATTCTCACAGTCTTATAATGTAAGTGGTGCTCCCAGGTCATTCTCACAGTCTTATAAGGTTAGTGGTTCCCCCAGGTCATTCTCACAGTCTTATAATGTCAGTAGTGCCCCCAGTCATTCTCACAGTCTTATAATGTCAGTGGTGCTCACAGGTCTTTCTCACAGTCTTTTAATGTCAGTGGTGCCCCCAGGTCATTTTCACAGTCTTATAATGCCAGTGGTGCCCCCAGGTCTTTCTCACAGTCTTATAATGTCAGTAGTGCTCACAGGTCATTTTCACAGTCTTTTAATGTCAGTGGTGCCCCCAGGTCTTTCTCACAGTCTTATAATGTCAGTGGTCCCCCAGTGATTCTCACAGTCTTATAATGTCAGTGGTGCCCCAGTCATTCTCACAGTCTTATAATGTCAGTAGTGCCCCCAGGTCTTTCTCACAGTCTTATAATGCCAGTGGTGCCCCAGTCATTCTCACAGTCTTATAATGTCAGTGGTGCCCCAGTCATTCTCACAGTCTTATAATGTCAGTAGTGCCCCCAGGTCTTTCTCACAGTCTTATAATGCCAGTGGTGCCCCAGTCATTCTCACAGTCTTATAATGTCAGTAGTGCCCCCAGGTCTTTCTCACAGTCTTATAATGTCAGTGGTGCCCCCAGGTCATTCTCACAGTCTTATAATGTCAGTGGTGCTCACAGGTCATTCTCACAGTCTTATATTGTCAGTGGTGCTCACAGGTCATTCTCACAGTCTTATAATGTCATTGGTGCTCCCAGGTCTTTCTCACAGTCTTATAATGTCAGTGGTGCCCGCAGGTCATTCTCACAGTCTTATAATGTCAGTGGTGCCCCCAGATCATTTTCACAGTCTTATAATGTCCGTGGTGCCCCCAGGTCATTCTCACAGTCTTATAATGTCAGTGGTGCCCCCAGATCATTTTCACAGTCTTTTAATGTCAGTGGTGCCCCCAGGTCATTCTCACAGTCTTATAATGTCAGTGGTTCCCCCAGGTCATTCTCACAGTCTTATAATGTCAGTGGTGCCCCCAGGTCATTCTCACAGTCTTATAATGTCAGTGGTGCCCCCAGATCATTTTCACAGTCTTTTAATGTCAGTGGTGCCCCCAGGTCATTCTCACAGTCTTATAATGTCAGTGGTGCCCCCAGATCATTTTCACAGTCTTATAATGTCAGTGGTGCCCCCAGGTCATTCTCACAGTCTTATAATGTCAGTGGTGCCCCCAGATCATTTTCACAGTCTTTTAATGTCAGTGGTGCCCCCAGATCATTTTCACAGTCTTTTAATGTCAGTGGTGCCCCCAGGTCATTCTCATGCTGTCCCCAAAGTGTTACAATGTCAGCGCTGCCCTTCCCATACAGTTATATCCCCCCTTTATCCCCACTCGGTCCTTATAGTGTCATGATGTAAGTGATCACCCCCAGATTATCCTCACCCTGTTCCTTAAATGTCTGCTGCCCTAGAGTTATCCTCAATCTACTTCCACAGTGCTGTAATGTCAAGGTGCCCCCTATTTCTTCTCACCCTTTTCCCTGTCTTACAAAGTTTTTGATGACTCTGGCTCAATTCTCACTGTTTCCATAGTGTTACAAAGTCACTGAGAATTTCAGGTTATTCTCACGCTTTTACCGCCACGTTAAAATGTCAGTGGTGCCCCCGGGATATTGTCACTGTGTTCTCATAGTGTTACAATGTCAGTGTTGACCTCCGATAAATGTCACTGTAGCTCCACAGTGTTACACGGCCAGTGCTGCCGCCCCCCAAACCCAATTCTTCTGACTTGGTCCCCACAGTCTTACAAAGTCAATGGTGACTCCAGATTATTCTCACTCTGTCTATTGTGTTATGTTTAAAAGGAACTTTATTTAGCCAGAAGTTGATTAACCAACATACAAGCATAGGCAGCGGACACCACAGGCGTCAGATTCAGTGGGCAGTACATTGCATGATAAAACAGGATAAGAGTAGGCGTTACCTGTATATACACGCTCATTTCTTCTTGATACATAGTGCCGGGCCTGAGCTTTTTTTTTTTTTTTTTAAACTTAAACTTTATCAGTTATTGCTAAACAACAATTTAACCTTGAGATGAATTAGCTATAATCAACCAGGAAAAGAGAAAAATGAGAAAAGAAATAAAGGAAATTTAAAGGGAGACCCCCCCCCCCCCCCAACCCTCTGGCGCGACTCTTTTATGGAAAATTGTGAAAACAGAAAAACGGTTCTAAGAATAGGGTTTTAACTTGGGGAACAAGTTGAACAGATGTCCTTCATTGTGTCCCTCACTCCCTCTCTATCACCTAACTAGGCTCTCCCGACACCGTCGCAGAGCAACTCATCCAACCACCCCAAATCTTATCAAACGTTTCAGGGCACCCCCTGGCCATGTATGTCAGTTTGTACATCGGGATTTCGGCGTTGACCACCCGAACCCATGCATTCCTGGTCGGCCTCCCAGGGTGCTTCCAGTTAAGTAAAATGACTTTTTTGGCATAGAAAAGTAGCAGCTTGTACAGTGTACGTGTTGCTGCGGCCACCGGCAGGTCTCCAACAAGCCCAAATAGGCACGTTCCAGGATGCATGATCCTCGGTGCCCCCAGATGCGTTTCCATGAAGACAAGCACGTCTCTCCAGTAGTCCTGCAGGACTGCACATTCCCAGAACACGTGCATGACCGTCCCATCCGCAGCCAGGCATCGCGGGCACGTTGCAGTAGAGAGCAGCCCCATAGTACACAATTTAGAAGGAGTGTAATATATACGGTGTAGGAACTTGACTTGGATGAGTTTGTCTCTCGCACTAACCAGGGGGGGACCGGATCCACCTAGTATATCCTCATCCTCCCCTTCGGTCAGGTCAGGGATATCCCCCTCCCATCTCCGCATGGCCCTCTCTCCCAGCGGGGCCAGATGTTGCGCTATATGGGCGTAGAAGCTCGACAGCGGTTTGACAAGATTGCACATCTGCGCCAGGCCCTCCAGCCGTGTCATGGATAGTGGGATAGACAGACCTCCAAACGGAGCCCTGGCCGCGTCTCGCAGCTGGTAATATCTAAAGTTGGAGTTTTCAGGCAGGCCATGGGCTATTCGTAGCTGTAGAAAGGTGCAGAGCGTACCCTCGCTGACTATATCCGAGAGGACATTGACACCCCAACGCCTCCAGAAGGCGCTGGAAGTGTGGCAGTTTGGGGTTATTCCAGAGAGGAGTGTGTGGGGATCGCGCAGTCTCCCCCTCAGTGGACAGTCTTGTGACCCGATGCCAGATTTCCAATGTTACCAGCATGGGAGTGGGCAGGGGAGCAGTCGAAGATGAGGGGCCGCTCAGCAGCAGCCCCCGTAGGTTCGGAGCAGGGTCCACCATTCTCCACTCCAGACTCACTGCCGGGTTGTAGTCTGACGAGGATAGCCACCACCCCGCATACACCAGCTGGCTAGCCAGATAGTAGTAATAGAAGTGTGGTAGGGCTAACCCTCCCCCGCTCGACGGGAGGCACAGAGTGTCTATTGTGTTATGTTAGTAATGTCCTCAGTTTATTCTCACTCAGACCCCTTAGTGTTTTCCCACCAGAGGAGCCCCCAGGTTATCCTTACTCTATTCCCACAGTGTTATAATACCAGGGATTATTCTGATTGCCAGATGGCAGTCGGGAAGGAAGTTTGTTTCCCCTTAAATAGGGAAAATTATCTTCTACCTCAATTGGTTTTTTTTTGCCTTCCCCTGCATCGACATTGGGGGGGTAATAGGCTGAACTGGATGTAAGTGTGTATTTTTTCGGCCTTACATAGAATGTCACAAATGTCTGTCCAGCCTTTGTTTGAAGACTTCCATTGAAGGAGAACTCCCCACCTCCCGTGGTAACCTGTTCCACTCATTGATCCCCCTCACTGTCTAATATCTAATCTGTGTCTCCTCCCTCTCAGTTTCATCCCATTGCTTCTAGTCTTTCCTTGTACAGATGAGAATAGGGCTGATCCCTCTGCACTGTGACAGCCCTTCAGATATTTGTAGACCGCTATTAAGTCTTCTCTCAGCCTTCTCTTCTGCTAAACATTCCCAGATCCTTTAACCGTTCCTCATAGGACATGATTTGCAGACCGCTCACCATCTTGGTAACTCTTCTCTGAACTTGCTCCAGATTGTCTATGTCTTTTTTAAAGTGGGGTGCCCAGAACTGGACGCAGTATTCCAGATGAGGTCTGACTAAGGAAGAGTAGAGGGGATAATGACCTCACGTGATCTAGACTCTATGCTTCTCTTAATACATCCCAGAATTGTGTTTGCCTTTTTAGCTGCTGCATCACATTGTTGACTCATGTTCAGTCTGTGATCTATTAGTATACACAAGTCTTTTCACATGTGCTGCTGCTTAGCCCAATTCCTCCCATTCTGTATGTGCTTTTTTAATTTTTCTTGCCCAGATGTAGGACTTTGCATTTCTCCTTGTTAAATACCATTCTGTTAGTCGCCGACCACTGTGCAAGCTTTTCTAGATCTTTTTGAATACTCTTCCTCTCTCTTCCCTAGTGTTATCTATCCCTCCTAGCTTTGTGTCGTCAGCAAATGTGATCAGTTTCCCATCAATTCCCTCCTCCAGATCATTTATAAAATGTTGACCAACACTGGGCCTAGGACAGAGCCTTGTGGTCCCCACTTGATACATTCTCCCACTTGGATGTGCAGCCATTTATGACCACTCTTTGAGTACGATCACTCAGCCAGTTGTGAATCCACCTAACAGTTGCCTTGTCAATCCCATATTTGGTCATTTTTTCAATAAGTCTGGTATGAGATACTTTGTCAGATGCTTTACTAAGGTCAAGATATACTATATCCACCGCATCTCCCTGATCAGCCCGGTCAGTGATTCTGTCATAGAAGGAAATTAGATTAGTCTGACATGACTTGTTTGTTACAAACCCATGCTGGCTCTGGTTAATTACTCCATTCTCATCCAAGTACTTGCATGCATGCGGTTTAATAAACTGTTCAAAGATCATTCCCGGTATAGAAGTCAGGCTCACAGGCCTGTAGTTTTCTGGATCCACCTTCTTCCCTTTCTTGAAGATAGGGACAACATTTGCCCTTTTCCAATCTTCTGTGACTTCTCCTGTTCTCCAGGATTTTTCACATATTTTGGCGAGTGGTTCAGCAATTACCTCCGCTGCTTCCACACTATGTTACAGTGTTACCATGTTATATTATTAGTGGTTCCCACAGTGCTATAATGTCACTGGTGCCCCCAGTTTATTCTCACAATGTTAGACTGGCTACACACGACTGGATTTACATTGTGGAATTCGTGATCGTCACGGATCCGCTACATTCCACACGCATTGAAAAAATAGAACATTCGCATGTCTGCTCACATGGGCACCTAGCAATTTCCGCAAGCGATTTAAAACGCTGACATTGACATTGCGTATAGGCTGTGGGTGCCCGTGTCATTGGCCCAGCGAGTTCCTGCAGTTATCCGCAATACTGGAAAGAGAAAGTACGTGGGGTCGCCGGTTGAGGTCAGAGATGGATTCCGCTGCAGGATCCCACATGCAGAATCCGACCCAGGCTGTGTGCAGGTGGTCTTATAACGTCAGTGGAGCCCCCAGTTTTTTTTCTTTTTGTTTACTAACGTCACTGCCGCCCCCAAGTTATTCTCACGGTGTTATATGCCCCAAGTTATTCTCACGGTGTTATATATGCCCCGGGGTATTCTCAGGGTGTTATATGTACCCCGGGGTATTCTCAGGGTGTTATATGCCCCGGGTTATTCTCACGGTGTTATATATGCCCCATGTTATTCTCACGGTGTTATATATGCCCCATGTTAATCTCAGGGTGATATATATATCCCCTGGGTTATTCTCACGGTGTTATATATGCCCCAAGTTATTCTCACAGGGTTATATGTACCCCGGGGTATTCTCATGGTGTATATGCTCCATGTTATTCTCACGGTGTTATATATGCCCCTGGGTATTCTCAGGGTGTTATATGTACCCCGGGTTATTCTCACGGTGTTATATATGCCCCAGGTTATTCTCACGATGTTATATTCCCCAAGTTATTCTCATGGTGTTATATATGCCCCAGGGTATTTCTCACGGTGTTATATATGCCCCTGGGTATTCTCAGGGTGTTATATGTACCCCGGGTTATTCTCACTTTCTTTCCATGTCATTAATTGGCCTGCACTTGCCTTCTTTAAGTCACATTGCGGCTTGGGAGGCTGGTTGTCTGTTGGTGCCAGGCTTCAGTGTACAGCATGGTACCGTGTAGTCATATTGGACCCGGTGGGCATCCTCAGCTCGCTGTCTTCCACTTACTGAGTGTTTTCTCTCATTTCAGGAGTTCTGGGGGCTCAGGGGAAATTTGCCTACAAACTAATGAACGATTTGTTTGCCAACTACTCCAATGCTCTACGGCCGGTGGAAGACATGGACAAGGCTATGAATGTGACGCTGCAGGTCACCCTGTCACAGATCATCGACATGGTATGCCCACGACAGCGTTATCCCTCACGTACCCTCTCTATGAATGTTGCCCCTTATGTGCTGCGTACTATACAATAGTACAGGACTATGACAATAACAAGTATGACATTTCTACTGTTATGTCATGTCTTATACTCTAGTCACACCCAGAGCTGCTGCCACAATTTCAGGTTTGCATCATACGTTTGCACTGTGGTCACAGCCAGAGCTGGAATCGAGCTGCTGCTGTTACCTGCACTCTTTAACATTGAAATTACACCAAGAAGGAAATTTGGAATTATGGAAATTGTAGGATGGATAGATATGCTAATGATATGCAAATGAGGGGAAATGGAAACAAGAAATTCTACACATCTCGATGTTTTCCGTATGGAGTATGAGCGCCGCACGCAGGAATACCGGCCTTGGCGCGATATCACTGAGGTCCTTGATGCGAGTCTGAGGAATGTCGTGCCATGCTGAATGCCCTTGGGCGCGCGAATCATCAGGAAGCTGGCGGCTCCCTGTGCAGTTGTTGACCAATGACGTCACAGATGTGTGCGATGGGAGACGAGTCCGAAGACGCTGCCCGCCGCGGTGCCACGTTTGGGCCACGCAGGCTGCTCACAGTCGCAAAAACAACATGTGACCTGGCGTTGTTGTATTGGAAATCGGCTGCTGAAACACTTTGAAGAAATGGCGCTACCGCTGGTATCACGACCAAATCACCACAACGCTGAGCTGTTAGTGCGCCTGGAACGAGGACTAGAGGGGTCCGGTCCATTATGCCCATCCACACTCCCGGGAGAAGGACTGGGGTGACGCTCCCCCGTAAAGGCGTCTTCAAGGCGCTGCCCATGTGGTCTCCAGATCTCCGAGACATAAGCGGGACTTATCGCTGAAGAGGACGGACCTCCATCCCAGCCCGCACGGCCGTCCTGCTCTGCACCGTCAGTGGATCCCCTGCCGCACGGCCGTCCTGCTCTGCACCGTCAGTGGATCCCCTGCCGCACGGCCGTCCTGCTCTGCACCGTCAGTGGATCCCCTGCCGCACGGCCGTCCTGCTCTGCACCGTCAGTGGATCCCCTGCCGCACGGCCGTCCTGCTCTGCACCGTCAGTGGATCCCCTGCCGCACGGCCGTCCTGCTCTGCACCGTCAGTGGATCCCCAGCCGCACGGCCGTCCTGCTCTGCACCGTCAGTGGATCCCCTGCCGCATGGCCGTCCTGCTCTGCACCGTCAGTGGATCCCCTGCCGCTGGACATCCAGCTCGTTGGCCAATGCTGTACAAGCGCCTTCTGATGGTTTGTGCAGCCACTGCTCGCCGCCCGCCGTCCGTGCGGAGGATCGCCTCTGTGCACTCCGCGAGACATCTTGGCCAGAAGTATAGTCCAAGTTCCAACAGCTCAAGGATTCCATCTCTCTCAGTGGCAAGGACTGGCAAATTGACAACCAGGAGGCATCGTACCAACCCGCCAGTCCACTGAAGCCCCGCCCACATGCCACTGACTGGAGCTAAGCGCTTGAAAATTTGTACATTTGCATATCTTAGCGACATCTTCAACCTTTCGCCTTTCCGTCTTGGTGCTGCAATCTCAATGTTGAGGGGGGTGTTTTCTTATTATTCTCATACTCCAGTCACATCCAGAGCTGCGTTTACCTTTGCAGCTGTAGATGTATGCTCACAGCCGACTGCTGCAGAATATAACACATCACAGGGCAGAACACAAAGGCATACAGACCATACAGGAAGAACACAGCCCCCTCCTGCACAAGGGTCCCCAAATTCATCACTGCACTGCGGCCCCTTCAGCTCTACGTTTGCCCTCAGTGGTTCATTATGGGATGTCTGTAATGGTTCTGCTAATATATTGCTGATGAATACCACGCAGGACAACACCAGTTTTTGGATGCAGCTCTGGTTGTGACTAGAGTAGCAGACTCATCACGTCCGCGGTTGTGGCTGTCTTTCGCATGAGATGTGTCTCTGACTCTTCTCTCTTCCATAGGACGAGCGGAATCAGATCCTGATGGCGTACCTGTGGATCCGCCAGGTGTGGTTTGACGCCTACCTGCGCTGGAACAAGGACGATTATGATGGACTCGATACCATCCGTATACCTAGCAGTTATGTATGGAGACCTGATATAGTCCTATATAACAAGTAGGTCGGATGGAGGTTGAGGCTCATCAGCACTCGCCGGCTGCCGGCCATTCTTCGTCCCCAGTATATATCGGTCCTTGAGTCGTCTCGAAGTTATATCTATGTCTGGGAAGGCCGGATGACAAGCAATATGGCCGCCATTACCGCTCTGGGTGGTCCTGAATAGCGAGTGTGATTGTCGCATACAGTCGGGTCCAGAAGTATTCGGATGCAGATACAACATGTGACCGCCACAATGGATACAAAGTATCAGTATGTGATGGATGTGAAGACTCCGGCTTTAACCCGAGGGGGGCAACAAGAATCTCACATCAACCTTTAGGAATTCTGCCATTTATTACACCCTCCTCCATGGTGACAGGCTCAGAAGTAATCAGCCAATGACTGCTCAGAAGTAATCAGCCAATGACTGCTCAGAAGTAATCAGCCAATGACTGCTCAGCAGTTCCATGATCCGCCATGGCGGAAGATCTCATTATTTCATTATACACGGAATGGCCCCTTTATCAAAGCCACGCCCCTTTGACGATTGGCGCTTCCCTGTATGGTAATTCTCCCCGTGACCCCGGAGCATAAAAATCACGTGACTAGTTTTCCGCGGATCAGTTTCAGTGTGAATCCACATTGGATGGAAGATCCAGCGATCGGAGCGACTTCCAACGAGGCCGGTCATCAGTGCTGGACTAGCCAGGGGCTCACTGCCAACCACGGGGGGCTTCTCATGTAACGGTGTGGAGAGTATACAGAGAATGGCGCGATTGAGGAAAACATCCAGCGAGATGGGATCCTGCAGACGGAAACAGCTCCTCACTGAAAGGGGTCGGAGGAGGATGTCAGGAATCGTTCCGACCAACAGGCTGCACAGTCAGCTGAATACAACGCTGGAGCTCCAACTAACGTGTCCGAACGCACAACTCGCCGTTCCTCCGCACGGATGGTATAACAGCGGGCGACCAGTTCCAGCGCCATTGTGTCTAAGAGAAACAGAAAGACTCCAGCGGTGCAAAAGAGCGCAAAACTTGTATCACTGAGCAGCGGGAAAAATAATGATGCATCAGCAAACGCCTGGAGAGCCCCAGCGGACCGTGACGGGCGCGGAGGGAACTAACGTGGACGACCGCAGAACCCTCTCCTTGGTAAAGCAGAGCTCCCCCCAGCACCCGCTCCGGCAGCGTCTGAAGGCGAAGAAATGGAATCGTTTTGAATGGCCGCCATCACTGAACGCTGAAAGCGCCCCAAACTCGGAGGACAAGAAAAGGCGAAGCATCTCAGGGGAGGAAACTCCACGTCCGGTGAGGCGGCGAAAACGCCATCGCTTTCCTAACACTTCTGGACCCAACCCCACAGGCGCACTTGTCATTCAGGAGTCCGGGAAAGCTGGGACATGTTAGTTATCACCCGGCTTTTCCAGAAACAGGTATAACTTAGACGCAGCAGATTACAGCACCGACCCGCAGTGATGTAACCAGAAGCTGGGCGGTGAGTCGTCAGCGTTCTGCGCCGGCCGCCCTGTTCGGAGTCACTCAGCTTTCCCAGGGACAGGTACTAATATTCTTCTATTTCAGAGGCCTGCCCCTTTAAGCCCCTCTTGTGCCTGTCGGCAGCTGATGGATGCAGAGACCTGCAGTGACCCGGGAGGGCTGCGCCGCGTGTCATGGCTCAGGGCTGCAGGGATTTCAGGGCTCGGTGAGAAGGTGTAACACAATCGCAGGCGCAGCTGCCGGCTGAGGCGGCTCATGTTCTGCAGCAGAGGTGACTGCGACCGAATTACAGCATTACATCTAATAACAAAGCTCACACACCCCCGGCGAGGGGTCACTGCCGCGGTACGGGGGTCTCTGACTGCAGCTGACCCCAACCCCAGGTCTTAGGAACATTTATAGCACTGAGTGACTATAAAACCCTCTACACTCCAGTCACACCCAGAGCTGCAGTCACTGTCCTGCTGGTCATGTGGCTATATGCAAAACTCTCCACCGCCATGCTTTACACTGCAGGTTTCAGGTTCTTCTGTCCTGTAGCCACCTACCTCCATCTCTGCCTTGTTTACTTTGTTCCAGAAGTCCTGTTATGTCCCTGGTGCTCATGGGTAATCTTTAGTCTTCCCTTGTCCTTCCTCTGGACAGTGGTGGTCTCTTCCTGGCACCCCCCATGTAGATGCCCCGTGTGCCCCTCTCTCTGCTGGTCGGCTCCTGCAGTGGTGGGGGAGAGACTCCTGGAGGTCCTGAAGACTGGGCTTCCTAGAGATGTCTTCCAGCATCTTGTGTCTTCGGTCTGGGAAGGACTCTGATTAGAGGCACCTGTAAGCTTCTCGCTGTGCTGGACGCTGCTAAACTCCCTCCTTTTTTTGCAGGTCTCATAGAAGTCTATGGGAGCCGCCAGCATATATCGGTCGACAGATAGGGCAAGACCTATCTTTTCTTTTCTTGGTCGCGTTTGTCCTATTTTTTGGGGGGCAGCGTTTTTATGCAGCTATGAATGGTTGTGATTTTTCCAGCTGACGTATAGACCTTCTGCACCGTGACCTGCTGAGAGCTTCCTGTAGGTTCAGGCATCTTCTCCTCTCAGGCTGTTTATCCTGGACAGTGGTGGTCTCCTCCTGGCATGCCCCCCATTTAGACATATTGTATGCCCTTTTATTGGTCACCTCCTTCTGTAGGTCCCAGAAAGTTCTGGCTTCTTAGAGACGTCTTTCAGAATCTTGTGTTTCCCAGCTGTTCCTCCTGGACAGCAGAGGTCTCCTCCTAATTCCCCCACACGTAGATGTCATGTGCCCCTCGTTCTAATGGTCTCCGCCTGGCATGTAGACGTCCTATGTGCCCCTCTCTCCAAAGGTCACTGTGACCTCAGTAGTAGTGAGGCTTCCGATGGGTCCCCAGATGAAAGTCTAGCTTCTTAGAGACGTCTTCCAGCCTATTGTATTCTCTGACTGCTCCTCCTGGATAGCGGTGGTCTCCTCCTGGTATGCCACGTGTAGCCCTTCTAATGGTCCTGCATGTGATGAGGCTTCCTATAGGTCCTAAGATGAAAGTCTGGACAGTAGAAGGATTTATGACAATTTCTTGGGTGTTTTGTAAACATTTCTCCAGACGCATCTAGAACCTTCTATGTAAAACATCAGAGAGCTCTGTAGGTACGGACCTGGTGATATCGCACACCTTACCACTGCAGAATGGGAAGTTTTTGCCAAACCAGCAGAATTATGACTACCGCTCTTGAGCATGGGACAGGAGGTCCCACACGATCAGTAAACTAAGGTGACCAGACATCCTGATGTAGGCATGACAGTCCCATTTTGGCACCCTGTGTCGTGCTTTGCCCAGAGTCCCAAGTGGGACAGCCATTTATCCAGCTTTTGGGACATCTATCCCACTTTCTGAACATCTGATCACCATCAAGGCGATTACTAGCCGAGGAGCCGCAGATCCCCAGCTGGTAATCACTCTGTGGTGCTGCTGCGGGACGCACACACTGATGTCAGTGTGTGCACCCATGATCCTTCTCCCCTGTCCCCTCCTCATTGGTTCTGCAGGAAGAGAGGAGAATGGAGGAAGCGTCCCGGCTCACACACTACCACCCACAGCAGAACAGAGGAGGTAAGTATATCAGTCTCAGGGGGCTCTATTACTACTGGGGCTACTGTGGGGGTCACTGTTACTGCTGGGGCCAATAAAGGGACACTATTAATTAAAGGATTACTACTTGGGCCGATACAGGGGACACTATTACTACGGAGTCCTCTGTGGGGGACACTATTACTACTGGGGCCACTGTGGGGGTCACTATTACTACTGGGAACTATATAGGGGACCCTATTACTACTGGGGACACTGTGGGGGACACTATAACTACTGGGGCCGATATAGAGGACACTATTACTACTGATGCCACTATGAGGGTCACTGCTACTACTGGGAATGATATAGGGGAGACTTACTACTGGGGCCAATATAGGGGACACTATTACTACTGAGGCCACTGTGGGGTCACTATTACTACTGAGGCCACTGTGGGGGTCACTATTACTACTGGGCCCAATATAGGGGACACGGCTACTACTGGGGATACTGTGGGGGTCACTATTACTACTGGGGCTGATATAAGAGACACTTTAACTACTGGTGCCACTGTGGGGGTCACTATTAATACTGGGGCCAATATGGGGAACACTATTACTACTGGGGATACTGTGGGGTCACTATTAGTAGTGGGGCTGATATAGGGGACACTATTACTACACATGACAGCATACCTCAAGCCGGGGAGTACTGACAGCGGGAGGCCTTCAGAGGAGGTGAGCGGGAGCGCCATGTAGTAGGAAATCAGCTGCGGATTTTGATAGATTTATGGATGGGGAATTTTCTCTCTGCCTATTTTGAACCGGCCCTGTACTTTTTATAATGATGGATGTAAAATCATATTTCATGATAAGCCCCGCCCCTGACCACACCCCTATTGTCCTGCTATGACCCTGGGAAAATTTGGTCACCTTAAGTAAACTAATCCTATGCTAGGAATTATCATGCTCTTCCCTTGTTTTCCAGTGCGGACGATCAGTTCACCGGCTCAATGGAGACCAACGTGGTGATCAGATATGACGGGCAGATCATGTGGGACTCTCCGGCCATCACCAAAAGCTCTTGTAAAGTGGACGTCTCCTTCTTCCCCTTTGATGGTCAGCAATGTCGTCTAACCTTTGGCTCCTGGACGTATAACGGTAACCAGATTGACATCCTGAACCATCTGGACACCGGAGATCTGACGGACTTTGTGGAGAACGTTGAGTGGGAGGTGCTGGGAATGCCGGCAAAGAAGAATGTGATCACCTACGGCTGCTGCTCGGAGCCATACCCCGACGTCACATACACTCTGATGCTGAAGAGGAGGGCTTCCTTCTACATCTTCAACCTTCTCCTTCCTTGTGTGATGATCTCCTTCCTAGCACCGCTGGGGTTCTACCTTCCAGCCGACTCTGGGGAGAAGGTGTCCTTGGGTGTCACTGTGCTGTTGGCCCTTACTGTGTTTCAGCTGCTTGTGGCTGAGAGTATGCCACCATCCGAAAATGTGCCACTTATCGGTGAGTATAAAAGTGCCACACTCTACATCAATGATGATGTTGGAAATAGGGGGCGACTAAATTAGTGAAGACCGAAATACAAAACAACATCTGCCCAGTGTGCCATTTGTGCAGCCTTGATACATCCAGCACCATAAGGAAAACTGGGTTTCAGATACGAAAACGAGACCAAGGAGGGACATAAGACAAAATGCACAAGTCACCGACAAAACAGAAGTATTTGGGCACAATCTGGTACTCATAGAATCCTTTAACCGTTCCTCATAGGACATGATTTGCAGACCGCTCATCATCTTGGTAACTCTTCTCTGAACTTGCTCCAGTTTGCCTATGTCTTTTTTAAAGTGGGGTGCCCAGAACTGGACCCAGTATTCCAGATGAGGTCTGACTAAGGAAGAGTAGAGGGGGATAATGACCTCACGTGATCTAGACTATATGCTTCTCTTATTACATCCCAGAATTGTGTTTGCCTTTTTGGCTGCTGCATCACATTGTTGACTCATGTTCAGTCTGTGATCTATTAGTATACCCAAGTCTTTTTCACATGTGCTGCTTAGCCCAATTCCTCCCATTCTGTATGTGTTTTCTTCATTTTTCTTGCCCAGATGTAGGACTTTGCATTTCTCCTTATTAAATACAATTCTGTTAGTCGCCGCCCACTGTGCAAGCTTTTCTAGATCTTTTTGAATCCTCTCTCTCTCTTCCCTAGTGTTAGCTATCCCTCCTAGCTTTGTGTCGTCAGCAAATTTGATCACTTTCCCCTCAATTCCCTCCTCCAGATCATTTATAACAATGTTGACCAGCACTGGGCCTAGGACAGAACCTTGTGGTCCGCACTTGATACATTCTTCCACTTGGATGTGCAGCCATTTATGACCACTCTTTGAGTACGATCACTCAGCCACTTGTGAATCCACCTAACAGTTGCCTTGTCAATCCCAGATTTGGTCATTTTTTCAATAAGTATGGTATGAGATACTTTGTCAAATGCTTTACTAAAAAGTCAAGATATACTATATCCACCGCATTTCCCTGATCAACCCGGTCAGTGATTCTGTCATAGAAGGAAATTAGATTCATCTGGCATAACTTGATTGTTACAAACCCATGCTGACTCTGGTTAATTACTCCATTCTCATCCAAGTACTTGCATACATGCTGTTTAATAATTTGTTCAAAGATCTTTCCCGGTATAGAAGTCAGGCTCACAGGCCTGTAGTTTCCTGGATCCACCTTCTTCCCTTTTGGCCTCAGGGTAGTACTGTAAGGAGGTATTAAGTAGGCAATAAAGAAAAAATTACGCTAGTGCTATTTGGGATTGTACGATATTATTTAAAAAAGGTACTGTTAAGTTTTCAGTGTAAAATTTTTCATGTAAGCACAGTATAGCAGTATGATTTGTGCCTTTTATAGTACTCTAAATAAGTTGTGTGAGAATAGTAAGTAGAGTATTGTAAGGCAATATTATGTGTGAGCTCTAAGATAGTGCTGTAGTTATGTCCTTGTACATAGGAGACCGTATTATAGTAGTTATATTCTTGTACATGGGGGCAGTATTATAGTAGTTATATACTTGTACATAAGGGTCAGTATTATAGTAGTTATATTCTTGTACATGGGGGCAGTATTATAGTAGTTATATTCTTGTACATAGGAGGCAGTATTATAGTAGTTATATACTTGTACATAGGGGCAGTATTATAGTAGTTATATTCTTGTACATGGGGGCAGTATTATAGTAGTTATATTCTTGTACATGGGGGCAGTATTATAGTAGGTAGATTCTTGTACATAGGGGGCAGTATTATAGTAGTTATATTCTTGTACATAAGGGTCAGTATTATAGTAGTTATATTCTTGTACATAGGGGGCAGTATTATAGTAGTTATATTCTTGTACACAGAGGCAGTATTATAGTAGTTATATTCCTGTACATAGGGGGCAGTATTATAGTAGTTATATTCTTGTACATAGGGGGCAGTATTATAGTAGTTATATTCTTGTACATAGGGGGCAGTATTATAGTAGTTATATTCTTGTACATAGGGGCAGTATTATAGTATTTATATTCTTGTACATAGGAGCAGTATTATAGTAGTTATATTCTTGTACATAGGAGCAGTATTATAGTAGTTATATTCTTGTACATAGGGAGCAGTATTATAGTAGTTATATCCTTGTACATAGGGCGCAGTATTATAGTAGTTATATTCTTGTACATAGGGGGCAGTATTATAGTAGTTATATTCTTGTACATAGGGGGCAGTTTTATAGTAGTTATATTCTTGTACATAGGGAGCAGTATTATATTAGTTATATCCTTGTACATAGGGGGCAGTATTATAGTAGTTATTCTTCTACATAGGAGGCAGCATTATAGTAGTTATATTCTTGTACATAGGAGGCAGTATTATAGTAGTTATATTCTTGTACATAGGAGCAGTATTATAGTAGTTATATTCTTGTACATAGGGGCAGTATTATAGTAGTTATATTCTTGTACATAGGGGGCAGTATTATAGTAGTTATATTCTTGTACATTAGAGGGCAGTATTATAGTAGTTATATTCTTGTACATAGGGGCAGTATTACAGTAGTTATATTCCTGTACATAGGGGGCAGTATTATAGTAGTTATATTCTTGTACATAGGAGGCAGTATTATAGTAGTTATATTCTTGTACATAGGAGGCAGTATTATAGTAGTTATATTCTTGTACATAGGAGGCAGTATTATAGTAGTTATATTCTTGTACATAGGAGGCAGTATTATAGTAGTTATTCTTCTACATAGGAGGCAGCATTATAGTAGTTATATTCTTGTACATAGGGGGCAGTATTATAGTAGTTCTATTCCTGTACAGAGGGGGCAGTATTATAGTAGTTATATTCTTGTACATAGGGGGCAGTATTATAGTAGTTATATTCTAGCACATAGGGGGCAGTATTATAGTATTTATATTCTAGTACATAGGGAGCAGTACTATAGTAGTTATATTCTTGTACATAGGAGCAGTATTATAGTAGTTATATTCTTGTACATAGGGGGCAGTTTTATAGTAGTTATATTCTTGTACATAGGGAGCAGTATTATAGTAGTTATATCCTTGTACATAGGGGGCAGTATTATAGTAGTTATTCTTCTACATAGGAGGTAGCATTATAGTAGTTATATTCTTGTACATAGGAGGCAGTATTATAGTAGTTATATTCTTGTACATAGGGGGCAGTATTACAGTAGTTATATTCCTGTACATAGGGGACAGCATTATAGTAGTTATATTCTTGTACATAGGAGGCAGTATTATAGTAGTTATATTCTTGTACATAGGGGCAGTATTATAGTAGTTATATTCTTGTACATAGGAGGCAGTATTATAGTAGTTATATTCTTGTACATAGGGACAGCATTATAGTAATTATATTCTTGTACATAGGGGGCAGTATTATAGTAGTTATATTCTTGTACAAAGGGGGCAATATTATAGTAGTTATATTCTTGTACATAGGGGCAGTATTATAGTAGTTATATTCTTGTACATAGGGGGCAGTATTATAGTAGTTATTCTTCTACATAGGAGGTAGCATTATAGTAGTTATATTCTTGTACATAGGAGGCAGTATTATAGTAGTTATATTCCTGTACATAGGGGGCAGTATTATAGTAGTTATATTCTTGTACATAGGAGCAGTATTATAGTAGTTATATTCTTGTACTAAGGGCAGTATTATAGTAATTAAATTCTTGTACATAGGGGGCAGTATTATATTAGTTATATTCTTGTACATAGGGGGCAGTATTGTAGTAGTTATATTCTTGTACATAGGGACAGCATTATAGTAATTATATTCTTGTACATAGGGGGCAGTATTATAGTAGTTATATTCTTGTACATAGGGGCAGTATTATAGTAGTTATATTCTTATACATAGGGGGCAGTATTATAGTAGTTATATTCTTGTACAAAGGGGGCAATATTATAGTAGTTATATTCTTGTACATAGGGGGCAGTATTATAGTAGTTATATTCTTGTACATAGGGGCAGTATTATAGTAGTTATATTCTTGTACATATGGGCAGCATTATAGTAGTTATATTCTTGTACATAGGAGCAGTATTAGAGTAGTTATATTCTTGTACATAGGGACAGCATTATAGTAATTATATTCTTGTACATAGGGGGCAGTATTATAGTAGTTATATTCTTGTACAAAGGGGGCAATATTATAGTAGTTATATTCTTGTACATAGGGGCAGTATTATAGTAGTTATATTCTTGTACATAGGGGGCAGTATTATAGTAGTTATATTCTTGTACATAGGGGCAGTATTATAGTAGTTATATTCTTGTACATAGGGGCAGTATTATAGTAGTTATATTCTTGTACATAGGGGGCAGTATTATAGTAGTTATATTCTTGTACATAGGGGCAGTATTATAGTAGTTATATTCTTGTACATATTGGCATCATTATAGTAGTTATATTCTTGTACATAGGGGCAGTATTATAGTAGTTATATTCTTGTACATAGGGGGCAGTATTATAGTAGTTATATTCTTGTACATAGGAGCAGTATTATAGTAGTTATATTCTTGTACATATGGGCAGCATTATAGTAGTTATATTCTTGTACATAGGGGCAGTATTATAATACTTATATTCTCGTACATAGGGGGCAGTATTATAGTAGTTATATTCTTGTACATATGGGCAGCATTATAGTAGTTATATTCTTGTACATAGGGGCAGTATTATAATACTTATATTCTTGTACATAGGGGCAGTATTATAATACTTATATTCTTGTACATAGGGGGCAGTATTATAGTAGTTCTATTCCTGTACATAGGGGGCAGTATTATAGTAGTTATATTCTTGTACATAGGGGGCAGTATTATAGTAGTTATATTCTAGTACATAGGGAGCAGTATTATAGTAGTTATATTCTTGTACATAGGAGCAGTATTATAGTAGTTATATTCTTGTACATAGGGGGCAGTTTTATAGTAGTTATATTCTTGTACATAGGGAGCAGTATTATAGTAGTTATATCCTTGTACATAGGGGGCAGTATTATAGTAGTTATTCTTCTACATAGGAGGCAGTATTATAGTAGTTCTATTCCTGTACAGAGGGGGCAGTATTATAGTAGTTATATTCTTGTACATAGGGGGCAGTATTATAGTAGTTATATTCTAGCACATAGGGGGCAGTATTATAGTATTTATATTCTAGTACATAGGGAGCAGTACTATAGTAGTTATATTCTTGTACATAGGAGCAGTATTATAGTAGTTATATTCTTGTACATAGGGGGCAGTTTTATAGTAGTTATATTCTTGTACATAGGGAGCAGTATTATAGTAGTTATATCCTTGTACATAGGGGGCAGTATTATAGTAGTTATTCTTCTACATAGGAGGTAGCATTATAGTAGTTATATTCTTGTACATAGGAGGCAGTATTATAGTAGTTATATTCCTGTACATAGGGGGCAGTATTATAGTAGTTATATTCTTGTACATAGGAGCAGTATTATAGTAGTTATATTCTTGTACTAAGGGCAGTATTATAGTAATTAAATTCTTGTACATAGGGGGCAGTATTATATTAGTTATATTCTTGTACATAGGGGGCAGTATTGTAGTAGTTATATTCTTGTACATAGGGACAGCATTATAGTAATTATATTCTTGTACATAGGGGGCAGTATTATAGTAGTTATATTCTTGTACATAGGGGCAGTATTATAGTAGTTATATTCTTATACATAGGGGGCAGTATTATAGTAGTTATATTCTTGTACAAAGGGGGCAATATTATAGTAGTTATATTCTTGTACATAGGGGGCAGTATTATAGTAGTTATATTCTTGTACATAGGGGCAGTATTATAGTAGTTATATTCTTGTACATATGGGCAGCATTATAGTAGTTATATTCTTGTACATAGGAGCAGTATTAGAGTAGTTATATTCTTGTACATAGGGACAGCATTATAGTAATTATATTCTTGTACATAGGGGGCAGTATTATAGTAGTTATATTCTTGTACAAAGGGGGCAATATTATAGTAGTTATATTCTTGTACATAGGGGCAGTATTATAGTAGTTATATTCTTGTACATAGGGGGCAGTATTATAGTAGTTATATTCTTGTACATAGGGGCAGTATTATAGTAGTTATATTCTTGTACATAGGGGCAGTATTATAGTAGTTATATTCTTGTACATAGGGGGCAGTATTATAGTAGTTATATTCTTGTACATAGGGGCAGTATTATAGTAGTTATATTCTTGTACATATGGGCATCATTATAGTAGTTATATTCTTGTACATAGGGGCAGTATTATAGTAGTTATATTCTTGTACATAGGGGGCAGTATTATAGTAGTTATATTCTTGTACATAGGGAGCAGTATTATAGTAGTTATATTCTTGTACATAGGGGCAGTATTATAGTAGTTATATTCTTGTACATAGGAGCAGTATTATAGTAGTTATATTCTTGTACATAGGGGGCAGTATTATAGTAGTTATATTCTTGTACATAGGAGCAGTATTATAGTAGTTATATTCTTGTACATATGGGCAGCATTATAGTAGTTATATTCTTGTACATAGGGGCAGTATTATAATACTTATATTCTCGTACATAGGGGGCAGTATTATAGTAGTTATATTCTTGTACATATGGGCAGCATTATAGTAGTTATATTCTTGTACATAGGGGCAGTATTATAATACTTATATTCTTGTACATAGGGGCAGTATTATAATACTTATATTCTTGTACATAGGGGGCAGTATTATAGTAGTTCTATTCCTGTACATAGGGGGCAGTATTATAGTAGTTATATTCTTGTACATAGGGGGCAGTATTATAGTAGTTATATTCTAGTACATAGGGAGCAGTATTATAGTAGTTATATTCTTGTACATAGGAGCAGTATTATAGTAGTTATATTCTTGTACATAGGGGGCAGTTTTATAGTAGTTATATTCTTGTACATAGGGAGCAGTATTATAGTAGTTATATCCTTGTACATAGGGGGCAGTATTATAGTAGTTATTCTTCTACATAGGAGGCAGTATTATAGTAGTTCTATTCCTGTACAGAGGGGGCAGTATTATAGTAGTTATATTCTTGTACATAGGGGGCAGTATTATAGTAGTTATATTCTAGCACATAGGGGGCAGTATTATAGTATTTATATTCTAGTACATAGGGAGCAGTACTATAGTAGTTATATTCTTGTACATAGGAGCAGTATTATAGTAGTTATATTCTTGTACATAGGGGGCAGTTTTATAGTAGTTATATTCTTGTACATAGGGAGCAGTATTATAGTAGTTATATCCTTGTACATAGGGGGCAGTATTATAGTAGTTATTCTTCTACATAGGAGGTAGCATTATAGTAGTTATATTCTTGTACATAGGAGGCAGTATTATAGTAGTTATATTCCTGTACATAGGGGGCAGTATTATAGTAGTTATATTCTTGTACATAGGAGCAGTATTATAGCAGTTATATTCTTGTACATAGGGGGCAGTATTATAGTAGTTATATTCTTGTACATAGGAGCAGTATTATAGTAGTTATATTCTTGTACATATGGGCAGCATTATAGTAGTTATATTCTTGTACATAGGGGCAGTATTATAATACTTATATTCTCGTACATAGGGGGCAGTATTATAGTAGTTATATTCTTGTACATATGGGCAGCATTATAGTAGTTATATTCTTGTACATAGGGGCAGTATTATAATACTTATATTCTTGTACATAGGGGCAGTATTATAATACTTATATTCTTGTACATAGGGGGCAGTATTATAGTAGTTCTATTCCTGTACATAGGGGGCAGTATTATAGTAGTTATATTCTTGTACATAGGGGGCAGTATTATAGTAGTTATATTCTAGTACATAGGGAGCAGTATTATAGTAGTTATATTCTTGTACAAAGGGGGCAA
The DNA here is from genome assembly GCF_035609145.1 of Eleutherodactylus coqui. Taxonomy (NCBI): domain Eukaryota; kingdom Metazoa; phylum Chordata; class Amphibia; order Anura; family Eleutherodactylidae; genus Eleutherodactylus; species Eleutherodactylus coqui. Next base: position 531,821,562 of record NC_089837.1, on the reverse strand, counting down.
TATTATAGTAGTTATATTCTTGTACATAGGGGCAGTATTATAGTAGTTATATTCTTGTACATAGGGGGCAGTATTATAGTAGTTATATTCTTGTACATAGGGGCAGTATTATAGTAGTTATATTCTTGTACATAGGGGCAGTATTATAGTAGTTATATTCTTGTACATAGGGGGCAGTATTATAGTAGTTATATTCTTGTACATAGGGGCAGTATTATAGTAGTTATATTCTTGTACATATGGGCATCATTATAGTAGTTATATTCTTGTACATAGGGGCAGTATTATAGTAGTTATATTCTTGTACATAGGGGGCAGTATTATAGTAGTTATATTCTTGTACATAGGGGGCAGTATTATAGTAGCTATATTCTTGTACATAGGGGCAGTATTATAGTAGTTATATTCTTGTACATAGGAGCAGTATTATAGTAGTTATATTCTTGTACATAGGGGGCAGTATTATAGTAGTTATATTCTTGTACATAGGAGCAGTATTATAGTAGTTATATTCTTGTACATATGGGCAGCATTATAGTAGTTATATTCTTGTACATAGGGGCAGTATTATAATACTTATATTCTCGTACATAGGGGGCAGTATTATAGTAGTTATATTCTTGTACATATGGGCAGCATTATAGTAGTTATATTCTTGTACATAGGGGCAGTATTATAATACTTATATTCTTGTACATAGGGGCAGTATTATAATACTTATATTCTTGTACATAGGGGGCAGTATTATAGTAGTTCTATTCCTGTACATAGGGGGCAGTATTATAGTAGTTATATTCTTGTACATAGGGGGCAGTATTATAGTAGTTATATTCTAGTACATAGGGAGCAGTATTATAGTAGTTATATTCTTGTACAAAGGGGGCAATATTATAGTAGTTATATTCTTGTACATAGGGGCAGTATTATAGTAGTTATATTCTTGTACATAGGGGGCAGTATTATAGTAGTTATATTCTTGTACATAGGGGCAGTATTATAGTAGTTATATTCTTGTACATAGGGGCAGTATTATAGTAGTTATATTCTTGTACATAGGGGGCAGTATTATAGTAGTTATATTCTTGTACATAGGGGCAGTATTATAGTAGTTATATTCTTGTACATATGGGCATCATTATAGTAGTTATATTCTTGTACATAGGGGCAGTATTATAGTAGTTATATTCTTGTACATAGGGGGCAGTATTATAGTAGTTATATTCTTGTACATAGGGGGCAGTATTATAGTAGCTATATTCTTGTACATAGGGGCAGTATTATAGTAGTTATATTCTTGTACATAGGAGCAGTATTATAGTAGTTATATTCTTGTACATAGGGGGCAGTATTATAGTAGTTATATTCTTGTACATAGGAGCAGTATTATAGTAGTTATATTCTTGTACATATGGGCAGCATTATAGTAGTTATATTCTTGTACATAGGGGCAGTATTATAATACTTATATTCTCGTACATAGGGGGCAGTATTATAGTAGTTATATTCTTGTACATATGGGCAGCATTATAGTAGTTATATTCTTGTACATAGGGGCAGTATTATAATACTTATATTCTTGTACATAGGGGCAGTATTATAATACTTATATTCTTGTACATAGGGGGCAGTATTATAGTAGTTCTATTCCTGTACATAGGGGGCAGTATTATAGTAGTTATATTCTTGTACATAGGGGGCAGTATTATAGTAGTTATATTCTAGTACATAGGGAGCAGTATTATAGTAGTTATATTCTTGTACATAGGAGCAGTATTATAGTAGTTATATTCTTGTACATAGGGGGCAGTTTTATAGTAGTTATATTCTTGTACATAGGGAGCAGTATTATAGTAGTTATATCCTTGTACATAGGGGGCAGTATTATAGTAGTTATTCTTCTACATAGGAGGCAGTATTATAGTAGTTCTATTCCTGTACAGAGGGGGCAGTATTATAGTAGTTATATTCTTGTACATAGGGGGCAGTATTATAGTAGTTATATTCTAGCACATAGGGGGCAGTATTATAGTATTTATATTCTAGTACATAGGGAGCAGTACTATAGTAGTTATATTCTTGTACATAGGAGCAGTATTATAGTAGTTATATTCTTGTACATAGGGGGCAGTTTTATAGTAGTTATATTCTTGTACATAGGGAGCAGTATTATAGTAGTTATATCCTTGTACATAGGGGGCAGTATTATAGTAGTTATTCTTCTACATAGGAGGTAGCATTATAGTAGTTATATTCTTGTACATAGGAGGCAGTATTATAGTAGTTATATTCCTGTACATAGGGGGCAGTATTATAGTAGTTATATTCTTGTACATAGGAGCAGTATTATAGTAGTTATATTCTTGTACATAGGGGGCAGTATTATAGTAGTTATATTCTTGTACATAGGAGCAGTATTATAGTAGTTATATTCTTGTACATATGGGCAGCATTATAGTAGTTATATTCTTGTACATAGGGGCAGTATTATAATACTTATATTCTCGTACATAGGGGGCAGTATTATAGTAGTTATATTCTTGTACATATGGGCAGCATTATAGTAGTTATATTCTTGTACATAGGGGCAGTATTATAATACTTATATTCTTGTACATAGGGGCAGTATTATAATACTTATATTCTTGTACATAGGGGGCAGTATTATAGTAGTTCTATTCCTGTACATAGGGGGCAGTATTATAGTAGTTATATTCTTGTACATAGGGGGCAGTATTATAGTAGTTATATTCTAGTACATAGGGAGCAGTATTATAGTAGTTATATTCTTGTACATAGGAGCAGTATTATAGTAGTTATATTCTTGTACATAGGGGGCAGTTTTATAGTAGTTATATTCTTGTACATAGGGAGCAGTATTATAGTAGTTATATCCTTGTACATAGGGGGCAGTATTATAGTAGTTATTCTTCTACATAGGAGGCAGTATTATAGTAGTTCTATTCCTGTACAGAGGGGGCAGTATTATAGTAGTTATATTCTTGTACATAGGGGGCAGTATTATAGTAGTTATATTCTAGCACATAGGGGGCAGTATTATAGTATTTATATTCTAGTACATAGGGAGCAGTACTATAGTAGTTATATTCTTGTACATAGGAGCAGTATTATAGTAGTTATATTCTTGTACATAGGGGGCAGTTTTATAGTAGTTATATTCTTGTACATAGGGAGCAGTATTATAGTAGTTATATCCTTGTACATAGGGGGCAGTATTATAGTAGTTATTCTTCTACATAGGAGGTAGCATTATAGTAGTTATATTCTTGTACATAGGAGGCAGTATTATAGTAGTTATATTCCTGTACATAGGGGGCAGTATTATAGTAGTTATATTCTTGTACATAGGAGCAGTATTATAGTAGTTATATTCTTGTACATAGGGGCAGTATTATAGTAATTAAATTCTTGTACATAGGGGGCAGTATTATATTAGTTATATTCTTGTACATAGGGGGCAGTATTGTAGTAGTTATATTCTTGTACATAGGGACAGCATTATAGTAATTATATTCTTGTACATAGGGGGCAGTATTATAGTAGTTATATTCTTGTACATAGGGGCAGTATTATAGTAGTTATATTCTTATACATAGGGGGCAGTATTATAGTAGTTATATTCTTGTACAAAGGGGGCAATATTATAGTAGTTATATTCTTGTACATAGGGGGCAGTATTATAGTAGTTATATTCTTGTACATAGGAGGCAGTATTATAGTAGTTATATTCTTGTACATAGGGAGCAGTATTATAGTAGTTATATTCTTGTACATAGGGGCAGTATTATAGTAGTTATATTCTTGTACATATGGGCAGCATTATAGTAGTTATATTCTTGTACATAGGGGGAAGTATTATAGTAGTTATATTCTTGTACACAGAGGCAGTATTATAGTAGTTATATTCCTGTACATAGGGGGCAGTATTATAGTAGTTATATTCTTGTACATAGGGGGCAGTATTATAGTAGTAATATTCTTGTACATAGGGGGCAGCATTATAGTAGTTATATTCTTGTACATAGGGGCAGTCTTATAGTAGTTATATTCTTGTACATAGGGGGCAGTATTATAGTAGTTATAGTCTTGTACATAGGGGCAGTATTATAGTAGTTATATTCTTGTACATAGGGGGCAGTATCATAGTAGTTATATTCTTGTACATAGGGGGCAGTATTATAGTAGCTATATTCTTGTACATAGGGGCAGTTTTATAGTAGTTATATTCTTGTACATATGGGCAGCATTATAGTAGTTATATTCTTGTACATAGGGGGAAGTATTATAGTAGTTATATTCTTGTACATAGGGCAGTATTATAATACTTATATTCTTGTACATAGGGGGCAGTATTATAGTAGTTCTATTCCTGTACATAGGAGCAGTATTATAGTAGTTCTATTCCTGTACATAGGAGACAGTATTATAGTAGTTATATTCTTGTACATAGGGGGCAGTATTATAGTAGTTATATTCTTGTATATAGGAGGTAGTATTATAGTAGTTATATTCTTGTACATAGGGGGCAGTATTATAGTAGTTATATTCTTGTACATAGGGGGCAGTATTATAGTAGTTATATTCTTGTACATAGGGGCAGTATTATAGTAGTTATATTCTTGTACATAGGGGGCAGTATTATAGTAGTTCTATTCCTGTACATAGGGGGCAGTATTATAGTAGTTATATCCTTGTACATAGGGGGCAGTATTATAGTAGTTATATTCTTGTACATAAGGGGCAGTATTATAGTAGTGATATTCTTGTACATAGGGGGCATTATTATAGTAGTTATATTGTTGTACATGGAGGGCAGTATTATAGTAGTTATATTCTTGTACACAGGAGCAGTATTATAGTAGTTATATTCTTGTACATAGGAGCAGTATTATAGTAGTTATATTCTTGTACATAGGGGGTAGTATTATACTAGTTATATTCTTGTACATAGTAGGCAGTATTATAGTAGTTATATTCTTGTACATAGGGGGCAGTATTATAGTAGTTATATTCTTGTACATAGGGGGCAGTATTATAGTAGTTATATTCTTGTACATAGGGGGCAGTATTATAGTAGTTATATTCTTGTACATAGGGGGCAGTATTATAGTAGTTATATCCTTGTACATAGGGGGTAGTATTATAGTAGTTATATTCTTGTACATAGGGGGCAGTATTATAGTAGTTATATTCTTGTACATAGGAGCAGTATTACAGTAGTTATATTCTTGTACATAGGGGGCAGTATTATAGTAGTTATATTCTTGTACATAGGAGCAGTATTATAGTAGTTATATCCTTGTACATAGGGGGCAGTATTATAGTAGTTATATTCCTGTACATAGGAGGCAGTATTATAGTAGTTATATTCTTGTACATAGGGGGCAGTATTATAGTAGTTATATTCTTGTACATAGGAGGCAGTATTATAGTAGTTATATTCTTGTACATAGGAGGCAGTATTATAGTAGTTATATTCTTGTACATAGGGGGCAGTATTATAGTAGTTATATCCTTGTACATATGGGTTTTGTTGTGTCCTGATACAAGGGACATTCATATATTATAACAAAAGATATTTTGCAATATATCGTATTTATCAATGTCTTTTATGTGTAACTTCTTGGGTATCTTTGTACTTTGTCCAGTAATTACATCTTTCTAATTACATAATTTCTTCTTTTCCCTCCGTAGGGAAGTATTATATCGCCACCATGACGATGATCACGGCCTCAACAGCCCTGACGATCTTCATCATGAATATTCACCACTGTGGTCCAGAAGCAAAACCCGTCCCAAAGTGGGCAAAGAAATTCATCTTGCAATACATGTCAAGGATATTCTTTGTCTATGAGGTGGGAGAAAGCTGCAGAAGACCGACTCCTGAGGCTGAGAAACCACCCAAAGTACAGGTCATGAACGGACAAGCCAAACGGGAGGACCCCGCAGCCATACTGAAAAACTGTAAAGAAAGCGGCCTCAAGAACACAGCTACAAAGGAAGACTTGGACTGGGGCAAGGAAAACGCTTCAAGCGATGACCACAGTGCCTGGAAGGAGTCTGGAAAGTGTGAGAACGGTTCTGATCAGTGTGGGGTTGGGAAAAGTCCCGGGTGCGGAGAGTGCAGCAAGATCCATTGTCTGTGCCACAACGAACGCCTTCTTAAAAACATTGAATATATGGCCAACTGCTTTAGAGAGCAAAAAGCAGCGCAGAAACGGACTGGGGAATGGAAGAAAGTGGCCAAGGTCATGGACCGGTTCTTCATGTGGGTTTTCTTCATCATGGTGTTTTTCATGAGTGTGTTAATTATGGGCAAAGCAATCTAAGATGGTTAAGAGTTCTCCAGCCATCACTGTGGATCGACACATGCCTGGCTAGGTCTCTACAATTAGATCCAGCTTCAGACCATTGCCCTTTCAATCAGACCATAATGTTCTCTTGGACGGAGGCTAATCATAGCTAAAGCCATGGGAGATACCTTGTCTATAGAAAAGACTCAGGCAAGCAAACAGTTCTTGAGCTGAAGGGCAGGTTACTTTATGTCTTCGTTGGTTGTTGGGGTCTATTGCAGAATGGATGGATCTTGCTGCCTCCAACGTCTCACCAAGTTATCTTACTGGAACTGTTTATAGAAAAGAGAGGGATGGACAATGGAACCTAAGTCACTGTCAGTATATCGGTTATATTGTGTCTTGTCGTGTTGTTTAGAAGATCTTTAGATCATTATTGTATTGTTCTCCTGGAACAAATACTCATTATGGCCATCTTGGATGCATCATCCATAGAAAGGTTTAGCCAACCGCACATTCTTCAGTCATTGTGGAACTTGAAGGGTTTGACTAGTTGTCTCAAGCTGCCCAAACAGTTTAGATAGCTGTCATATTAATGCATGTTCAGCTGACCTATACTCCTCCTTACTCCTTCATTATCATGAGGAATCAACAAGAGGCTTCTGCCAAACTCATTCTTACTATCCAGACCAGGGGTCCCCAACTCCAGTCCTCAGGGACCCCCAATAGGTCATGTTTTCAGGATATCCTATGGCAAGAACACCTGTGCAATGTCTGAGGCACCCACAATAATTACATCACCTGTGCAATACTGAGGAAATTCCGAAAACATGACCTGTTGGCGGTCCCTGAGGACTGGAGTTGAGGAACAATGATCTAGACCGTTCTCTACCCCCTCCAGACCCCTATGTCCCTCTTGAGGCTCCTCTTTCCTTCACTAGACCTTTCTGTTCTTCTCCAGACTCCCTTGTCCGCCACAAGACATCTTAGTCTCCCCTCTAGACTCCCCTCTCCCTCTCCACACTTTTCTCTTCTCCTCCACACTTCTCTCTCCCCCTCCATACTTCTTTCTGACTCTTCGCTTCCCTCCAAACCTCTCTCTCCCCTCTCCAGACCCTTCTATGCTTCTTCAGACTTCTTAGTGTTGCTCTGGACCCCTTTGTCCCCCTCAAGACATCCCTGTCCTTCTTCCAACTCTTCTCTCCACATCCAGACTTCTCTCTTCCCCTCCAGACTCTCCTCCTGTCTTTCCGACTCCTCTCTCCCCCTACATACTTGTCTTGAGGACTCCCCTCTCACCCTCCAGACCCCCTTGTCCTCCTCAAGAACTTTGTCCTCCACAAGACCTCTTTTCCTGCTCCAGACCTCTTTGTCCTCCACAAGACCTCTGTTTCCTCCTCCAGACCCTTCTGTCCTCCCCCAGATTCCTCTGTCCTCTTCCAGATGCTTTTCTTTCCTTCAGAGCCCTATGTCCTCCCTCAGACTTCTCTGTCCCCCTCCTCACTCCTCCTCGAGACTCCTCACTTCTCTCCAAACATCTCTCTACTCCTCCATAGCCTTCTCTCCTCCTTCAGACTTCTCTTTCCTCCTTTCAACCCCTCTGTCCCCCTCTAGACTCTTCTATCCTTTTCCAGACCCCTCTCTCCACGTATGGTCCCCTCTGCCCTCCACTGGACTCTTTTGTCCTCCTCTGAACCCTTCTGTATTCCTCCAGACTCTTCTGTCCTTCTCTGAACCCCTGTGTCTTCCTCCAGACTCTTCTGTCCTACTCTGAATCCCTCTGTCTTCCTCCAGACTCTTCCGGCAGTATCTTATCTCCCACAGGAACAAAATATCGGCGTGGTAAAATCAGATGACTTTCATCTATTGTGTTTGGGCATCTCAAGTCTCTATCATTCATTCTAGATCAGCTATTGTCATTGCCCAGGGCTTTAACCCCCTCATCTCCTGGAGTATAAAGATAAGTAATACTAATTACCACCCAGGATACACTGTACATTGAGAAGGATCTCAGTTCGTTGCACCATTTTGGTGTCTACTCATTCCATGACTTGGTTGTTCGTTTGAAAACATCTAGAATAGCTTCAGATCATCGCTGATCATTCGTCCTTCTGGACCATTTGCTGTATTTCATGCCATTCTGACCATATAAATGTGCATGTTATGAGGCAGTCATGTGATCGGACGACTTCATAGTGATATGAAATAATAAAAAAACATAGTTCAAGGCTCCGATATGTGAGCGACGGCTTGTGTCCTTCCATTGTGCGTCGCCAGCCCTACCTGCAGAGCCTGCAGAGTCTATCCTCTTCCACCTTTCCACACAATGAAGTTTTTGGACGCATTAAATACTAACAATGTACGGTATATCGTCCACATTTCTGACATAACGTATTATACTTCTGCTGACCACCAGGATACTTTTCACTGTTCTCCTCCTGGTCAGTCAGGTGGGACCAAAATAGGTCCAATAATGTGCGGGTTTGTTAATACAAGGCCGCTTCCACACCGGCCATTTTCTCCCACAATTTTGTTGCAATGCGACAGATCGCATGTATGTGAAGCCCTTGCTTTCCCATGGGTTCTACACCACAAGCCATGTTTCGGTTTGGTGCGGTGCAACTTTGGCAGTAGGAAATCCTACTCTAAAAATAAGCCCTATGTGCATCCAAAAAACAAATTCTACATCACCTGTCAGGCGCTGTCATCTCTGGCGCACGTCTTTCTTGAAGCTCCGGGACACTTTTCTGTAGACAGCAAGCAGCCCTTCCGGGATTGGAGGATTAAAATCCCAGCCTCCAGGAACCGCTGGCTGTGATTGGTTCTTGAGTGCTGGCTCAGCTAGTCAGAGCCAGTGCTAGATGAACCAATCACAGCCATTCATTCATTCGTTAGGCTGCATGCTGTCTACAGAAAAGTGTCCTGGATCTTCAGGGGAGACGCACGCTGGAGATGACAGCGCCTGATAGGTGATGTAGAATTAGTTTTTGTTTTCTTAGATGCACACGGGCTTATTTTTGGGGTAGGGCTTATATTTCAAGCCCCCACCAACACCTCGGAAATCCCGGCAAAAGAGCGCTATAAAGTTGCACGACTTTGTAGCAACGCAAAATCACGATATTGCAGCGAGAAAACGCAGCGACATCGCACAGCTGGAATATTGCTGCGATTTTCTCGCATCCATATCGTTGACGCCCGTGTGGAAGCACCCTAAATGTATGGACGGTATATGGCTGCTGTTTGTCCCTATTATAGGATCAGGAGCTGGAGATGCATATAGGCTGTTTAGCAGGCAAGGGTGGGGGTGGGAGGATATATTTCAGCTGCCATCGTAGGTGCAAAACTCCCGGACCCCAATGCAAAATGTGTAACAAGCCCGTACCTGACATGTGCCATGTATAATAATGGAACAAGTTTACAAGGGCAATAGGGTCCCAGTTAGACCTATGGAAAGTTTACCACTAGGACCTTCCAAACTGATAAAATTAAAAAATACCTTTTATTAAATTACTTAAAAGAAAAGAACAAAACACACACAAACAATCACAAGAGGAGTTATGATGTAAATAGACACCTATAACTAGTAATCAGAAGGATGTTCGAAACGTAAATTTTACGCTCGACTTGTAGAGCAAAAACACTTGCCACTCGTGTAATGTGAACAATGACAGATTAGAGTCATACGATAAGACTCTGTTGATGTAAATCATTGGTCATAGTCCAAGTGAAGGTGATTCAGTCTAATAGGAGGACGAATCCCATACTTGGTCAGGTATAACACCGTGCGTCAAAGGATGGAAATGACTAACACGTGAAAAAATTAGCTCATCAAGAGCGCGTCACCCAACGCGTTTCCCCCACCTAGTGGGTTCTTCAGGGGTTACAGTACGCTAATCCCAACTGATGTGTCAGGTCGTGGCCAAAGTCTACTTATGGAGACCACATAGACGTCCCGAATATAGAAGGCACGCTAGTGGTCGCCAAAAAATGGTCTGTTTGCGTCCATTTACGGATGCTAGGCACCGAAAAGATAAAGGTGCGTTGTAGGTAAAAACAGACCAAAAAAAAAAATAATAATAATAATTGACCCTAAGCGTGACAAAAAAAAAAAAAATAATTTTTTTTTTTTTATTTTTTTTTTTTTTGTCACGCTTAGGGTCAATTATTATTATTTTTTTTTTTTTTGGTCTGTTTTTACCTACAACGCACCTTTATCTTTTCGGTGCCTAGCATCCGTAAATGGACGCAAACAGACCATTTTTTGGCGACCACTAGCGTGCCTTCTATATTCGGGACGTCTATGTGGTCTCCATAAGTAGACTTTGGCCACGACCTGACACATCAGTTGGGATTAGCGTACTGTAACCCCTGAAGAACCCACTAGGTGGGGGAAACGCGTTGGGTGACGCGCTCTTGATGAGCTAATTTTTTCACGTGTTAGTCATTTCCATCCTTTGACGCACGGTGTTATACCTGACCAAGTATGGGATTCGTCCTCCTATTAGACTGAATCACCTTCACTTGGACTATGACCAATGATTTACATCAACAGAGTCTTATCGTATGACTCTAATCTGTCATTGTTCACATTACACGAGTGGCAAGTGTTTTTGCTCTACAAGTCGAGCGTAAAATTTACGTTTCGAACATCCTTCTGATTACTAGTTATAGGTGTCTATTTACATCATAACTCCTCTTGTGATTGTCTGTGTGTGTTTTGTTCTTTTCTTTTAAGTAATTTAATAAAAGGTATGTATAATAATGGGGTCTCCCTATATGGTGGATGGGGCTTGGGTGCCCTCATCACCAGGATCTGGGTACTATTGCTACCTCTGAATGCCTTAATTCCATGCTGCTGCTCGCCATGATGAATGTATGAAGGAGCTCCCACGGTTGTATACCACCATATATCTTGCCAAGGATTTTTCCAGGCCACACTGCTTTTTCACTAAACCAATCCCTTTGTGTTCCTTCACCGTAATAGTGCCCCTCACAATAGTAGTATCCATTAGTGACCTCCTTACAGTAAAAGTGCCCCTTAGTAACCCCTTCAAAGTAATAGTGCCCTTCAGTGACCCCCTCACAGTAATAGTGCCCCTCAGTGTCCCCCTCACAGTAATAGTACCCCTCAGTGACTCCCTCCCAGAAATAGTGCCTCTTAGTGACCCCTTCAAAGTAATAGTGCCCTTCAGTGACCCTCTCACAGTGATTGTGCCCTCAGTGACTCCCTCGCAATAATAATGCTCCTTATTGATCTCCTCACATTAATAGTGCCCCTCAGTGACCTTCTCACCATAGCAGTATCCCTTAGTGACCCCCTCACAGTAATAGTGCCCCTCAGTGACCCCCTCACAGTAATAGTGCCCCTCAGTGACCCCCTCACAGTAATAGTGCCCCTCAGTGACCTCCTCACAGTAATAGTGCCCCTCAGTGACCTCCTTACAGTAATAGTGCCCCTCAGTGACCCCATCACAGTAATAGTGCCCCTCAGGGACCACATCACAGTAATAGTGCCCCAATGTTCCCTATAGCAGTAGTGCCCCTCAGAGACCTCCTCACAATAATAGTGCCCCTCAGTGACCCCCTCACAGTAATAGTGCCCCTCAGTGACCCCCATATTAGTAGTGCCCCTCAGTGACCCCCTCACAGTAATAGTGCCCCTCGGTGACCCCCTCACAGTCATAGTGCACCTAAGTGACCTCCTCAAAGTAATAGTGCCCCTCAGTGACCCCTATATTAGTAGTGCCCCTCATTGACCCCCTCACAGTAATAGTGTCCCTCAGTGACCCCCTCTAAATATTAGTGCCCCTCAGTGTTCCCTATAGTAGTAGTGCCCCTCAGTGACCCCCTCACAGTAATAGTACCCCTCAGTGACCTCCTCACAGTAATAATGCCCCTCAGTGACCCCCTCACAGTATTAGTGCCCCTCAGTGTTTCCTATAGTAGTAGTGCCCCTCAGTGACCTCCTCACAGTAATAGTACTCCTCAGTGACCTCCTCACAGTAATAATGCCCCTCAGTGACCCCCTCACAGTAATAGTGCCCCTCAGTGACCCCCATATTAGTAGTGCCCCTCAGTGACCCCCTCACAGTAATAGTGCCCCTCGGTGACCCCCTCACAGTCATAGTGCACCTAAGTGACCTCCTCAAAGTAATAGTGCCCCTCAGTGACCCCTATATTAGTAGTGCCCCTCATTGACCCCCTCACAGTAATAGTGTCCCTCAGTGACCCCCTCTAAATATTAGTGCCCCTCAGTGTTCCCTATAGTAGTAGTGCCCCTCAGTGACCCCCTCACAGTAATAGTACCCCTCAGTGACCTCCTCACAGTAATAATGCCCCTCAGTGACCCCCTCACAGTATTAGTGCCCCTCAGTGTTTCCTATAGTAGTAGTGCCCCTCAGTGACCTCCTCACAGTAATAGTACTCCTCAGTGACCTCCTCACAGTAATAATGCCCCTCAGTGACCCCCTCACAGTAATAGTGCCCTTAAATGACCTCCTCACAGTAATAGTACCCCTCAGTGACCCCCCTCCCTCACAGTAATAGTGCCCCTCAGTGACCCCCTCATAGTATTAGTGCCCCTTAGTGTTCCATATAGTAGTAGTGCCCCTCAGTTACCCCCTTACAGTAATAGTGCCCTTAAATGACCTCCTCACAGTAATAGTACCCCTCAGTGACCCCCCCTCACAGTAATAGTGCCCCTCAGTGACCCCCTCATAGTATTAGTGCCCCTCAGTGTCCCCTATACTAGTAATGCCCCTCAGTGTTCCATATAGTAGTAGTGCCTCTCAGTTACCCCCTTACAGTAATAGTGTCCCTTACAGTAATAGTGCCCTTAAATGACCTCCTCACAGTAATAATACCCCTCAGTGACCCCCCTCACAGTAATAGTGCCCCTCAGTGACCCCCTCATAGTATTAGTGCCCCTCAGTGTCCCCTATACTAGTAATGCCTCTCATTGACCCCCTCACAGTAATAGTGCCCCTCAGGGACCCCCTCACAGTAATAGTGCCCCTCAGTGACCCCTATATTAGTAGTGCCCCTCATTGACCCCTCACAGTAATAGTACCCCTCAGTGACCCCCTTACAGTAATAGTGCCCCTCAGTGACACCCTCATAGTATTAGTGCCCCTCAGTGACACCCTCATAGTAGTAATGCCCCTCATTGACCCCCTCACAGTAATAGTGCCCCTCAGTGACCCCCTCATAGTATTAGTGCCCCTCAGTGACCCCCTCATAGTATTAGTGCCCCTCAGTGTTCCATATAGTAGTAGTGCCCCTCAGTGACCCCCTCACAGTAATAGTACCCCTCAGTGACCTCCTCACAGTAATAATGCCCCTCAGTGACCCCCTCCCAGTAATAGTGCCCTTAAATGACCTCCTCACAGTAATAGTACCCCTCAGTGACCCCCTCATAGTATTAGTGCCCCTCAGTGTTTCCTATAGTAGTAGTGCCCCTCAGTGACCTCCTCACAGTAATAGTACTCCTCAGTGACCTCCTCACAGTAATAATGCCCCTCAGTGACCCCCTCACAGTAATAGTGCCCTTAAATGACCTCCTCACAGTAATAGTACCCCTCAGTGACCCCCCTCCCTCACAGTAATAGTGCCCCTCAGTGACCCCCTCATAGTATTAGTGCCCCTTAGTGTTCCATATAGTAGTAGTGCCCCTCAGTTACCCCCTTACAGTAATAGTGCCCTTAAATGACCTCCTCACAGTAATAGTACCCCTCAGTGACCCCCCCCTCACAGTAATAGTGCCCCTCAGTGACCCCCTCATAGTATTAGTGCCCCTCAGTGTCCCCTATACTAGTAATGCCCCTCAGTGTTCCATATAGTAGTAGTGCCCCTCAGTTACCCCCTTACAGTAATAGTGTCCCTTACAGTAATAGTGCCCTTAAATGACCTCCTCACAGTAATAATACCCCTCAGTGACCCCCCTCACAGTAATAGTGCCCCTCAGTGACCCCCTCATAGTATTAGTGCCCCTCAGTGTCCCCTATACTAGTAATGCCTCTCATTGACCCCCTCACAGTAATAGTGCCCCTCAGGGACCCCCTCACAGTAATAGTGCCCCTCAGTGACCCCTATATTAGTAGTGCCCCTCATTGACCCCTCACAGTAATAGTACCCCTGAGTGACCCCCTTACAGTAATAGTGCCCCTCAGTGACACCCTCATAGTATTAGTGCCCCTCAGTGACACCCTCATAGTAGTAATGCCCCTCATTGACCCCCTCACAGTAATAGTGCCCCTCAGTGACCCCCTTATAGTATTAGTGCCCCTCAGTGACCCCCTCATAGTATTAGTGCCCCTCAGTGTTCCATATAGTAGTAGTGCCCCTCAGTGACCCCCTCACAGTAATAGTACCCCTCAGTGACCTCCTCACAGTAATAGTGCCCTTAAATGACCTCCTCACAGTAATAGAGCCCCTCAGTGACCCCCTCACAGTAATAGTGCCCCTCAGTGACACCCTCATAGTATTAGTGCCCCTCAGTGACCTCCTTACAGTAAAAGTGCCCCTTAGTAACCCCTTCAAAGTAATAGTGCCCTTCAGTGACCCTCTCACAGTGATTGTGCCCTCAGTGACCCCCTCACAGTAATAGTGCCCCTCAGTGTCCCCCTCACAGTAATAGTACCCCTCAGTGACTCCCTCCCAGAAATAGTGCCTCTTAGTGACCCCTTCAAAGTAATAGTGCCCTTCAGTGACCCTCTCACAGTGATTGTGCCCTCAGTGACTCCCTCGCAATAATAATGCTCCTTATTGATCTCCTCACATTAATAGTGCCCCTCAGTGACCTTCTCACCATAGCAGTATCCCTTAGTGACCCCCTCACAGTAATAGTGCCCCTCAGTGACCTCCTTACAATAATAGTGCCCCTCAGTTATCTCCTAACAGTTATAGTTGCCCCTTAGTGACCTTGTCACAGTATTAGTGCCCCTCAGTGTTTCCTATAGTAGTAGTGCCCCTCAGTGACCCCCTCACAGTAATAGTACTCCTCAGTGACCTCCTCACAGTAATAATGCCCCTCAGTGACTCCCTCCCAGAAATAGTGCCTCTTAGTGACCCCTTCAAAGTAATAGTGCCCTTCAGTGACCCTCTCACAGTGATTGTGCCCTCAGTGACTCCCTCGCAATAATAATGCTCCTTATTGATCTCCTCACATTAATAGTGCCCCTCAGTGACCTTCTCACCATAGCAGTATCCCTTAGTGACCCCCTCACAGTAATAGTGCCCCTCAGTGACCCCCTCACAGTAATAGTGCCCCTCAGTGACCCCCTCACAGTAATAGTGCCCCTCAGTGACCTCCTCACAGTAATAGTGCCCCTCAGTGACCTCCTTACAGTAATAGTGCCCCTCAGTGACCCCATCACAGTAATAGTGCCCCTCAGGGACCACATCACAGTAATAGTGCCCCAATGTTCCCTATAGCAGTAGTGCCCCTCAGAGACCTCCTCACAATAATAGTGCCCCTCAGTGACCCCCTCACAGTAATAGTGCCCCTCAGTGACCCCCATATTAGTAGTGCCCCTCAGTGACCCCCTCACAGTAATAGTGCCCCTCGGTGACCCCCTCACAGTCATAGTGCACCTAAGTGACCTCCTCAAAGTAATAGTGCCCCTCAGTGACCCCTATATTAGTAGTGCCCCTCATTGACCCCCTCACAGTAATAGTGTCCCTCAGTGACCCCCTCTAAATATTAGTGCCCCTCAGTGTTCCCTATAGTAGTAGTGCCCCTCAGTGACCCCCTCACAGTAATAGTACCCCTCAGTGACCTCCTCACAGTAATAATGCCCCTCAGTGACCCCCTCACAGTATTAGTGCCCCTCAGTGTTTCCTATAGTAGTAGTGCCCCTCAGTGACCTCCTCACAGTAATAGTACTCCTCAGTGACCTCCTCACAGTAATAATGCCCCTCAGTGACCCCCTCACAGTAATAGTGCCCCTCAGTGACCCCCATATTAGTAGTGCCCCTCAGTGACCCCCTCACAGTAATAGTGCCCCTCGGTGACCCCCTCACAGTCATAGTGCACCTAAGTGACCTCCTCAAAGTAATAGTGCCCCTCAGTGACCCCTATATTAGTAGTGCCCCTCATTGACCCCCTCACAGTAATAGTGTCCCTCAGTGACCCCCTCTAAATATTAGTGCCCCTCAGTGTTCCCTATAGTAGTAGTGCCCCTCAGTGACCCCCTCACAGTAATAGTACCCCTCAGTGACCTCCTCACAGTAATAATGCCCCTCAGTGACCCCCTCACAGTATTAGTGCCCCTCAGTGTTTCCTATAGTAGTAGTGCCCCTCAGTGACCTCCTCACAGTAATAGTACTCCTCAGTGACCTCCTCACAGTAATAATGCCCCTCAGTGACCCCCTCACAGTAATAGTGCCCTTAAATGACCTCCTCACAGTAATAGTACCCCTCAGTGACCCCCCTCCCTCACAGTAATAGTGCCCCTCAGTGACCCCCTCATAGTATTAGTGCCCCTTAGTGTTCCATATAGTAGTAGTGCCCCTCAGTTACCCCCTTACAGTAATAGTGCCCTTAAATGACCTCCTCACAGTAATAGTACCCCTCAGTGACCCCCCCTCACAGTAATAGTGCCCCTCAGTGACCCCCTCATAGTATTAGTGCCCCTCAGTGTCCCCTATACTAGTAATGCCCCTCAGTGTTCCATATAGTAGTAGTGCCTCTCAGTTACCCCCTTACAGTAATAGTGTCCCTTACAGTAATAGTGCCCTTAAATGACCTCCTCACAGTAATAATACCCCTCAGTGACCCCCCTCACAGTAATAGTGCCCCTCAGTGACCCCCTCATAGTATTAGTGCCCCTCAGTGTCCCCTATACTAGTAATGCCTCTCATTGACCCCCTCACAGTAATAGTGCCCCTCAGGGACCCCCTCACAGTAATAGTGCCCCTCAGTGACCCCTATATTAGTAGTGCCCCTCATTGACCCCTCACAGTAATAGTACCCCTCAGTGACCCCCTTACAGTAATAGTGCCCCTCAGTGACACCCTCATAGTATTAGTGCCCCTCAGTGACACCCTCATAGTAGTAATGCCCCTCATTGACCCCCTCACAGTAATAGTGCCCCTCAGTGACCCCCTCATAGTATTAGTGCCCCTCAGTGACCCCCTCATAGTATTAGTGCCCCTCAGTGTTCCATATAGTAGTAGTGCCCCTCAGTGACCCCCTCACAGTAATAGTACCCCTCAGTGACCTCCTCACAGTAATAATGCCCCTCAGTGACCCCCTCCCAGTAATAGTGCCCTTAAATGACCTCCTCACAGTAATAGTACCCCTCAGTGACCCCCTCATAGTATTAGTGCCCCTCAGTGTTTCCTATAGTAGTAGTGCCCCTCAGTGACCTCCTCACAGTAATAGTACTCCTCAGTGACCTCCTCACAGTAATAATGCCCCTCAGTGACCCCCTCACAGTAATAGTGCCCTTAAATGACCTCCTCACAGTAATAGTACCCCTCAGTGACCCCCCTCCCTCACAGTAATAGTGCCCCTCAGTGACCCCCTCATAGTATTAGTGCCCCTTAGTGTTCCATATAGTAGTAGTGCCCCTCAGTTACCCCCTTACAGTAATAGTGCCCTTAAATGACCTCCTCACAGTAATAGTACCCCTCAGTGACCCCCCCTCACAGTAATAGTGCCCCTCAGTGACCCCCTCATAGTATTAGTGCCCCTCAGTGTCCCCTATACTAGTAATGCCCCTCAGTGTTCCATATAGTAGTAGTGCCCCTCAGTTACCCCCTTACAGTAATAGTGTCCCTTACAGTAATAGTGCCCTTAAATGACCTCCTCACAGTAATAATACCCCTCAGTGACCCCCCTCACAGTAATAGTGCCCCTCAGTGACCCCCTCATAGTATTAGTGCCCCTCAGTGTCCCCTATACTAGTAATGCCTCTCATTGACCCCCTCACAGTAATAGTGCCCCTCAGGGACCCCCTCACAGTAATAGTGCCCCTCAGTGACCCCTATATTAGTAGTGCCCCTCATTGACCCCTCACAGTAATAGTACCCCTGAGTGACCCCCTTACAGTAATAGTGCCCCTCAGTGACACCCTCATAGTATTAGTGCCCCTCAGTGACACCCTCATAGTAGTAATGCCCCTCATTGACCCCCTCACAGTAATAGTGCCCCTCAGTGACCCCCTTATAGTATTAGTGCCCCTCAGTGACCCCCTCATAGTATTAGTGCCCCTCAGTGTTCCATATAGTAGTAGTGCCCCTCAGTGACCCCCTCACAGTAATAGTACCCCTCAGTGACCTCCTCACAGTAATAGTGCCCTTAAATGACCTCCTCACAGTAATAGAGCCCCTCAGTGACCCCCTCACAGTAATAGTGCCCCTCAGTGACACCCTCATAGTATTAGTGCCCCTCAGTGACCTCCTTACAGTAAAAGTGCCCCTTAGTAACCCCTTCAAAGTAATAGTGCCCTTCAGTGACCCTCTCACAGTGATTGTGCCCTCAGTGACCCCCTCACAGTAATAGTGCCCCTCAGTGTCCCCCTCACAGTAATAGTACCCCTCAGTGACTCCCTCCCAGAAATAGTGCCTCTTAGTGACCCCTTCAAAGTAATAGTGCCCTTCAGTGACCCTCTCACAGTGATTGTGCCCTCAGTGACTCCCTCGCAATAATAATGCTCCTTATTGATCTCCTCACATTAATAGTGCCCCTCAGTGACCTTCTCACCATAGCAGTATCCCTTAGTGACCCCCTCACAGTAATAGTGCCCCTCAGTGACCTCCTTACAATAATAGTGCCCCTCAGTTATCTCCTAACAGTTATAGTTGCCCCTTAGTGACCTTGTCACAGTATTAGTGCCCCTCAATGTTCTCTATAGTAGTAGTGCTCCTTAGTTATCTCTGCACAGTAATAGTGGCCGTCAGTGACCTCCTCACAGTAATAGTGCTCCTCAGTGACCCCCTCACAGTAATAGTGCCCTTAGGTGACCCCCTCACAGTAATAGTACCCCTCAGTGACCCCCTCACAGTAATAGTGCCCCTCAGTGACCCCCATATTAGTAGTGCCCCTCAGTGACCCCCTCACAGTAATAGTGCCCCTCAGTGACCCCCTCACAGTAATAGTACCCCTCAGTGACCCCCTCACAGTAATAGTGCCCCTCAGTGACCCCCATATTAGTAGTGCCCCTCATTGACCCCCTCACAGTAATAGTGCCCCTCAGTGACCTCCTCACAGTAATAGTGCCCCTCAGTGACCTCCTTACAGTAATAGTGCCCCTCAGTGACCCCATCACAGTAATAGTGCCCCTCAGGGACCACATCACAGTAATAGTGCCCCAATGTTCCCTATAGCAGTAGTGCCCCTCAGAGACCTCCTCACAATAATAGTGCCCCTCAGTGACCCCCTCACAGTAATAGTGCCCCTCAGTGACCCCCATATTAGTAGTGCCCCTCAGTGACCCCCTCACAGTAATAGTGCCCCTCGGTGACCCCCTCACAGTCATAGTGCACCTAAGTGACCTCCTCAAAGTAATAGTGCCCCTCAGTGACCCCTATATTAGTAGTGCCCCTCATTGACCCCCTCACAGTAATAGTGTCCCTCAGTGACCCCCTCTAAATATTAGTGCCCCTCAGTGTTCCCTATAGTAGTAGTGCCCCTCAGTGACCCCCTCACAGTAATAGTACCCCTCAGTGACCTCCTCACAGTAATAATGCCCCTCAGTGACCCCCTCACAGTATTAGTGCCCCTCAGTGTTTCCTATAGTAGTAGTGCCCCTCAGTGACCCCCTCACAGTAATAGTACTCCTCAGTGACCTCCTCACAGTAATAATGCCCCTCAGTGACCCCCTCACAGTAATAGTGCCCTTAAATGACCTCCTCACAGTAATAGTACCCCTCAGTGACCCCCCTCCCTCACAGTAATAGTGCCCCTCAGTGACCCCCTCATAGTATTAGTGCCCCTTAGTGTTCCATATAGTAGTAGTGCCCCTCAGTTACCCCCTTACAGTAATAGTGCCCTTAAATGACCTCCTCACAGTAATAGTACCCCTCAGTGACCCCCCCTCACAGTAATAGTGCCCCTCAGTGACCCCCTCATAGTATTAGTGCCCCTCAGTGTCCCCTATACTAGTAATGCCCCTCAGTGTTCCATATAGTAGTAGTGCCCCTCAGTTACCCCCTTACAGTAATAGTGTCCCTTACAGTAATAGTGCCCTTAAATGACCTCCTCACAGTAATAATACCCCTCAGTGACCCCCTCATAGTATTAGTGCCCCTCAGTGTCCCCTATACTAGTAATGCCTCTCATTGACCCCCTCACAGTAATAGTGCCCCTCAGGGACCCCCTCACAGTAATAGTGCCCCTCAGTGACCCCTATATTAGTAGTGCCCCTCATTGACCCCTCACAGTAATAGTACCCCTGAGTGACCCCCTTACAGTAATAGTGCCCCTCAGTGACACCCTCATAGTATTAGTGCCCCTCAGTGACACCCTCATAGTAGTAATGCCCCTCATTGACCCCCTCACAGTAATAGTGCCCCTCAGTGACCCCCTTATAGTATTAGTGCCCCTCAGTGACCCCCTCATAGTATTAGTGCCCCTCAGTGTTCCATATAGTAGTAGTGCCCCTCAGTGACCCCCTCACAGTAATAGTACCCCTCAGTGACCTCCTCACAGTAATAATGCCCCTCAGTGACCCCCTCCCAGTAATAGTGCCCTTAAATGACCTCCTCACAGTAATAGTACCCCTCAGTGACCCCCTCATAGTATTAGTGCCCCGCAGTGTTCCCTATAGTAGTAGTGCCCCTCAGTGACCTCCTCACAGTAATAGTACTCCTCAGTGACCTCCTCACAGTAATAGTGCCCTTAAATGACCTCCTCACAGTAATAGAGCCCCTCAGTGACCCCCTCACAGTAATAGTGCCCCTCAGTGACACCCTCATAGTATTAGTGCCCTTAAATGACCTCCTCACAGTAATAGAGCCCCTCAGTGACCCCCTCACAGTAATAGTGCCCCTCAGTGACACCCTCATAGTATTAGTGCCCCTCAGTGACACCCTCATAGTATTAGTGCCCCTCATTGACCCCCTCACAGTAATAGTGCTCCTCAGTGACCTCCTCACAGTAATAATGCCCCTCAGTGACCCCCTCACAGTAATAGTGCCCCTCAGTGACCCCCTCACAGTACTAGGGCCCCCAGTGACCCCCTCATAGTATTAGGACCCCTCAGTGAATCCCTCACAATAATAGCACTCCTTAGTGACCCCCTCACAGTATTAGTGCCCCGCAGTGTTCCCTATAGTAGTAGTGCCCCTCAAAGACCCCCTCACAGTAATAGTGCCCCTCAGTGACCCCCTCACAGTAATAGTGCCCCTCAGTGACCCCCTCACAGTAATAGTGCCCCTCAGTGACCCGCTCACAGTAATAGTACCCCTCACTGATGCCCTCACAGTAATAGTGCCCCTCAGGGACCCCATCACAGTAATAGTGCCCCTCAGTGACCCGCTCACAGTAATAGTGCCCCTCACTGATGCCCTCACAGTAATAGTGCCCCTCACTAATGCCCTCACAGTAATAGTGCCCTTTTATTGTCCCCCTCACAGTAATAATGCCCCTGCTCAGTAAAAATATCCCTTTTATGCAGTAAAATAAAAAAGCAGCTTATATTCGCCTCTTTTGCTCCCCATTCTGGAAGTGAGATCACATGATCGCTGCAGGCTGCTCCCAGCATTGGTACGGCTGAAGACGGTGGTTAGCTGCAGCGTTTACCAGAAGTGAGCTGCTGGGAGCCTGCAGGGGAGTCAAAGCGGTGGCTATAAGGTGTGTTTTACATTTTACTACCTCTCTGCACCCCCCCCCCCCCCCCCCATTATTCTGGGACCGTCCCGCTGAATCGAGGACAGGTGGAGGACACGGTGTTCTCCTCTGCAGCAGATATAAATACCGACCATTAGGCGGTCCCGTCTTTGGCGCACACACCACGATGAACTCCATTTACAGCACTTGCATTTTTGTCCATCATAGCAGGGCCGCGGAGCAGTTGTGGCGTACGCTGTCCGTGACGCGCCCAAACCCCCCACTAATGAGTGTCCATCTATATTTCATGAGCGGCCGCCTGGAGCTGCTTCACGTGGACTCTGGAGGTGACAAGTTTTAAGCTCAGATGTAAATAATTAAACACAGAGATTTCCATTATGACAGGAAGGTTTTGTAACAACGCAGGAAATGGACGTTAGACGTTGAGTAGAACTGAAGAGCGCGTGGAGCGCAGCTTACCGCAACGTGTGAAGCCGCGGCCTCCAGCATCGGCAGGACTACAACTCCCTGCATGTGTGGTGATCACTAACCCTTAGGCCTCATGTCCACGGGGAAAATCGGGCCCGCTACGGATTCTACATGTAGAATCTGCAGCGGGTCCCTCCTGCCCTGCGGACGTGAGCGCTGAAAATAAGAATAAATGAGAATAAACTCACCTCCCATCCGCTCAGCTTCTTCTCTTCGCGGCGGCGTCATCTTCTCTCGTCGCGGCCGGATCTTCATTCTTCGGCTCGGCGGATGTGCACGATGACGTCGGTGACGTGCCCCGCGCATGCGCCGGGCCGAAGCAAAATGATCCGGCCGCGGCTGAGAGAGGATGGCGCGGCGCCGGAGAGAAGAACCGGAGCGTGTGAGTAAAATGTGATTTTTGTGTCCCGCGGATCCGGACGGCTTCCATAGGCTTCAATAGAAGCCCGCGGGAGCCGTCCCCGCGGAAGACCCACACGAAAATGGAGCATGGTCCAGATTTTTTCATGCTCCATTTTTTTTTAAATGCCTTTTATTGACGATCCGCGGGTATTTATCTACCCGCGGGTGGTCAATGCATCCCTATGGGGTGCGGATCCGCGCGCGGGAGAAGAGTTAAAATCCGCTGCGGATTTTAATTCTTCTTTTCCCCGTGGACATGAGCCCTTAATGGTGGCCGCAGCTCAAGAACACTAAGATCACAGCGGGAGCAGACGTGGAGAGGAGAATAATGTCATCCTGTATTGTACCCTAATTACTGTCACTTAGTGGAGCCACAGAGGGGCTTTATAACTCTGGGGAGGCACTAAGGTGATTCTCGGAGACCGTCCCAAGCCAGTCACTCATTTATTACCCTGATCCCTCTGCCTTCAGCTCCTCCATCCATCATTGATGTAACATTCGTCTGCTCTACATCCAACATCACTGGAGCAAGAAGGCAGAAGACTTGTCTCTTTGGTGATCAGAGCCGTGGCACTCGCTAGTCTTACCCATCATCATTAAATACGGGCCTCACGCTGCGATGAACGAGGCTCATCATCAGTTTACTGTGAGGGGACACACAACCGCAGCAAGTTGTACTCTGACAATAAGGGGCACCAGAGAGTTCATTAAAGGGGCACTGAAGCAGGAAATGCTCCATGCTTTTTCCAGCACGTCGCTGCACTCCTGACGGGGGCAACCCCTGTCAATCAGAGGCCTGCTCTTCAAGTTACCCCTTACATACATTCTCCCATGAAAGCAGCGCCAAGCCAAGTCCCAAAACTTCAAGGGGACCCGGGTTGAATTCAGTAAACGTAACCCTCCCTCCAGGTCCCGACTTGGGCAGTGCTTGAGCGCCAGGGGCTTCTGGAAATTGGTCAACAGGACCCTTTCATCGAGTTGCCTCCTATCACATTCAGAGCCAAGGTAGTATAAGCCAGGAGATATCCATGCTGCGTGTGAAGGTCCTTCACTCGCCCTCCTGCCTCCCATTCCTGGAAGAAGAGCCGAAACCATCCCCTGCAGGAGTAGACCCACGGAGGAGCCCTCTCTTGCCAGAGGTTGCCTATGTTGATCTTAAAAAAGCTGTCTACAAGAAAAACCACGGGGTTGACCATAGATAACCCCCCTAGTCTCCTTGTGCGGTATGTAACATCTCTCCTGATCAGGTTCAACCTGTTCCCCCACAACATTAGGAAGAACAGGTTGTAGACCCAGGTCCAGAGAGGCTCTGACAAAATGCATACGCTGCCCAGGTACATGAATAACGGGAGCAGGTATGTTTTGATCAGGCTAACTCTTTCCCGAAGGGTCAAAGACCAACCCTTCCACTGATTCACCTTCTGAGTGGCACCATCCAGCCTGTCTACCCAATTTTGCTACCCAATTACCTAGAACTTTTGCTGAAGTATGGGGCACCGGAAGGGTAAATAAACATAGGATCCCCCCTTCCTAACCAGAGACTCTCACACTTATCGCAGTTGACCCTGGACCCAGATGCCTCCGAGAAGCGGTCCACTTCCGACACAACAAACTCTGCCTCCTCTCTCGAGGACATGAAGAGTGTGACATCATCGGCGTACGCTACCACCCTCAGAGAAACCCCCGACACCGCCTGGTTCATCCCATCCCCTGCTATAGGTCCAAGATCAACCCTCCTAAGGAAGCCATTTATTGTAAACATATACAACAGGGGACTTAGAAGACAGCCCTGATGGACACCAGACCCCACCCCAAAAGGGTGGCCAAGCCAACCGTTCACCAGTGGGAAAGTCTCAGCCCCTGCATACAGTGTTTGCAGCCAAATGACAAACCCCACTGGGAGGCTGTATCTCAGTAGGACTGACCAGAGGTACTCATGATTAACCCGATCAAATGCTTAGGCCTGATACAAGGACAGCAAATACACCTCCCAGTGACCAGCCCTACCCTGCTCCACTGCCTACCGGACACTGTAAGGGTCGAGCAAGCGGAACTTCCCAAAATTCCTCTCAAAATCAAGGAGGCGTCTTGAGGAAACATTTCACTCTGGAGATCTCCTCGCATTTATTTCCAGTCAAGACAAGATGTTCAAGTTTCCTCCTCAGGCCATTGTACAGGCGTACCTGTCCAGGCATCTGAGGTTGGAGTGCTCACGGAAGAACCTCGCCGCCCTCCTCTTGAACATCTCCCACCACTCTGACTTACTGTTACAGAGATCCAGTAATGATACCTGGCTCTGCAGAAAATCCTCAAAGGACTGTCTTATCTCTGCTTCCTCCAGGAGTGACGAATTCTGCAACATTCAGAGAAAACAATATTAGACTGGTCGGAGAATTCCACCTCAACAACGGACACTGGTGAAGAGATGGCTTCCTCCTTCAAATAAAACCTGTCTATTCTAGACCTGCTCTGACCTCTATAATAGGTGAACCCCTCGTGGCCTGGGGTGTGCCGGATGTGGACATCCACCAGGCGAGCTTCGCTAGCTATACTATTAAGTGCGACGCTAACAAAAGTCAACCGCCTGTCTCCAGAGCCTCCCCTATCGCGGGCTCTTGTGACTGCATTAAAGTCACCTCCAAAGACAACTTGGCGGCTAGTAAAAAGGTACGGCTTAATCCTCATAAAGAGACTCTTCCTGTCCTTTTTTGACTGGGGACCATAGATGTTAACAAGTCTTAATTCTTGTCCCTTCATGAGGACATCTAAGATCAGGCACCTTCCCATTTCTAATTCAATAACTCATCGGCATTCAACCGCTGCGGTAAAAAGTACCGCCACTCCGCTATACGGCTCGGCCGCAAGAGGCCAGTAGGAAGGGCCTGACCTCCACTCCCTTTTTGCCTTATGTATGGCTGCCAAATCAGACAGCCTGGTCTCCTGTAAAACTAAAATGTTGGCTTCAATGTGGCCCAGAAAATCAAAGGCCGCAAATCTAGCCGTATCTGACTTAATGCTGGCAACATTAATCGATGCCAGCGTCAGCGAAGTGGGTGCCGCCATCATGAGTGATTAAATTGGATGGCTTTCTTCCTCACACCCCATTCCTCGGGGTCAGAGGAAAGCCCCTTGCTTCTTTTTTTTAGACACAACTGTGTCCATAAGCAAGGGATTGCCCGACCCCATCGTCCTTGTTTCCAGGCTCCCGAAGAGCCTCCACCCAGGAAGGAACTATGCCTCCATGAGAAGAAGGCTCAGCGCCCCCGGAGGCTACATCATGACCCCCATCCTTAGGGGCTAAGACCGCATTGGCAAAGGAATGCGGACAGCGTCTAAATGGATGACCGAGATCACCACACAGGTTACACCTAATCTCCGCACAGGAGGCGGCTAGATGACCCAGACCCCCACACAGAGCGCACTTCAAGGTCTTACAAGCGGCGCTCAAGTGTCAGGGGTCGCCGCACCTGTGGCAGAGCTTCGGCTGCCCCTGGTAAAAGGCCAAGATACAATACCTGCCGAGGAAGGCTGCAGAAGGTATGTGTGCCACTGAGTTACCTGAACGCTTCAGCTTGACCATGAATGTCCAGGCCCCGGACCATATGCCGTGCTCATCACTGTTGTTCTTGGGCATCTCCGTCACCTCTCCGTACCGACTGAGCCACGTCATAATGTCAAAGCAAGAAACCAATTCATTATAGGTCAAAATGGCCACGTTCTGACGAGACACCACCTGGATGGCAAAGTCTCGCCAGCCGGGCTCGCTTTTCATCAGCTCGTAATTCCCCCAGAAGAGTTCTAGACCCTCTGGGCGAACGAAGCTGATGTCAAACTCAGACGTGCCAAAGGGATGGATCAGGGCAAAGATGTCAACCGCCCTGAAGCCCATCTTCGGCAGAAGCTCCACTACCCTCGCCCTTGGGGGGCATGTATAATTGCCCTTTCAACAAAGACGGACCACATTCCTACGACCTGTGTCCTGCCCGGGTGTTGGTAGGAACCATATGTTCTCCCCCTTTGCTCTCTTAAGGCCCCTAACCTGTGTCTCTCTACCCAGAGAGATAGGTCCACCTCTCTTCCTCCAACTGTAATCGAACTCTCCCCCTTCCGTAAAGCCCCCAGGAGGCGCTGTTGCAAAATGCCCTCCCTAGAGCCCAGAGTCAAGGAGGACCCCCTCCCTCCAGCGGCGACACTGGCATAACTCCTACCAAGTGTTGTTGTGGCTGGAGGGGTGACTGGAACCTGCGACCCCTCTGGCGTAACCACCTTATCTCCTGAGCCTCCAGCCAAACCTGCATCCACTTGTGTGGCATCACATCTGCCAGGAGTACCTAGGTGCCGCTACAGAGGAACGAGTACCCTCAGCACGGTCCCTCACATCCACTACTGTCTTTTGCTTGATCATGTGATTCATGGGTCCTGGCCTCTCCGGAGGTGCATGGTAATTGCTCTGGATTTTTGCTTGTGTTCTTGTTTTTGTTTTTATTTTTCCTTTTTTGCCTCCGCATCACTGGAGGCGCGGGATCCGGCCTGACTTGCTCCCTGATTATGGGAGACCCGAGATTTTAGGTCTGCAGCCCCCTCCGCATCACAGGCACCACTTGCTGCATTAGTGGCACCGCTGCCACCCTTGCCGTTCCCACGACCTCCAGCTGCACTGGCCTTTACTGACCTCCCTGCTCCCATTACTAATTAACACAGGGACAGGGGGGCTGACCAGCTCGGCCCTTTTCTCCCCAGCCCCACCTCAGAGCCCAAGTCAGAAGGGTTCTTGGGGTCAGAACTCTGATCCGACTTTGCAGCCAGACCAGAGCTCCCAGGAACTGAAACAAAGACGAGCTTTTCCTGCAGCTTCTCCGGTTTCTTTTCTTTATCCCCACATCCTCCTCTGACAACTCATTGCCCAACTTAAAGCCCCCCATATGCACGGAGGCTTCCGGCTGTGGGGTCTTCTGTATCTGCAGCCTTCCTGTTCTTCCCTCCACCTCAGATTCCCCCGAGGTAGGTGGCAGTTTAATCTCCTAGGCAGCAGGTCTCTGGGACTTGTAGTGCCACTCTGTGTTGTTGCTAGCTTTTCAGAACATATGGGCTGCTCCACCAAAGTCTCCTGCACATCCTCGTAGACCTCTTCATCAGAGGCTTCACCAACACCTGATGATTTGGTTTGCTCCTGGCCACTGCACCTTGCTGCCATCTTGCAAACCGGTTGTCATTTAGTATCTTTTCCTTGAAGGGCCCGCTCTCCTCCTGGATCTTTGCCCTCACTGCTTCCCACATCTTAATGCAGTCCTTGCACTTTTTCATAGCCCTCCTGGCTTCTGCCTATTTGTCTTTGGAAGCTTTTTGCTCCATGACCATCTTGGCATCGCGCAGCTTCCCCTTTTGTACAACCAACATTTTCCCTGCAAAGTTATAGTCCGTGACATTCTTAGCCAGCCTGGAGGCCAGCTCAATCACGGATTCCTCCTCCTTTTTGTCACTTCACTTCCCCGTGCTTACCAGTGTCTGTGGCTCACCTGCTCTCCTGCGGGTCTGGCTGCGGTCACAATCTCGCTCCCTGCGCAGTCGGAAGCCGCTGAGCTGACAAACGGAGCCACACTGCTGCAGCCACAACCAGGTCCAAGTCTCTTCTTACCTTCACCAGTAGCTCCTGCCTTCTTACATGCTGCTGACATCACTGGATTCCCTGGCACCAGTGTCAAAGTTTTTTCCAAAGTTGCTGATGCCGCCACTGCCATCACTACCCTCCCCCCGATTGGCCCCAGGGGGAAGAGGTGTGAGACTCCATTTCCAGAGAAACCCAGAAAGGTGCACTTTTCCTGGGATCCAAACAAGCCAAAACAGACTTCTCAGACCACTTTGTGGAACTTGCAGAGCTTCATCAGCATGCACCCTACTCCAGAGCTGCACTCACTATTCTGCTGGTGGAGTCACTGTGTACATACATTACTTATCCTGTACTGCTCCTGAGTTACATCCTGTATTATACTCCAGAGCTGCACTCACTATTCTGCTGGTGGAGTCACTGTGTACATACATTACTTATCCTGTACTGATCCTGAGTGACATCCTGTATTATACTCCAGAGCTGTGCTCACTATTCTGCTGGTGGAGTCACAGTGTACATACATTACTTATCCTGTACTGATCCTGAGTTACATCCTGTATTATACTGCAGAGCTGCACTCACTATTCTGCTGGTGCAGTCACTGTGTACATACATTACTTATCCTGTACTGATCCTGAGTTACATCCTGTATTATACTCCAGAGCTGTGCTCACTATTCTGCTGGTGGAGTCACTGTGTACATACATTACTTATCCTGTACTGCTCCTGAGTTACATCCTGTATTATACTCCAGAGCTGCACTCACTATTCTGCTGGTGGAGTCACTGTGTACATGCATTACTTATCCTGTACTGATCCTGAGTTACATCCAGTATTATACTCCAGAGCTGCACTCACTATTCTGCTGGTGGAGTCACTGTGTACATACATTACTTATCCTGTACTGCTCCTGAGTTACATCCTGTATTATACTCCAGCGCTGCACTCACTATTCTGCTGGTGGAGTCACTGTGTACATACATTACTTATCCTGTACAGACCCTGAGTTACATCCTGTATTATACTCCAGAGCTGCACTCACTATTCTGCTGGTGGAGTCACTGTGTACATGCATTACTTATCCTGTACTGATCCTGAGTTACATCCAGTATTATACTCCAGAGCTGCACTCACTATTCTGCTGGTGGAGTCACTGTGTACATACATTACTTATCCTGTACAGACCCTGAGTTACATCCTGTATTATACTCCAGAGCTGCACTCACTATTCTGCTGGTGGAGTCACTGTGTACACACATTACTTATCCTGTACTGCTCCTGAGTTACATCCTGTATTATACTGCAGAGCTGCACTCACTATTCTGCTGGTGGAGTCACTGTGTACATGCATTACTTATCCTGTACTGATCCTGAGTTACATCCAGTATTATACTCCAGAGCTGCACTCACTATTCTGCTGCTGGAGTCACTGTGTACATACATTACTTATCCTGTACTGCTCCTGAGTTACATCCTGTATTATACTCCAGCGCTGCACTCACTATTCTGCTGGTGGAGTCACTGTGTATATACATTACTTATCCTGTACTGATCCTGAGTCACATGTTGTATTATACTCCAGAGCTGCACTCACTATTCTGCTGGTGGAGTCACTGTGTACATACATTACTTATCCTGTACTGCTCCTGAGTTACATCCTGTATTATACTCCGGAGCTGCACTCACTATTCTGCTGGTGGAGTCACTGTGTACATACATTACCTACCCTGTAGTGACCCTGAGTTACATCCTGTATTATACTCCAGAGCTGCACTCACTATTCTGCTGCTGATGGAGTCACTGTGTACATACATTACTTATCCTGTACTGATCCTCAGTTACATCCTGTAGATCTTTTATTAGAAAAGTATAAAACACAACAACAATACCAAACATTAACAATAACACAACTGTATATAGCAAGATGACGCCCAACCCACCCCCCCCCCCCCCACTGTACACTCATACACCCTCTCATACTCAATATATAACAAAAACACTTGAAAGAGTATATCACTACAGAAAACTAAAACTACAGGTGCAGCCGAACCCCCTGAAACCACACAAAGAAAATTAAACAATAGCATAAATAACTAACCAAAACATACGAAGATAAAGACTGAGCCAACCGGCATATAACCAAACTACCTAAAGTTTTTTTTTGGGGGGGGTCCCCAGTGCAGATGGGGGCCATGCCTGCTCCACTACTCTGTGCCCAGAGTTCAAAGTTCAGGACGTGCCAAGCCAGGGTTTTCTTTTTAATATATACCATACCATAATACCACACTTTTCCCAGCTGCAGCCTGGGGGCCATGCCCAGTCCACCAGTCCGTGCCCAGAGTTTAATGTTTGGGACGTGCCAGGCTACAGCTCAGGCCATAAATCCCACTCCCCCAACTCTGCACCCAACCTACCTATCCATGCTGCATGCAAAGGTCCTTCACTCGCCCTCCTGTCTCCCATTCCTAGGAGAAGGGCCGAAACTATCCCCGGCAGGAGTAGAGCCACGGAGGAGCCCTCTCTTGCCAGAGGTTGCCTATGTTGATCTTAAAAAGGGTGTCTACAAGAAACACCACGGGGTTGACCACAGACAAACCCCCTAGTCTCCTCGTGCGGTATGTAACATCTCTCCTGATCAGGTTCAACCTATTCCCCTACAACATTAGGAAGAACAGGTTGTAGACCCGAGTCCAGAGAGGCTCTGGCAAAATGCATACGCTGCCCAGGTAGATGAATAAAGGGAGCAGGTATGTTTTGATCAGGCTAACTCTTTCCCGAAGAGTCAAAGACCAACCCTTCCACTTATTAACCTTCTGAGTGGCACCGTCCAGCCTGTCTACCCAATTTTGCATGGGGTAATCCCCCTGGCTAAATTTGATGCCGAGAACTTTTGCTGAAGTCTGGGGCACCAGAAGGGTGTCCGGGAGATCAAACACAGGATCCCCCCTTCCTAACCAGAGACTCTTGCACTTATCCCAGTTGACCATGGACCCAGATGCCTCCGACTAGCAGTCCACTTCCGACACCACAAACTCTGCCTCCCCTCTCGGGGACATGAAGAGTGTGACATCATCGGCGTACGCTACCACCCTCAGAGCAGCCCCCAACACCGCCTGGTCCATCCCGACCCCTGCTATAGGTCCACAAATAACCCTCCTAAGGAAGGGATCTATCTCAAACACATACAACCGGGGACTTAGACGACAGCTCTGACGGACACCAGAACCCACCTCAAAAGGGCGGCCAAGCCAACTGTTCACCAGTGGGAAAGTCTCAGCCCCTGCGTATAATGTGTGAAGCTAATCAACAACCCCCCCAAGCAGACCATATCTCAGAAGGACTGACCAGAGGTACTCATAATTAACTCGATCAAATGCTTTGGCCTGATCCAGGGACAGCAAGTACCCCTCCCAGTGACCAGCCCTACCCTGCTTTACGGCCTCCTGGACACTGAGAACCACACTAAAGGTGCTACGGCCTGGAACAGAGCAATGCTGGGCCCCCGAGAGGAGCCGGGGTGCAAACTTGGCCAGCAGATTAAACAGCACTTTTGCCAGAACCTTCCTGTCCGTATTGAATAGCGCTATGGGACGCCAGTTCTCAATACGGCTCGAGTCTTTACCCTTTGACAGAATGATCAAATCTGATCTCCTTATTGACCTAGGCAGAGTGCCCGAGGAAAGACACTCATTGAATACCTCACTCAAGAGGGGACTCAAGAGGTCCTTGAAGGCCTTATAATACTCAGATGTTAGTCCATCCGGTCCTGGCGATTTTTTGAGCCCATCAATCGCCAGTCTACCTTCCTCTTCTCTGATCTCTTCTGTCAAAACATCAAGAGAGGTGTCTACCCCCAGCTCAGCGACAGTTTCAGACATCACTTCCGAATCTAAATCCCTCTTTCCCAAGAGTTGCGAGTAGTAGGATCTCACAACCTCCAGAATCCCTGATCTGGATCGATTCAGGGACCCCGTACTGTCAATCAGTCCAGTGACCATTTTACTATTCACTGACATCCTACAGTTTCTGTAAGGGTCGGGCGAGCGGTACTTCCCGAAATCCCTCTCAAAAACCAAGGATGCATGTCTATCGTACTGGCACTTCTTGAGCAAAGATTTCACTCTGGAGATCTCCTCGCGGCTACCTCCAGTCGAAACGAGATGTTCAAGTTTCCTCCTCAGGCCATTGTACAGGCGGTACCTGTCCAGGCATCTGAGGTTGGAGAGCTCTCGGAAGAACCTCGCTGCCCTCCTCTTGAACATCTCCCACCACTCTGACTTACTGAAACAAGATAAAAAATATCATACAAAAAAACTGGTCTCCTTTAAAAAACGACCCCTATTTAGGAAAAACATTAGAAAAAAATCCTAGAATCATCTTTAGAAAAAATAAAACGATCGGTAATAGTTTAGCCCCATCAAATCCCCTAAATAATAAAAAAGAAAAAAATTATTCATTCAAAGAGGAAAATAAAATAACAACAGGTGGTTTCAAATGTAACAATATGAAGTGCAAATGCTGCACACATATGTGTCACAAACAAAATTTTATACAAAAAGGCGAAGCAAAAATAAAAAGAAAAGAAAAAATGACATGTAAAAGTAAAAACATCATTTATTTATTAGAATGCCCTTGCGGCTTGCGATATATTGGAAGAACAAGCAACAGTCTAAATATTAGGATCAACCAACACCGGTATAATATTAAAAGGGGATATGAAAAACATAGCATATCAAAACATTTCAAAGAAAAACACAATAAAAATAGTAAAAAATTAAGAGTAATACCTCTAGAAACGATAAAACAAAATTCTATAATGAAACTACGAAGAAAAGAAATGTACTGGATTTATCGCCTAAATACCTTAATGCCAGAAGGTCTAAACGAAGTATTAGAGAAATTTTAATAAGATGAAAGCCTTCATTTTTTAACAAAAATTTTTTTTAAAAAAAACAAACAAAAACATTCTCCAAAAAAATAAAAATTTCAGGTAGAATAAACAGATAATAATCCTATATAACAGTCTCAATGAGACAGTTTTATAATCAAACCAGATGTATGGTATAATAAAGAAACAAAACAGAAACAATAAAGTTCAAGGAAAAAAAAATATGGAATGCAATGCATTCCATGAGAGCTCCGTGGTCAGACAGGTGACAAATAAATTACCTAAATTGAAAAATCACGCCCCTAGTCAATTGGAAAGTGAGCCTCAGACGTATGTTATCCCTCACTATATAAGGCAGCACACACCATGTTGTATGTATAAACTTGATAAAGACACAATTATGTGTCGAAACACGTTGTTTTAAACAAAATAAAAAAAAAGATTGGTTTCTTTCAAGGCGCGGGATATTTTTGTTTTTTATTTTAAACTTTACACTCTGACTTACTGCTACAGAGATCCAGTAATGGTACCTGGCTCTGCAGAAAATCCTCAAAGGACTGTCTTATCTCTGCTTCCTCCAGGAGTGATGAATTCAGCCTCCACAAACCTCTGCCCATCCGGGGGGTCTCTGCAACATTCAGAGAAAACAATATTAGACAGTAGTCAGAGAATTCCACCTCAACAACGGACACTGGTGAAGAGATGGCTTCCTCCTTCAAATAAAACCTGTCTATTCTAGACCTGCTCTGACCTCTATAATAGGTGAACCCCTCGTGGCCTGGGGTGTGCCGGATGTGGACATCCACCAGGCGAGCTTCGCTAGCTACGCTATTCAGTGCGACGCTGTGAAAAGCCAACCGCCTGTCTCCAGAGCCTCCCCTATCGCGGGCTCTCGTGACTGTATTGAAGTCACCTCCAAAGACAACTTGGCGGCTGGTAAAAAGGTAGGGCTTGATCCTCATGAAAAGACTCTTTCTGTCCTTTTTTGACTGGGGACCGTAGATGTTGACAAGTCTTAATTCTTGTCCCTTCATGAGGACATCTAAGATCAGGCACCTTCCCATTTCTAATTCAATAACTTGTCGGCATTCAACCGCTGCGGTAAAAAGGACCTCCACTCCGCTATATGGCTCGGCCGCAAGAGACCAGTAGGAAGGGCCTGACCTCCACTCCCTTTTTGCCTTATGTATGGCTGCCAAATCAGACAGCCTGGTCTCCTGCAAAAATAAAATGTCGGCTTCAACGCGGCCGAGAAAATCA
The DNA here is from genome assembly GCF_035609145.1 of Eleutherodactylus coqui. NCBI lineage: Eukaryota > Metazoa > Chordata > Amphibia > Anura > Eleutherodactylidae > Eleutherodactylus > Eleutherodactylus coqui. Next base: position 531,786,832 of record NC_089837.1, on the reverse strand, counting down.
AAGGCCGCAAATCTAGCCGTATCTGACTTAACGCTGGCAACGTTAATCGATGCCAGCGTCAGTGGAGTGGGTGCCGCCATCATGAGTGATTAAATTAGACGGCTTTCTTCCTCACACCCGTTTCTTCGGGGTCAGAGGAAAGCCCCTTGCTTCTTTTTTTGGACACAGATATGTCCATAGCAAGGGTTCCCCCGACCCTGTTGTCCTTGTTTCCAGGCTCTAGAGTCACCTCCTCCCCGGAAGGAACTATGCCTCCATGAGGAGGAGACCCAGCGCCCCGTGTTGACCCTTTCTTTGCTCCAGGAACTTTGCCCTTTGTTTCCCCCTCAGAAGAGGAGGAAGAGATCTCTTGAAGGGCTCAGAACCTATTGGAATGTCCAACTGGAGGTAAGCAGGCTTTTCCTTCCAGTACTTGGCCGGGGTGGGAGAAGATCCTGAATCCCCCATTCGTTTTCTCCTTGTGGCACCTAGCTTGCGCCTTTTTTCTAACCATCTCTTGCCTTCCTCATCCACACTTTCACAGTGGGAGGAATCTGCAGAGTGGGTCTCACCCTCCTCCCTCTGGATCCTCCTGTCCTCTATCTAACTAGCTGTCCCTCAAAGCCTCAGCCGCGAGATTTGCTTTTGGAACAGGGGCCACCATCGACCCACCTGCTGTGGGTGCTGCCGTCAGCTCCCTGCTCCCTCTGCGCTTCTCCTGACGCCTCTGCTGAGCAGCCATCTTTTGCCGGTTCTTCCCTGGCTCCTGAGCTCCCCCACCTCTGCTGGTCCCCTCATCCACGGAGGCCACATCATGACCCCCCTCCTTAGGGGCTGAGACTGCATTGGCAAAGGAGTACGGACAGCGGCTAAATGGGTGACCGATGTCACCCCACAGGTTACACCTAATCTCTTCACTGGAGGAGGCTAGATGACCCAGACCCCCACACAGAGTGCTCTTCAAGGTCTTACAAGCGGCGCTCAAGTGTGAGGGGTCACCGCACCTGTGGCAGAGCTACAGATGCCCCTGGTAAAAGGCCAGGATATGATCCCTGCCGAGGAAGGCTGCAGATGGTATGTGAGCCACTGAGTTTCCTGAATGCTTCAGCTTGACCATGAACGTCCAGGCCCCGGACCAGATGCTGTGTTTATCCCAGTTCTTATTGGGCATATCCACCACCTCTGTCGTACTGATTTAGCCAAGTCATGATATCATAACAAGAGAGTCAAAACGGTCACTCTCGACTCCAGTCTGGCGGGTTACCACTTGTGCAGCGAAACCACGCAAGTTGGGCTCACCCTTCATCAACTCATAGTTTCCCCAAAAGAGCTCAAGGCCCTCTGGGCGAACAAAGCTGATGTTGAACTCAGATGTGCCGTAAGGATGGATCAGGGCATAGATGTAATTTGCCCTGAAACCCATCTTCAGCAGAAGCTCCACCACCTTACCTCTGGATGGGCACGCGTCATTGCCTCTCCACTGAAGATGAGCCACATTCCTAGGGCCAATGTCCTGCCCGGTTGTTGGCAGGGATCAGACGTCTCCCCCCTTTGTTCTCAGAAGGCACCAAGACCAGGTCTCTCCACCCAGAGACACAAATCCACAACTCTGCCCCCTACATTCATCGAGCTCTCCCCCTTCCTCAAGGCCTCCAAGAGGCGCCGTCGCAAAACACTGTTCCCAGAGCTCAAAGACAAGGAGGACACATCCCCCCTCCCTCCAGCAGCGACACTGGCATAACTTCTACCAGATGTTGTCGCCTCTGGAGGGGTGACTGGATCCTGGCCCATCCCCTGACTACTACCAGAAGCCCCACCCTCCTGTACAACCAATGGCATACCTCCCATGGGATTGGGGGCATCCGGAGCTCCCACTGGTGGGCAACCATCAGTACCAGCCCCTCTAGATTGGTCGCGACCCCTCATTCCATCTTTCCCATGGACCTTCTCTGCCTCCTAATGGCCTCTATTCCCACTACTGGCACAAGCAGGAATGTAGTTTTGGGCCGCATTAACCCTCTCTTCCCCAGTCCCCTGCACCGGACCCACTGCAGAGCCCGGGACTAGGGGTATACCAGGGGTAGCTCCCCGATCTGACTTTGCAGCCGGACCAGTGTGCTTGGTGACGTACACAAACCTCTCCTGCACGGTGGTCTTCATCTTTTTTTCTGTTTCTTTTTGCCCGCAGATGTTGTTTCAGGCATGTCGTCACCAAAGTACATGTTCTGCATCCTTTCTGGGGACTCCTGCAGCATAATGTGCTGCATTATGAGGGCCCCCTCACCGCTGCTGCTGTCGCTGTCGTCACCCTTTATGCTTGATAAAGACCTCTTCAAGGTCGAAACGTCGCAGCTGCAGCTTTCTTATGGAGGAATAAAGTTCTACAATTTTAAAAGACAAGTCCTGGAGTGCTGATTTCATCATAAATCAAGGGATTGGTAATTATGCTGTCGTCATCCCCGTCCTCAGCACTGGACTCGTCCGCTGTGGGGGGCAGGCTAACCTGCTCTGCAGGAATGCTGCTCCCTGCAGTTCCCCTCTGCTGTAGGGACGGCTGCTCCCCAGAGCATACTGGCATCCCGTCCTGCGCATCCTTTGACTCGTCTGAGCTGCTGTCGCTGCTCATGTACGCCATTCCAGAAAATCGCTCGTCGTTCAGGAGCTTTTCCTTGAACGGGCCGCTGGCTTGGAGTATCCTATATCTCTACTCTTTGTAGAACTCCACAGCCTCCTTGCAGGCTTTAACTTTCTCCGCTGCAGTGATCTTCTTCTTTCCCTGCGGGGCTTTATCCAGATCACTGAGGGCAGACTGCAGTTCCCTGCAGTATTTCCGAAGCTGCCTACCGACCTCCTCATAGTCTTTTATATTGGCCACTATCCGAGACACCATGTCAGTCACAGGTTCACCATGTTGCGCTCTCCCCAGCTGACATTTGTAGGTGCCTTCGCAGCACTGACCTTGCCTTTTGTTTGGCTTCGGGTCTTCCTGTGCTCCACGTCCTCCCAGGGAGTCTGGGTGACACTGCCCATACCCCGACTGGATTCTCTCCCCTCCTGGCGTTCATTCCGAAGCCGGGGGCGGGGGGGAGCACAGGACTCCATAGCAAACGAACCCCAGGAACTGTGCTTCACCTGCCTCTTGTGACCACACCCTGGAACCAGCAGAGCTCAGCACACACACAGCCTTACTCCAGAGCTGCACTTGCTATTCTGCTGGTGGAGTCCACACTTGGTAGATGCCGATGTGAGCAAAGCCAAAGATCTTAAAATATAGCCGGCCCACAGAACAAGTTTCCAGAATAAAGCTAACATATGTATAACACATGTGCTGCTCCAGTAACACATGACTCTACAAGTATGATGCATAATTACAATAACACATTTGATACATTGAATTTGCAGCTGCTGATAAAGTCCACCCCGTGTCCCCATCGTCCTGGACGCAACTGACACATGAAGAGTTAATTCCCTCCGCTGTCTTTCAGGTCTCTTGTCTCGGCAGACGTGGACTTCACAAAACCTTCGGAGATTAAGCGTTATCCGGTTTGTCCAAACTAATTAACAATTTAAAAGGCTTCACTCTCCTCATCTTCGTATCTCCAGACTGAATTTCCGCGCTCTGACTTATCTCACAGCTTAAAACCGGAGAAGAGCTTATACCGCAGAGATAAGAAAGTGCTGGGGTGTTAATATTACACACGGAGAACATCACACGCTGCAGACTTGTCAACTGGGTCAAAGAAAGTGGAGGACAACGGCCAGAGCAGCAGAGTGAGAGAATGGAAATGTACTGGCGGGAGAGAAGCGGCAATGGCCGAGTCTGGTGGTGATTGCCGGCATCTGTGCGTGGCCGGAGACAAATATCAGCTGTTACCGCTTCATCAAGGTGATCCACCAACATCCACAAGTGTCAGGCTGAACTTAGATGGACATTGTCTTGTTTCAGCCTAACATACTATGTTACTATGCAGTCTTGGTTTATTATATTTTATAGTCACATGAGTTGCAGAGTTCAAGTTCCTGACTTAGATCCTGTCTACAGGTGAGAAGATCCCAGAATAGGTCCAGACTCAGATCCTGTCTACAGGTGAGAAGATCCCAGAATAGGTCCAGACTCAGATCCTGTCTACAGGTGAGAAGATCCCAGACTCAAATCCTGTCTAGAAGTTAAAAGTGTCCATTAAATACCAGACTTAGATCTTGTCTACAGATGACAAGTTCCCGGTATAGGACCGGACTCCGATTCCTGTCTACAGATGAGAGGATCCCAGAATAGGACCAGACTCAGATCCTGTCTACAGATGAGAAGTCCTGAGTATAGGACCAGACCCTGATGTCTGGTCCTATACTTCTACACTGACGACACCCAGCTACATACCTCTTCCTGTGACATCTCTGCACCTTTCCTCCAAAATATCACTGACTGTCTGTCTGCTGTCTCTAACACTATGTCCTCCCTTTTCCTCAGACTAAACTTCTCTAAAACTGACCTTCTCATCTTTCTGCCTTTCAACCGAGTAGGAGTCGACGGGAGTAGCTTGAGTGGGTGTGCAAACATTGGCCTTGTCATGGTGGTTGCTACTCCGCCTAGAAATGGTATCCCGTGCAGCAGGTGGGATTGCAAGTGGGGTTATTGGAGTAGCAATAAGTAGTTGGTGTAAGTACAGCGTGATGCCAGTGCCTTTGAGTATGTTGCAATAATGAAATAAAGAGACGAATCCAAAGAGTTAGTAAAACTGAAGGCACACAGTTTACTTGAACTTGGTGGACTAAGTATACTGGTTAGTCATTAATTGGCAGGCAGTGCAAACTTCAATAACTTCTTAAACAGGTTCACTGTAACCTCCCCTAGCAGTAACTTGGACAGGTCCCGAGCTACCCTCAGGTGAGGAGATGGTAGAGCCACCGTGACAGAAACCTTTATCTACCCTGCCATTTCCTCGGCGGTGGGCCCACTCCTCCTTGACTTAGGCTAGGCTTGCCTGACACCACTTGCCTAGACATGAGCCTGACTCTCTCTCTAACTCCACCCACTTTCTGTCTCTTATACTCATCCCACTAACCAATCCTGAGTTACGGGGAACCTTTCTACCCAATCCCACTGTTATCTAGGGATGATGGACAGGTGACAGAGCAGGTTAGGTTGAATTCTGCACAGACTTGTAGTGTTAGTTTGTGAAGACACCAGACATTAACCCTTAGTGACCCTTTATTGCCAATACACATAACAAAACATTAATACACATATACACTCCACAAGAGTTAGCTGTATCAGTGTTGTGGGACCCCTGCTCTTGGGTACTACACTCCATATTAGTATCTGGCACCATCATAACCCCCAGACAGCTTGCCTGCTGCCTTGGGGTCATACTAGATGCGGACCTCTCCTTTACCCCCCACATCCAATCTCTGGCCCAAACATGCCACCTGCACCTTAGGAATATTGCTAAAATCTGGCCGTTCTTCAACACGGACACGCTAAAGACACTTGCTGTTGTCCTCATCCATTCCCGACTCGACTACTGCAACTCTCTGCTCATTGGCCTTCCCCACACCAGACTCTCCCATCTCCAATCCATACTAAATGTAGCCAGACTCCTCTTCCTATCCAGCCGCTTCAGATGCCTCTGCACTATGCCAGTCGCTGCATTGGCTGCCCATCCACTGCCTGCCCCTGTACCTCCTGGACCCCCTCACCCTATCTCCACTCAAATAATTGTATAGCACTGTCTGTGTTCCCCATGTGCCTCGAAAGCGCTGCGGAATAAGTTGGCGCTGTACAAATAAAGATTATTATTATAGATAAGAAGTCCCGGTACAAGAGCTGACTCGGATCCTGTCTAGTGGTGAGAGTTGCCCTTTATAGGCCCAGATCTGTATCCTGTCTAGAATCCTGCACTGATCAAGGGGTTGGATCCGATGACCCTGGAGGACCCGATGACCCCGGAAGACCCCATGACCCCGGAGGACCCCATGACCCCGGAGGACCCCATGACCCCGGAGGACCCCATGACCCCGGAGGACCCGATGACCCTGGGAGTCCTTTCTAACTCTACTATTCTAGGATAGAGATGAGAAGTCTGAGTATAAGAGCGGATTCGGATCCTGCCTCATATCTTTACTTCTACATTGCCAATATATTCCGCAGAACTTTGGAAACAGGGTGCGATATAATAAGCCATAACACCTAGTAATAAGCCGATGCGCCTCTTTAACAATAAGGCGCTGTTTACATGGAACGGAAATGCTGCAGAATATATGAAGTGGACATTCTGTGACAAATTCTGCATCCAAAACAGTCAAAATCCGCCCCATTGGTTTCCAGAGCTTTGAACATGCGGCTGCTAGGGAAGGTCTGGAGGGGCAGGGGGACTTCTGGGGTTGGCACGTGGGCGGCTGGGTGATGCCTGTGGGGGCACAGAGAACTGCTTTAAATGCACATGGGGGCGGTGGGATGCTGGTGGGGGGCACAGAGTGAGGTCCTGGTGGTGGGGTGATGTGAGAAGCACATAAGGGGCAGTGAAGGGGGCATAACGAGAGAAGAGGCCGGACCTGACGTAGTGCTGTTTGGGCGCGTGGGGCGGTTACATGGGAATTGGCGCAGTCCCGGAACATGTAGGTCTGTACTGCGCAGTTTGCTTGAAGGGTCTGAACGATATACAAGGAGGCTGGTTTGGGGATCAGTATGGTAAGGGTGTTCCAGGGAACGCATCTCTGAGCTGGGAGGAGGGGATCTGAGCAATGTACTGCACAGCTGGTGTTGGGGGTCTCAGTGATGTACGGTATAGTTGGTTTAGGGGGTCTGTATGGTACTGTTTGTGAAGGAGAGTGGGTCCCGGGGGGGGGGTCTCATCTATAGTGCAGTATTTGTGTGAAAGGGCGTTATAAGGTATAGAGTGTATGTGAGAGGAGGGGGATGCATTCTATATAAGAGATGGGGGGGCATCGGGTGTACCCCATGTGTGACAGGATGGCGATGCATGGTGGTGCAGGGTGCAGTCTGCATGAGACTGGAAGGGGATTCATGGCAGAGCGGGGTACAACCTGTGTGAGGTTGGATGGTCATGGGCTATAACCTGTGTGAGGTTAGATGGTCATGGGGTACAACCTGTGTGAGGTTGGATGGTCATGGGGTACAACCTGTGTGAGGTTGAATGGTCATGGGGTGCAACCTGTGTGAGGGTGGGTGGTCATAGGGTACAACCTGTGTGAGGTTGGATGGTCATGGGGTACAACCAGTGTGAGGTTGGATGGTCATGGGGTACAACCTGTGTGAGGGTGGGTGGTCATAGGGTACAACCTGTGTGAGGTTGGATGGTCATGGGGTACAACCTGTGTGAGGTTGGATGGTCATGGGGTACAACCAGTGTGAGGTTGGATGGTCATGGGGTACAACCTGTGTGAGGGTGGGTGGTCATAGGGTACAACCTGTGTGAGGTTGGATGGTCATGGGCTATAACCTGTGTGAGGTTGGATGGTTATGGGCTATAACCTGTGTGAGGGTGGGTGGTCATGGGGTACAACCTGTGTGAGGTTGGATGGTCATGGGGTGCAACCTGTGTGAGGTTGGATGGTCATGGGGTGCAACCTGTGTGAGGGTGGGTGGTCATAGGGTACAACCTGTGTGAGGTTGGATGGTCATGGGGTACAACCAGTGTGAGGTTGGATGGTCATGGGGTACAACCTGTGTGAGGGTGGGTGGTCATAGGGTACAACCTGTGTGAGGTTGGATGGTCATGGGGTACAACCTGTGTGAGGTTGGATGGTCATGGGGTGCAACCTGTGTGAGGTTGGATGGTTATGGGCTATAACCTGTGTGAGGGTGGGTGGTCATGGGGTACAACCTGTGTGAGGTTGGATGGTCATGGGGTGCAACCTGTGTGAGGTTGGATGGTCATGGGGTACAACCTGTGTGAGGGTGGTTGGTCATGGGCTATAACCTGTGTGAGGGTGGGTGGTCATGGGGTACAACCTGTGTGAGGTTGGATGGTCATGGGGTGCAACCTGTGTGAGGTTGGATGGTCATGGGGTGCAACCTGTGTGAGGTTGGATGGTCATGGGCTATAACCTGTGTGAGGGTGGATGGTCATGGGTTATAACCTGTGTGAGGTTGGATGGCCATGGGGTACAACCTGTGTGAGGTTGGATGGTCATGGGTTATAACCTGTGTGAGGTTGGATGGCCATGGGGTACAACCTGTGTGAGGTTGGATGGTCATGGGCTATAACCTGTGTGAGGTTGGATGGTCATGGGCTATAACCTGTGTGAGGTTGGATGGCCATGGGCTATAACCTGTGTGAGGTTGGATGGCCATGGGCTATAACCTGTGTGAGGTTGGATGGTCATGGGGTACAACCTGTGTGAGGTTGGATGGTCATGGGCTATAACCTGTGTGAGGTTGGATGGTCATGGGGTGCAACCTGTGTGAAGTTGGATGGTCATGGGGTACAACCTGTGTGAGGGTGGGTGGTCATGGGTAGAACTATTGATGATGTAACATAGATTATCTACTGTAGATTTTGGGGTTCCACCACTTGGGACCCCCGCTGATCCTGTGGATATCCAAAATGCTCAGAGCGCCCTCGTAGTGCAGTGGATTTATTCGGTATTGCAGCACTCATTTAAGTGAATGGTAGAGAGTTGTGATACATAAGTGATTCCACGGCGCCACGGACGGCGTTCTGAGCCCTCCGCACATCCGTAGCAGCTGCTCTTCGGCTGACTGGCGGGGTCCTGAGCGGCGCCCCCCGATGATCGCTACGGGTAACCTCTTCTGGGTCATCAATGGTTTTAGCTGCTAAGATATTTACATTTTAAAAAGTTTTAGATTACACTGCAAAATTAAAGATTGTTTAAGAGCGTCTGGTGGCGCGGCGGCGGCGGCGGCGGCGGCTCGCCCGTCTCATATTACCGCTGCATTATTCATCCGTAACATATCGCTCTAATGCTTTATTTATGTTTAAACACGACGCTACAAACTCCTGCAAAAATGGACACAAGCTTTGTTGACGGATGAAGTCTCCGCTCCGAACAACGAGCGCTATTGTTTATTGTAGCGGTGCGTAGTCGCGGCCGCGGGGCGCGCACCAAAGCTGCTTCACAATGAAATACGATGGAAGTCGATGCGGTTCCAACAAGCCCGGCTCACGGCGGACGCAGCCCTGCTGTAGATGTTCCAGCCCGTCAGACCCTCACGGCAGGTTTCGGTCATCGTCATGCAGTCAGTGAGGTTTTGCGCGGCGACTACTTTTTTTGTATTAAATGTTTATTAAAATCCATATAAAGGCCTTTTCACATCTGGAGGGGCTCCATCGCAGATCCGCACAAAATACCGGAAGACAAACGCTGCGTGCGGCTGAGCCAAACCAAACCTTAACAGCGAATGGGATCCGTCCGGCGCTGTTCGGTTCCGTCATGGGATGCATCCATTCGCCCGAGGATTTTCCTTTCTTACTTCCGAATGGACCGCGTTAATCACACTGGGGGTCTGCCATTAGTGATGCTTTGGGGTCTGGTGTCAATCACACTGGGGGGGGGGGGGGGGGGGATGGCATTGATCATGCTGTGGGGTCTGGCATCAATCACACTGGTGGTCCAGCATTGTTCATGCAGCGGGGTTCGACATCAATGACACTAGGGGGGGGGGGGGGGAATGCCATCGATAATGCTGTGGGGTCTGGTGTCGATCACACTGGTGGTCCAGCATTGTTCATGCAGCGGGGTTCAACATCAATGACACTGGGGGGGGGGGGGGGGGATGGCATTGATCATGCTGTGGGGTCTGGTGTCGATCACACTGGGGGTCTGCCATTAGTGATGCTGTGGGGTCTGGTGTCAATCACACTGGGGGGGGGGGGGGGGTGGCATTGATCATGCTGTGGGGTCTGGTGTCGATCACACTGGGGGTCCGGCATTGATCAAGCTGTGGGGTCTGGCGTCAATCACACTGGGGTCCGGCATTGATCAAGCTGTGGGGTCTGGCGTCGATCACAATAGGGGTCTGGTATCAATCACGCTGTGGGGTCTGGTGTCGATCACACTAGCGGTCCGTCGTCAATCACGCTTTGGGGTCTGGCGTCAATCGCACTAGGGGTCCGGCATCAATCATGCTGTGGGGTCTGGTGTCGATCACAGTGGGGTCTGGCGTCAATCACGTTGTGGGGTCTGGCGTCAATCACACTGGGGGTCCGACATCAATCACGCTGTGGGGTCTGGCGTCGATCACACTGGGGGTCCGACATCAATCACGCTGTGGGGTCTGGCGTCGATCACACTGGGGGTCCGACATCAATCACGCTGTGGGGTCTGGCGTCGATCACACTGGGGGTCCGACATCAATCACGCTGTGGGGTCTGGCATCGATCACACTGGGGGTCGGGCATCAATCATGTTGTGGGGTCTGGCGTCAATCACACTGGGGGTCGGGTATCAATCATGTTGTGGGGTCTGGCGTCAATCACACTGGGGGTCCGGCATTGATCAAGCTGTGGGGTCTGGCGTCAATCACACTGGGGTCCGGCATTGATCAAGCTGTGGGGTCTGGCGTCGATCACAATAGGGGTCTGGTATCAATCACGCTGTGGGGTCTGGTGTCGATCACACTAGCGGTCCGTCGTCAATCACGCTTTGGGGTCTGGCGTCAATCGCACTAGGGGTCCGGCATCAATCATGCTGTGGGGTCTGGTGTCGATCACAGTGGGGTCTGGCGTCAATCACGTTGTGGGGTCTGGCGTCAATCACACTGGGGGTCCGACATCAATCACGCTGTGGGGTCTGGCGTCGATCACACTGGGGGTCCGACATCAATCACGCTGTGGGGTCTGGCGTCGATCACACTGGGGGTCCGACATCAATCACGCTGTGGGGTCTGGCGTCGATCACACTGGGGGTCCGACATCAATCACGCTGTGGGGTCTGGCATCGATCACACTGGGGGTCGGGCATCAATCATGTTGTGGGGTCTGGCGTCAATCACACTGGGGGTCGGGTATCAATCATGTTGTGGGGTCTGGCGTCAATCACACTGGGGGTCCGGCATCAATCACGCTGTGGGGTCTGGCATCGATCACACTGGGGGTCGGGCATCAATCATGTTGTGGGGTCTGGCGTCAATCACACTGGGGGTCGGGTATCAATCATGTTGTGGGGTCTGGCGTCAATCGCACTAGGGGTCCGGCGTCAATCACGCTGTGGGGTCTGGTGTCGATCACAGTGGGGTCTGCCGTCAATCACACTGGGGTCTGGCATTAGTCACGCTGTGGGGTCTGGCGTCGATCACACTGGGGTCCAGCATTGATCAAGCTGTGGGGTCTGGCGTCGATCACACTGGGGGTCCGACATCAATCATGCTGTGGGGTCTGGCATCGATCACACTGGGGGTCGGGTATCAATCATGTTGTGGGGTCTGGCGTCGATCACACTGGGGGTCCGACATCAATCATGTTGTGGGGTCTGGCGTCAATCACACTGGGGGTCCGGCGTCAGTCACGCTGTGGGGTCTGGCATCGATCACACTGGGGGTCCGGCGTCAATCATGTTGTGGGGTCTGGCGTCAATCACACTGGGGGTCCGGCGTCAGTCACGCTGTGGGGTCTGGCGTCGATCACGCTGTGACACAGTTACATTTTCATGACTTCTTCCCATGTATGTATTAGGGTGAGGGTCCGGCTCTGTTCACATTGGCACTTCGGCTTCTCTCTTTCTGCTCTGTTCCCACTGGCCAAACAGAACCGTCATATGAAGGAACCAAGCAAAACTTTGACTCGCAATCAGGTGCCAACCTGCCCGGCGCACCTCTCACCTCCTGGTACTGCGCGCTGCTGCACCGAAGACGCCAAGCGCACAGTCAACTGCTATGGAGTGTTACCGCTGGTCATGTGATGCAGAAGAGGCCACCTGGGGGCGCCCCACCACCATCAGGCAGTTTGAGCCTCTTCCCCAGGCTGCTCGGAAGGAGGAGGCTGTGAGGAGGAGCAGGACCTGACATGATGTCATGAGGGGCGGGGCTTAGCACTGGAGTATAGCCTATGCCAGTGCCTAAGGCTCTGTGATGATGTCATGAGGGGCGGGGCTTAGCAGTGGAGTATAGCCTATGCCAGTGATTAAGGCTCTGTGATGATGTCATGAGGGGCGGGGCTTAGCAGTGGAGTATAGCCTATGCCAGTGATTAAGGCCCTGTGATGATGTCATGAGGGGCGGGGCTTAGCAGTGGAGTATAGCCTATGCCAGTGATTAAGGCTCTGTGATGATGTCATGACAGTGGAGCGTGAAGGACCCGGGCTAATGGATATTTAGGTAAGATCTTATAGCCAAGGAAATACTTGTAAACATGGGAGTTGTAGTTCTTTTATACTCCCTCCATGTAATGGTTTCCAATATAGCACAACAGCATCGCCATGCTGGGGCTTGTAGTCCCATCTCTTATATTCCGCCGATCAGCAGATTCCCGAGGCCGCTGTCACCATAGTTGGTTAGTGCTGACCGCATCACAGCGGGCCCGGTTGGTACTGCAGCTCCCATAATATTCAGCAGGAGCTGCACCTGCATTACAAGCCAGCTGGTGGCGCTCTGGTCAGTGCTTTCTGCTTTCTTCACTGGTGACAGCGGCCGCCGGAATCAGCTGATTGGCGAATCACTAGAGAAAAATGTAAATTTTTCTGAAATTCCCCTTTATTGGAGGAATTTATAAAGGAAGAATAAGAGGTGGAACTACAAGACCCAGCATGCTGTTTTGTGATGTTAGAAGACATTACATGGAGGCAGTATAAAAGGTCCTACATATTTGATGCAGGGATAGTGGGGTACAGCTTTGGGGGTCTCTCACAGTCTTAGGTTGGCCTGGGGTAAATCTCCCAGTTGTCCCCCAATTGCTCCCCTGTATAAGAGGAAAGAACTACAACTTCCAGCAAGTCCACGACTCTATGAGTTAAAGGGGTAATCCAGAAAGTTTTACTTCTTCTACTAAAGAGAGATTCTTAGCGTTTGGGGGGCTGCAGGGGGGCTCAACAAGCATAAACAACATGTAGCCATTACAGCGGCGGTCCGTGATCATGTGACATCAGCGCATTAGTCGTGCCGCGTGTAACTAATGAGGAGACATTGCAGCGCCGGCTTCCTGCAGCTCTTCCCACGACGGTTGCGCAGTTCTCTCTAGGATGAGCACGTGCGGAGGAGTCCGCGGCCGGCTGTCCTGGTTTCCGTTGGCCGCCTGCCACCTGTAGGACTATCTGGGATCCTGTTCGCGGTTCGTCCTGCTCCAGCAGATACCGAGGCGATTACTGCTTATCAACAAACCGGCAATTTAATTACAGCGGCGTCTGATAATTGGGCGATAATGTCGTCTTACACTGGAGGCAACACGGAGATAAAGGAGCTGCGAGACGAGCGCGGTAATTAGCAGCTGCTCTGCGCTCGTAACCCCTTCACTGCCGGCAGCAGTGCTGAATCCTTGTTTGTGCTGATCGTGCGCTTCTGACCCGCCACACGACAAACGCGTTATCTGTGGGGCACGAGGTGTCGCACGGTCTCACTGCTGGACCCCACCGACCATGTGCCCCCTAGAATACTGGTTGTCTTCTTATGCAGCAGAGCCCCCCATAATCTACGGCCCTACAATCCCGTACTGCTCCTTAGCGCTGCTCACATCCAGACAGCACGGTCCGCACATCATGCCAAGCCATAAATCCCCGGCCCCTTGGCATTGTAAGGCAGCGGACGCGCTCGCTACCCGCTGAAGACCTAAGTAGTTGCAGTTGTTCCCTCGGTCTTGGCCACAAGTTCTTCACCCTCCAGGACCCCGAAGCCCTGGGACGTAGTGGGGAGTTGTGCTGCCCCCCAGGGGACGCGGCCAGCGTGTCACCAGTGATGCAAAGAGTAGGACCTGGCTTATGATAAATTGCACCAAGCATGGCACCATTGTAGAGCGGGCTCGGCGTGTGCCGTGTACTTAGCCACCTCCTCCCGCTGGTTGAGTCTGATCCCTCTCCTGTTCATGGCAAGCAAGACAGGGGGAAGAAAGTCCAGAGGCCCGGAGATCAGAGAGCGGCCCGCGGAGCGCTCACTATGGCTGCCGCTGAGCGTCCAACAGCTTAAATGACCGCGCACCAGAAGAGGTCAAGTGAAATGGTCCAACCGCCGCACAGGTGAAGGCGAGCAGACGGCGGCTGAATACATTCGGCACATCTGGGGGGTCGGAGGAAAGGGAGGCTCGTTGGGCCCCGAAGACAAGTGAGCGGATATGGGGGCGCAAGACACCGGATACTAGCCGGAGATGCAGATCTAGTCCGGGGTTGTGGGCCGGCAGTGCCCCGTGGAGGTCTGGAGGTCAGCGGTATCATCGTTGCAGCCCTGCGGGATCGGTGAGGGGTCTTGTTCTCATGGAAATAGGTTCTGTGTTGGAGACCGATGGGCGCCGCGGGTTGTTGTGTTTGCTACGTTTAGCGTAAGAGCGCCATCACATGGAGCATCGCACGTATATGTGCTGCTAACCGTCTTGCCTCCACCTGTCCCCTGCTGCGCTGTTATGCTGCACACCTTACAATGTGAAGGGGGGAAAGCCATGACCCAGCGATGGCGGGCGATGACAAGATCCAAGGACATTACTGGATCCTGTAGGAAAGTGGCGGTGTGGATGGATGGGTGACCGGGGGGCCGCGCGGAGGGGGACCGAGGGGTCCGCGCGGAGGGGGACCGAGGGGTCCGCGCGGAGGGGGACCGAGGGGTCCGCGCGGAGGGGGACTGAGGGTCTGTGGGTGTCTGCGACTCACGGCTCCCGCACTGCCACAGTATCCAGTAATAAGAGCAGCAGAGTCACCATCCTAACTCTGCTGTGTTACAGCGGGGATGACCTTAACAGCAGCACAGAGCTCTTCAGCGCTGTCGTCTCTCACACCTTGGACTGTCCAGGAGTGTCACCCTGGCTTCCTCGGCCCTGTGAAGGGTTAACGCGTCCTGTTGTTCCTTGTCTGTAATTACTGCGAGGCCTTAAATATTCATGAGCCTCTCTGTCCCCAGAACTGGCACACAGTAACGCCTCCTTCTCTGTGCTGTAGCGGACCCTGTGGTGTAATTGGAGTCCTTGTAGTGATGTCACCAGAACTCCCTGATGATGTCATCACACTAGATGTCATTCTTAGGATGTAGGACCCTGAAGTGCCTCATCAGTGACAGCTTCAGACGGGGCCCCGGGGCCGTCAGGTGATGACTGAGTGCTGAACAGTGTAGATTCAGGAACCTGACATGAGCCCACCCGAAGTGACAGCCACAGCCCCCCATAGTACCAGCAGAGCAACCCCATGATAGCAACTGCATAACCCCCCAGTAACAGGCAGAGTTCACTCACATAAAGTGTTCAGCACCTGAATTAAATCTACTGCTTAAAATGCCCCTTCCCCCCCCCCCCCCCCCCGCCCGCCCCCTTCCCCCAGCTCTCAGGACGTCATCTTCATATAGGGGGCTGCCGGACCGTCAATCATCTTTGTGCTACTGAGCGTCCAAGGAGCGGGCCACAGCCTAGGAGACAGCGGGGTAGAGTCTGGGCCTTGTCACGGTGGCTCTACCATCTCCCCCCGGAGGGTAACCAGTGACACGCCCAAGGGGGTATTAGTGGATCTTGACGCCACCAAAAGCTAGGGGTTTGACAGGAGGAATGCCCCTGTCACACCCCTGGCTCCCGATTGGGTCAAGATGTCAAGGTCCTGGAAGGAGTTTAACTGCAGTACAGCGGGAAGCGGCGTTGGAAGTGTATGTTAGCTGGCGCTCTGCTGCAGCACTGCTAGCGCAGGTCACCGTCTTTTCCGCTGCCCTCCTCGTGATGGTGTTTGCGGCTGGTTCCCCCGCTGATGCCGCTCTGCTCTAGCACTGCAACAGCAGGTCACCGCCTCTCCCGCGGCATCCCAGCTGTGTGCGGGCCGTGGCTGTAACTGTCACTGCCCCACCGATGGTGCCTCCCTGCTGTCCAAACGCTGTGTGCGGGGAATCCTTGTGTGCAGCAGTAGCGCGGCGGCCTTCTGCTGCTGTGGAAGGTCGGCGTCTGCCACGTACCGAAATGCTGTCGCTGAGTCCTCCCTGCAGCCGAGCATATTTTTATATACAACTGGGGAAAGAAGCCGTAACGGCACTGTGCGCTTCCTTATGGGCACCCCGCTGTGCGCTTCCACACACAGCGGGGTGCCGTCTTCTGTTCTTGCGGACGGGAAAGGGGCTTTCCGATGCAGCAGGCTCTGCTAACCAACTCAGGTGCAGGGCGGCCTGGATTGGTGCCGCAACATTTGGTTAGTGGGCTGCCAGGACCTGCAGCTAACACACATCAGCAGCCAATCACGTTCAGGGGGCATTACCACCGTGTCAATCTTGACTCCACCAGGACTTCCTGGTGGCGTCAAGATACACTAATAGCGTCCAAGGAGCCGAGGGCAGGATAACAAGAGGGAAACCAATATTGGATTACCTTAGTCTATTATGTCACACGTGACGCCACTATTTCTTCTGCTGCGGGGGAATTCCTGATTGTAAATCCACACACACGGGATTCTTTTAAGACACGGCCTCTAAAAACGAATAGGCGACCGGTTGCTTTACTTGAAGTAACTTGAGTGCAACCTCAGAAAACACGCCAGCAGGAAAACAGTGTAAAACATGAAAGTGGTGTGACAGGGAGGACTGACGGGTGAACAAGAGAAACCACAGTCCTGTTATCTGTCCTGATCCCAGCAACACACTCTGCTCTCCAACACTCTACCGGTCAACACTCACATTTGATAAACCTGGGTGCGCTGCATGGCGGTTCCTCCCTCTCCCTCTCTCCTAGCAAGGGAAGGGTCCATCCATATCTCCTGGGTACGACAGTCCCAGGGCAGGCGGTAGACTTCTCTCCGCCTCTTCCATTCTGGGCCGCGCAGGCTGAAGGTGCCTGTGAGGTCCTATACAGAACTCTTCTCCTCTGCCTTGCAAGCCCAGAACAGACCAAATCTCTCTTGCACACACCTTGCAATCACATATATCATACAAGGTCACATGACAAACAAACAGATACATTTTCCAGACAGTCAGCTCCCATACCAGACACTTAACCCTTTCAGTGCTGCAGCTATGCAATACATCATTCATGCAACACAAAACACTGACATTACATAGACAAATGCATGCATACAGTTATGGAGGGGCCCCGTCGTAGCGGGCCACTACACTACCATGAAAACCCCCCTTGTATATTGTGTCTGAAAGAGTCATATAGTGTCAGGATTATTTATGTAGCGGGGCAGCTGCCTCTGTGGTGCTCCATGTGCAGCGTCCGAGGAGCAGGCCCACAGCCGAGGTGGCCTTATCATGGGGCTCTACCATCTCCTCCCCTGGGGGTAACTCGGGACCCATCCAAATTACTACTGGTGGGGATAACAGGGGTTACCTTGATTCCAGTTGTCACTCGTGACGCCACTGTTCCGTCCTCTGCAGAGGATCTTCCAGATGAAATAAAGTCAGTCTCTCCCTTTCTCTTTCACATGGCCGCTAAAATCACGTGAGATTTGTGCGTTGCGAGGCGCATGAATATGAACCCCATTTCATGTGGACGGGGAAACACATGAGCGATTGTGTTCCCTGCATCGCACAAAAATATCATTGTATACCTTATCTTTGGGCGTTCCCTTGGAACAGCTCTCATCACCCATTGTTTGTAATGGTGCGGGCGCAGCATCGCCCGGCGTACCAGGTGCACACCAGCGTCATCCGATGCAAGGTGAGAACAATGGGAAACACTCTGTGATCCTCCGCAGCGGCTGAAAGCATCGCCACTCCCCCAATGTCATGCGAGCGGGTTGCACCATGTGGGGGCATCGCACGTTGGCGAGCGTGATACGGGGCAGAGTTTCACGGCCCGATATCAGACTCACCTGTGTGAAGTTAGCCTGAGGCCGGCTGCACATGGGCGCATTGGCATTGCAGAATCCAGAGCGGGCGTCCATCTCTGGGTCCCGCAGCAAGTCCCGCCCCTCGCACGCCATGGAGAAGCGATTTTTCCTGTACATGAGCAGAAGTCAATTGCGATTTTCCACTTGTGGAGGAAAAATCTCGGCATGCTCTATTTTAGTGCGGATCCTGCACGGCTGACCCCATTGAACTCGCTAGCCACCCGACTCGCGGCCCTTCGGCAATGACATTGTGGAAAGGTCGCTGGCACCCGAGTCATCGCCTAGCAACGGCGCAGGAAAAGTAGGGATTACTAGAAAAAAAACAAAAAAACTGTACTGCGCAGGTCCGGCGGATCGCCGTGCAGACCGTCCATAGTACAGAAAGAAATCACAGGTACTCGCGGATGCTGGCCAGCCGGGCAGAGGGTCGGATTCAGCTACGGCCTCACACATGCGGAATCCGACCCGGTCGTGTACAGCCGGCATATGCCTGTGTTCATGTTTTTTGTTGCATGCGCCATATCACTATACACAGGAGATGTGTAACTTATACCAGCTGTACATATATAATTATATACAGGAGATACCCAGGTTATACCAGCATGCTCCATATCACTATATACAGGAGATGTATAACTTATACCAGCTGTACATATATAATTATATACAGGAGATACCCAGGTTATACCAGCATGCTCCATATCACTATATACAGGAGATGTATAACTTATACCAGCTGTACATATATAATTATATACAGGAGGTACCCAGGTTATACCAGCATGCTCCATATCGCTATATACAGGAGATGTATAACTTATACCAGCTGTATATATATATAATTATATACAGGAGATACCCAGGTTATACCAGCATGCTCCATATCACTATATACAGGAGATGTATAACTTATACCAGCTGTACATATATAATTATATACAGGAGATACCCAGGTTATACCAGCATGCTCCATATCACTATATACAGGAGATGTATAACTTATACCAGCTGTACATATATAATTATATACAGGAGATACCCAGGTTATACCAGCATGCTCCATATCACTATATACAGGAGATGTATAACTTATACCAGCTGTACATATATAATTATATACAGGAGGTACCCAGGTTATACCAGCATGCTCCATATCGCTATATACAGGAGATGTATAACATACCAGCTGTATATATATAATTATATACAGGAGATACCCAGGTTATACCAGCATGCTCCATATCACTATATACAGGAGATGTATAACATACCAGCTGTATATATATATATAATTATATACAGGAGATACCCAGGTTATACCAGTATGCTCCATATCACTATATACAGGAGATGTATACCTTATACCAGCTGTACATATATAATTATATACAGGAGATACCCAGGTTATGCCAGCTGTACATATATAATTATATACAGGAGATACCCAGGTTCTACCAGCAGGCTCCATATCACTATATACAGGATGTATAGCTTATACCAGCTGTACATATATAATTATATACAGGAGATACCCAGGTTATACCAGCATGCTCCATATCACTATATACAGGAGATGTATAACTTATACCAGCTGTACATATATAATTATATACAGGAGGTACCCAGGTTATACCAGCATGCTCCATATCACTATATACAGGAGATGTATAACTTATACCAGCTGTACATATATGATTATATACAGGAGATACCCAGGTTATACCAGCATGCTCCATATCACTATATACAGGAGATGTATAACTTATACCAGCTGTACATATATAATTATATACAGGAGGTACCCAGGTTATACCAGCATGCTCCATATCGCTATATACAGGAGATGTATAACATACCAGCTGTATATATATAATTATATACAGGAGATACCCAGGTTATACCAGCATGCTCCATATCACTATATACAGGAGATGTATAACATACCAGCTGTATATATATATAATTATATACAGGAGATACCCAGGTTATACCAGTATGCTCCATATCACTATATACAGGAGATGTATACCTTATACCAGCTGTACATATATAATTATATACAGGAGATACCCAGGTTATACCAGCTGTACATATATAATTATATACAGGAGATACCCAGGTTCTACCAGCAGGCTCCATATCACTATATACAGGATGTATAGCTTATACCAGCTGTACATATATAATTATATACAGGAGATACCCAGGTTATACCAGCATGCTCCATATCACTATACACAGGATGTATAGCTTATACCAACTGTACATATATAATTATATACAGGAGATACCCAGGTTATACCAGCATGCTTCACATGACTATATAAAGGAATCTAGTAATTATTAGGACATTATAGTCGCAGTGTTTCTGGTCGCACATCAAACTCACAGCAGCTTGATTACCACAAAAGACAAACACAGCTTGGCTCCTTCCACAGCAGTGACATCACCACAGATGCGTTAGCTCACCGGATCTCTGTGGTGGCGGTAGGTCGGTGTGTTCTGTTAGGACTGCTGAGTTGTGTAGGCAATTATAGTACTAGTGTTTCTGGTGGTGACATTGCGCCACACAGCTCTACCACATGGTACATGCACACACACAGCTCTACCCCATGGTACATGCACACACACAGCTCTACCACATGGTACATGCACACACACAGCTCTACCACATGGTACATGCACACACACAGCTCTTCTACACCGCACACATCACATAGAGCTCTGCTACATGGCACATGCACACACACAGCTTGGCTCCTCCCACAGCAGTGACGTCACCACAGGTCCTTCAGCCCACCGGATCTCTGTGGTGGAGGTAGGTCAATGTCTTCTGCCAAGACCTCTGAGTTGTGTATTCTGAGGTAATAACGGTTTAATTGTATTCTCAGTGTGGTATTTTGTCCTCCCCTTCCAAGAGCCCTAACTGTGTTGTTCTTCTGCCGGTCAGACTCTGTGTTTTATATATGTTGTAGGACCTTTAATGACGTCACCAGGCGGCGGAATGATGACATCACCAGGGGCAGAGCATGAGAAGCACGCACACACGTACATACAGACAAGTGGTCGTTAGTAGTTTGATGTATAACATATACTAATAGTACATATATAATTATATACAGGAGATACCCAGGTTATACCAGCATGCTCCATATCACTATATACAGGATGTATAACTTATACCAGCTGTACATATATAATTATATACAGGAGATACCCAGGTTATACCAGCATACTCCATATCACTATATACAGGAGATGTATAACTTATACCAGCTGCACATATATAATTATACACAGGAGATACCCAGGTTATACCAGCATGCTCCATATCAGTATATACAGGATGTATAACTTATACCAGCTGTACATATAATTATATACAGGAGATACCCAGGTTATACCAGCATGCTCCATATCACTATATACAGGATGTATAACTTATACCAGCTGTACATATATAATTATATACAGGAGATACCCAGGTTATACTAGCATGCTTCATATCACTATATACAGGGGGGATATACATCTCCTGTATATAGTGATATAGAGCATGCTGGTATAACCTGGGTATCTCCTGTATATAATTATATATGTACAGCTGGTATAAGTTATACATCTCCTGTATATAGTGATATGGAGCATGCTGGTATAACCTGGGTATCTCCTGTGTATAATTATATATGTGCAGCTGGTATAAGTTATACATCTCCTGTATATAGTGATATGGAGCATGCTGGTATAACCTGGGTATCTCCTGTATATAATTATATATATACAGTTGGTATAAGTTATATATCCTGTATATAGTGATATGGAGCATGCTGGTATAACCTGGGTATCTCCTGTATATAACTATATATGTACAGATGGTATAAGTTATACCAGCTATACATATGTAAGTACTCTCCCACTCTACTCACCTCTGGAGCGATGTCTGGGCAGCCTGTAAATGAAAGTTCAGGACCTTTGATCACATGACCAGAGACGGCTCATGTGATCTGCGTTGCTATGCTTCCAAAGGTCCTCCTTCTCTTTCATTTACCGGCTGGTCATCCATCGCTCCGGAGGTGAGTAGAGCCACACTAGCCCCTCCCCCTGGTAATCACTGGCCGGCAGTGACTGATAGGCTGCAGCTCTGACCACTCACAGCTGCAGCCTATCAGTGGGAGGAGCGCGCCGTGGGAGTCTGCAGCCTGTAATTGGCTGGCAGCTCCCCGGTAACAGCCCTCCCCTCTGTGAGCGCTGAGCTGCGGCCCCGCCTCCTCTTCTCTGTTGCCTCCTCCCACAACCACACACTGTCAGCTGCACCAATCACGCAGCCAAAAGTGCCGGTAATGAACGCAATGTGCATTTTGAATATGGCGGGCCTCTGGGCCCCCCAGCGCAGGGACCGGGTTGTCATTGCGACCCCTCAAGGTAGGCCAGTGGGCCCGGGCCAAGCACAGGAAAGTCGCTTGGCTTCATTCCCTCCACGCACAGACCGATGCCCGGTGTCTGTGTGGCTCGCTCGCTGTCAGACCTCACTCTTCTCTCCTGACTGACAGACTTCAGACTCCTCTCCTTGCATATACACAGTCTGATCATGTGACTCACAAAACAATACATTTTCCAGACATGACTAGACATACCAGACATTAACCCATTCAGTCCTGCAAACCTGCGATACACATAAATCTGATGCATGCCACAAATAAGAGGCTGACAAGACATATAACCTTTATGGAGGGGCCCCATTAACTCTGGGCCACTACACTTGGCAGCCCTGTTGGCCATCACTCAGCTTTCCCAGCAGCAGACTTGGCTGGATGGACTTCTCCGCCTGTTGACTTTTCGGATTGCCGGTCCGTCTCGCACCCTCAGAGCTGCGCACAGCCTGCGGCGTTGTTTCCCTGCAGGTTACTTCTTTCTTTTATCTGGCGGCTGGGCGGCGGAGTCGGTTATTTTGTTTCCTGCATCCCCCGAGTCCAAGAAATAAGCCGATTAGGCTAATTCACATTTGCAGAACACGATGGCTGCAGAAAGAAAAAACATCCTGATTACGGCTCCACGTGGACCGTGGCCTCATTTCCCAGAGACTCGGGGTGTATTAACCCCTGCAGTGCCAGGGCTGCGCACAACATGGAGGAGGCGACACAGAAGAATCTCCGCCCCGGAGCCCCAGACAGAACTCCCCCCATATCCGGGCCACCCACCAGTGCCAGTGCGGGTGAGACTAAAGTTATTCAGAAATAGGTGGGTCCAAGACGTCTGTACTTTAGGCTCCACCCCTTAGGAGCGGCAGGTAATGGAGAACACCGAGGTAGACGCACTTGTCACATGACAGCAGCGCATTCTGGATGCTTACAAACACATTACACTTCATAGTTGCAGTTCACAGAGGATGGCACAGTACACTTGGTGAATGTAGCAGTCATGGGTCAGCAGGTCCCTCCATGTAAGGCCGGCTGCACCGCGGGTGTGCGCCTCCGGATCCTGCAGCAAATACCTGCAATAGCATGCTATGGAAAACCGCTTTTTTCTGCTGACGAGCAGAAATCAATTTCGATTTTCCGCTTGCGTGGCAACCCCCCCCCCCCCCCCTGCAACATGCGCCATTTTAGTGTGGGCTATGAACAGACGTCTTTGATTGAAATCAATGGAAGCCATCCGTGCCGCGGCCCTTCCGCAATCATCATTGCAGAACGGCTGCGGGATCTCTGTCATCGCTTAGCAACGGCGCAGCCAAATCTGTACTGCGCATTTGTGCTGCTGCGCCGACGGCACATCGGCAGCACAGAGGAAAAGAATCCAGACAGGTACGCAGGGGCCACCAGCTGCTACAGGCTCTCGCTTCCAGAAGCCGGGCCGCTCGTGTGCAGGCGGCCTAACTGTAGGATGTTGGACTGGAACTGTGTCTGCACCACCCGCAGGCGGGGTTATGTATTGCAGCTCACATGCTGCTGTAATGGCATGGAGCGGAGATAACTCTGATCCCAGCCATTTCATCCCTTAGATGCTTATGCCAATAGGGATTGCAGCATCTAACAATCTTCTCAGATAGTCGGGGCTCCCTCTGTCAGCCCATTGCTTCCCCCCTCATGGCGTGATCATGGGGGGGTGCAGCTGGATTGCCATGGCAACAGGAGGCCTAATATAGGTCCCCATATCTGCCACGTATGTGAACTTGTTGGGTCGTGCCGCAAACAACAAAACTCTGAGGAGGCAAAAACTCACTGCATATCACAGGCTCAACTCCCCGGGCCAAAACATTCTATACAAGAACCCCAAAATGGCCAGGAAAATACTTTATTATGGGAAAAAAGCTACAAAACGGCTGAAGCATAACGAGCCGCGCTGTGAGGCTGCACCGCTAGTATCCCGCTGCTAGCTGGCAAGAGGAAACTAAATCCAGAATTGTTAGTTGTTTATCCATACAAAATGAAATAAAAAACAATCAAAGCTACAGTAGGGGTACATGCCCCGAAACGGTACCAATGAAAGCTGCAATCCGTACCACACAGCTCAGAGTTGTGGCTCTCAGAAGACTCTCCTTAAAGAGTTAGAAGCTGATCATCATTGATGGTGGCACAGAACACTTGTTGGTTGCAGATCATACTTGGTAGCCGTACAGAAGACTTGATGGTTACTGATCATATGTGATGCTTAAGAACACTTGGCAGTTGTTGGTCACACTTGGTGGATGTACAGATCAGTTGTGGTTGCTGGTTACACGTGGTGATGGTAAAGAACACTTGGTAGTGTTACAGAAGACTTGATGGTTGCTGATCATATGTGGTGGCACAGAACACTTGATATAGTCTGTCTCACCAATAGAAAGGATAGGGCTGTAATGGAGGGGATACGGGCCCCCTTGAAGTGGAAGCCCGTCATGACAAGGGGGGAGGAGGAGATAACCAGGGGGAAGGAATTTGGGGGGGGTTAACTCATCAAATAGCTGGGGAAGATTCTAGAACTAAGGGGGGTGATGGATAAGAAAGTAGGCTGGGGGTTATGTAAGGGAGGGGGGTCGTGTCAGCGCCATCTTAAGCTGGGGACAACAGCAAGTGCACACAGCAGAAAGAAAGAGATAGACTACCTGAGATGTCTGTCGAGAGGATCCTGGAGGAGCTGAGAGCGGCAGCCAGCGTCCACGGACCGGACTGGTGCAGGAACAGGTGTCCAGAGTGCTGGGCAGCAGCGGCACATCAGCTGCGGGACCTCCAGTGGAGTGGAGGTTGCGGTGGGCCAGGCCGCCGGCAAGATTCTGGGACAAGGACGTCACTCCAAAGGCTCGGCGGTGGCTCGGGAGTCCCTCTGGGGACCCTTGTGACAGTGGTGCCCTCTCTAACCCTAGGGCAGGGAGTCGCAGCCACGGAGGAATCCGATTAGGCAGCCGGTGGGCACGGCCAGCAGGGGCCCTCGCTCTGGCCGGGGGGCAGGGCCTGCACCACTGGGCGGCGTACTGCAGAGCCAGGTAACGGAGGCCCCCCTGGTGAAGTGCCAGCTGGGGGAGCATCTGGAAGAGTGATCGCAAGGAGGGGGATGGCTGAGAGGGCCAGTGGCGGTGGTACCAGAGGAGGACGTGGGAGCGGCATGACGGAGACCCTTATGGGTGAGGTGCCGGCCGGGGGCGATCTGGACAGAATTCGGGAAGTGCTGGTTCCAGGAAGGATCCGTCGGGAGCAGCACAGCCAGGTCGAGGTCGGTGGTGTGTGTTCCGCGGCAGGAGCAGAGGACCGGAGCAGGCCGGCATGCAGATGTGGATGCGGTCCCAGGAGGTCGGCGACAGGACGGCGCAGTGTCTGATGAGACGGGGAGCAACGTGGAGGTCCTGGTTCCTGGAGGTCCGGCTGGTGGAGACACAGCGTCCATGCAGCCTAGTGAGCATAGCTCCATGTATTGTATGCCTGCTGATATGCTTGCAGGTCAGACGGGTCGTCAGAGTTTGGATGTGGGGGATAGTGGAGTTTTGCATGATGAATTTGAGGGTGAGTTAGGGGGCTTGCTGGGAAATGTGAGGGATTTGTTGCAAGGTTACCAGTAGCATCTCCGGTGGCAGCGCGGGTGCCGCAAGGGGTTAGGAGTGATGTGGCGGAAGGCGCCGGAATATCGGGTAGCGTGGGGGCGGGGAACGTGTGTGATGGGGGCTGTGCAGACTGAGAAAGACGGGGATTCAGTACGGTTAGATGATAAGGCAAAGGGGGAGGTTACGTCTGTTTCTAGGGCCCCTTGGGGGCCCATTTGAAGAAAGAGGTACGGGAGAAGATATGGAAGGACGAGTACATTGAAATATTTTCATTGTTACCATTAGAGAAGTTCAATCTGGATAAGGGGAGCGGACCGAAACCAAGAAGGAGGAGGAGGAGGAAAAGAAGCTATGGCGGCTCATTCCGCAGACGTTTGCTGACTGGATGCAAGCGTTCGCTATTTTGGTAGGAGTGAGAGGCGAAAAGGCGACAGAGAATTGCTCGGCTCTTTTTTGCTATGTAGACTCAATTGTGGAGGCTTATAGGACGTGCGGCGGACAGGCACTACAACGAACGCCCCAATATTCGGTGGGACCACCAAATGTTATGGCCCTGACACGCTATGGGCAGTCCTTTCAAGGGAGCGCCGGGTCTTCCAGCGCAAAGAGTGGAGGAAGCTCAGCCGTGGGCAGCGGGCGACGTCTGTTCGGAAGGCAGGGTTGTGCTGGCAGTTCAATGAAGGCCAATGGAAGCTCGGAGCAAGTTGTCGCTTTAAACACAATTGCTCCGTCTGCAGCGCAACAAGTCGCGGGGCGTCCGGGGGCTTTAAACGAGGAAAGGTCCCAGGTGCTGATGGAAAAAAGGAAGATACCGGTGAGGGTCACCAAGATGGCCCCTTATCTAAATAGGTACCCCAATTTGGAAAAGGGGCGGTTACTGTTTTTGGGGTTCTCAGAGGCTTTTCCCGGCGCCGCAGCATCAGGTTCCATTTTTAGTTAAGAATTTGCGTTCGGCATTGCAGTTTCCGGGAGTAGTGAGGGAGAAGTTGGAGAAGGAAGTGTCGCTGGGGCGCTGTTTGGCCAAGACGATATAGAATCTGCGTTTCACCCCGACAGCGTCCATTTGTTGGGGTGTGTCTGGGAGGGGCAGTTTCTTGTTGGCCGGTGCTTGCCAATGGGGTGCTCCATGTCCTGCGCCTATTTTGAGGCGTTCAGTTTTTTTTGGAATGGGTTGCTCGAGGTGTGTCCGGTTTGCAGGCGATTCTGCATTACCTGGATGATGTTTTGTGCATCCGGCCTGCAGATACTAATGTTTGTAGTTCGCTCTTGGGTACGGTACAGTAGGTGGCCAAAAAATTTGGTATCCCATTGGTGCCGGAAACAAAACAGAGGGACCGGTTACTTGTTTGAGTTTTTTCGGCATCATGATAGATACGGAGCGACTGGAGTGCCGGCTGCCCGAGGACAAGATGGAGGCGTTGCGCCAGGATTTGGCGAGAGCGTCTCATTCCCGAAAAATTGCTGTGCGGGATCTACAGTTGTTGCTAGGTGAATTGAATTTTGCCTGTCGGATTATGCCGATGGGGCGGGCTTTTTGTAGAAAAATGGCAGGAGCAGCGGCGGGTGTGAAGGCAGGGCAGCCTTTTATTCGGATCTCGGCTGAGATTCGGGCGGATTTGGCAGTTTGGGCCTCGTTTTTGAACAAATACAACAGTCACTCGTTGTTTATTGACCAGGCTGTGAACAATTTTGATTGTGAGTTGTTGACTGATGCGTCGGGGGTCAGTTGGTTTTGGGGCCTTTTTTAGGGGATAGTGGTGCGCAGGTTGGGTGAGTGGAAGTGTAGTGGGGCGGTAAAAAATGTAGTGTTATTGGAATTGCTTCCAATCGTGGCGGCGGTGTCAGTTTGGGGGGATGGGTTCCGGAATAAGAAGGTGCGCTTGCACTGCGATAATATGGGAGTGGTACAGGCGATCAATGGGGTGACGGCTCGGTCTCCACCGGTGGTGGATTTGGCACCTAGTATTGGGCTGTTTGTCCTTGAATACTTGGGTGGTGGCGGTTCATGTACCGAGGGTAGACAACAGTATAGCTGATGCCCTTTCTCGTTTTCAGTGAGAGTGATTTTGGGCATTGGTGCCGGAAGCGGAATGAGAGGGTCTGCCTTGTCCACTGGAGTTATGGAACGTGGTCGATGTGCGGCGGAACACTTGATCAGATATTCGCTGGCACTGGGGACGTGGAGGTGTTGGAGAATGAGGAGGAGCTGTCACTGCTGGCATGGTTAGGTGACGTGGCACCACAGGGTTGGTCAGTGACGAAGATGAATCGCTACATGGCCGGGTTGGCCTTTTGTTTTAAGTTGCAGGGGTGGCAGGATTTGACTAAGGCTTTTTTGGTGCGGCAAGCGTTGCGGGGGTTTCGAAAAGGTCAGTTATGCTTTTGCGTTTGCCTTTTTTGGGGCATTTCGGTTGGGTGAGTTAGTGTCCCCCAGTAAAGGGGTACAGGGTGGCTTGGCAGCGGATAATGTTGTACTGCTGGATGAAAGGGTGGAAATTTGGCTGCTTTGGTCAAAAACGGATCAGTTAGGCAGAGGAAGGAGAGTGTGCTTGGGGCAGGTACCGGGGGCGGTTATGTGCCCGTGGAGTATAGGAAGTGGCAAATAGTGGAAGTGGGTCCATTGTTGCGGCATGAGGACGGGTCCTTTTTGTCTCAATTCCAATTTAGCTGTGTGTTGCGGAAAGTGGTGGTAGTGCTAGAGTTAGCGGGTGCCGGGTATTCATCACATTCTTTTAGAATTGGTGCTGCAACTGGGGCGTCAAGTTGGGGGTTGCCGGCTGAGGTGGTGCAGAGAATTGGTAGATGGGCGTCAAAGAGGTACCAGTTGTATGTTCATCCTGAACTGGTGGACTGTTAGTGGGAGGTTGCGTGCGTGAGGAGGTGTGCTTGTTTGTTTAGTCTGGTGGGTTGGGGGGAAGATGGCGTATTGATTTGTGGTTTCTTAATTTTTCTTGCAGGTTGGGAGTATCCAGCTCTGGTGTGGCTTTTGGGCCACTCATATGTATATTGGGGGGCAGAAAGGGCCAAGTTGTGGCCTACAGGGCGACAGCTGGGCTTCCGTAGGGAGGTAGCAGTGGTGAGGTGGTTAGGCATCAAGGGAATGAAATGGTGCCAGGTACTGCGAGAAGTGGAGGGTTATGCGCAGATGGACCAGCGCCCAGATATTTTAGTGCTTCACGTGGGCGGTAATGATCTGGGTAGTCGCCCGGCGTGAGCTGAGCAAGGATATACAATAGGATTTTTGCGTATTTACAACCTTTTCCCGCGCATTATCATAGTGTGGTGGGAAATCATTCTGAGGCGGTATGTGCGGTCCATGGAGGGGATTAATAGGGCAAGGGTCAAGCTGAACCATCATGTGTCGGCGTTTGTGTCCAGGAATGGGGGAGTGAGCGTAAGACATTTAGAGTTGGAGGAAGGTGTGGGGAGCTATTGGGCCGCAGATGGGGCCCACCTGAGAGACGTCGGGATTGATCGCTGGGCGTTAGGGATTCAGGAGGGGATAGAGAGGGCCTTAGTGTTGTTGGAGGCCGTGCTGGCTGTGGTGGGTGGGGGTCCTTGGAGTTGGTGGAAAATGTGTGTGTGGGGGGGGGAGTAGGGTGGGCACGGTCTCACCTGCTAAGACTCCCTCCGTGGTGTTAATTTTTATGGTATCTGGTGCAGGTGACTTGGCTGGTGAGGGGGCGGCAGTAGACTCCCTCTGGCTGTAAACCTCAATAGTAGTAGCCACTGCTTGGGTGGCTTGTGTTGCCCCTAAGCCTGTTGGTCCGGCGGGTTCAGTTCGTAATATGGTTGCTCCAGATTTCGTGGCTCCAAGGACTCCCCTCGTATTTTGTTTAATAACAAAAACAATCCTGTAGGTGTTCAAAATTCCATTCAAATGAAGCGTCGTCTGAGCGATGGATTTTATGCCGGCTGAAAGCCTGTGGCTGACGACAAGTGAACGGATCGTGCACAACGCCCATGTTTACACGCAATGATTAGCATTCACTTTCGGCTGTTTGACCGACTTTTGAGTGATAATCGTTGTGTGTAAATGGGGCTTTAGTCATAACATGTTAGACAAATGTACTAGGGCTATATAGTAGCACAGGAACTGACATCAGGTATCAAATGGCCCCCATAAGGTGCGGCTGTAACCCTCTATAAGGGACAGGCAATCAATGAATATGCAGCAAAACATAGTTGTGGTAAAAGTCCTTGGAAGCCCGTGTGTTCAACTTATAGAAAACATCTCTGATGTATAACGATGACCCCCTCAGGCGAGAGTCACCCCACTGTGTGTCCGGGAATCAGGGGCGTAGCTAAAGGCTCCTGGGGCGGGTGTAACTGCACCCCCTATAGTCACACCAGTGCCCTCAGGCAAGAGTTACCCCACTGTGTGTCCTGGAATCAGGGGCGTAGCTAAAGGCTCCTGGGGCGGGTGTAACTGCACCCCCTATAGTCACACCAGTGCCCTCAGGCAAAAGTCACCCCACTGTGTGTCCTGGAATCAGGGGCGTAGCTAAAGGCTCCTGGGGCGAGTGTAACTGCACCCCCTATAGTCACGCCAGTGCCCTCAGGTGCGAGTGCCCCCACTGTGTCTCCGGTAATTAGTATGTATGAAGCCGATCACTGCTGTAATATAAGTCCCCACCCCCAATATAGTGTATAAATGGCTCCTATCAGGTGTGAATGTAACCAAACGGGCAATTATTATACATGGAGGTGATCGGCTCCCGGAGTCCCTACACCGATCCCAGAGCAAGGAGAAAACATCCCGCATGCAAAAGACCCCGTCAGGTTTTAACCCCTTATGCATTGAATACAAATGCAGCACATAGTGAGTGAATGTAGATCATTCCTGTCATTCCAACCCATGGGGGGGCTCTTGTGTTCAACGTGAGGATCTGAATAGCCTCTCTTGCAAAAACCTTGTTCTGCCCGTTGGGGGTTTGAACACCCTTCTATGCCGATTACCTGTAAGTGTGTGATATCACCAGTGTGATCGCGGCGCCCATTGGGGTCAGCCTCCTCTATGGGGGCTTCCACTGGTTGCAGAGGAAATGTGTTCAGCAATTCTCGGCCTGAGTTTCCCCCACATAATGTAACTGGCCCAAATCACAGGAGATTCCATAAGTGACTCGGGTGGGATTACAGCTGATGAACGGGGGTCTGCCATATTTGGGATTTGTCAGCACATAGAGACATAGAGAGTAAGGACCTGAGCGAGGATCTATGGCGCCACCCGCTCGCTGTCATGGCTGTGACTGTGGCTCCATCTAGTGGTGAACCCTCACTACTGCTCAGACTGGATGTGTTCTACTTGGAATATTCATTTCTTTGGGTTGAGGCAAAATTCTAAATTCTCCTTTTGCTGCTAGAAGCAAAGTTTGTAACTGAGGACCCCGTGGGATAGCATCCAATTCTGGGGACCCCGTGGGATAGCATCCAATTCTGGGGACCCTGTGGGATCAGCTCCATTTCCTGGTGACCCCATTGGCAGGTCTTCACCACTGGGAACCCCATGGGTTATCCCTCACTCCCGGGAGACCCAGTGGGATAGCTTTCACTCTCTGATGACCACACGGGATAGCTTCGATTCCTTGGTGACCTTGTAGGACAGCCTCCACTACTGGGAACCCTGTGGGTTAGCCCCCACTCCTTGGTGAGTCTAACCTCCACTCCATAGTTACCCATGGGATAGCCCCCACTCTCTGGTTAGCCCCTAGGATAGCCCCCACTCTCTGGTTAGCCCCTAGGATAGCCCCCACTCTCTGGTTAGCCCCTAGGATAGCCCCCACTCTCTGGTTAGCCCCTGGGATAGCCCCCCCACTCTCTGGTTAACCCCTGGGATAGCCCCCCCACTCTCTGGTTAACCCCTGGGATAGCCCCCCCACTCTCTGGTTAACCCCTGGGATAGCCCCCCACTCTCTGGTTAGCCCCTAGGATAGCCCCCCACTCTCTGGTTAGCCCCTAGGATCAGCCCCCACTCTCTGGTTAGCCCCTAGGATAGCCCCCCACTCTCTGGTTAGCCCCTAGGATAGCCCCCCACTCTCTGGTTAGCCCCTAGGATAGCCCCCCACTCTCTGGTTAGCCCCTAGGATAGCCCCCCACTCTCTGGTTAGCCCCTAGGATAGCCCCCCACTCTCTGGTTAGCCCCAAGGATAGCCCCCCACTCTCTGGTTAGCCACAAGGATAGCCCCCACTCTCTGGTTAGCCACAAGGATAGCCCCCACTCTCTGGTTAGCCCCAAGGATAGCCCCCACTCTCTGGTTAGCCCCAAGGATAGCCCCCACTCTCCGGTTAGCCCCAAGGATAGCCCCCACTCTCCGGTTAGCCCCAAGGATAGCCCCCACTCTCTGGTTATCTGCCGGGATAGCCTCCACTCTCCGGTTAGCCCCTGAGATAGCCCCCCACTCTCTGGTTAGCTGCCAGGATAGCCCCCCACTCTCTGGTTAGCCGCCAGGATAGCCCCTCACTCTGGTTAGACCCCGGGGTAGCCCCCCCTCTCTGGTTAGCCCCTTGGATGGCCCCCCACTCTCTGGTTAACCCCTGGGATAGCCCCCCACTCTCTGGTTAGACCCTGGGGTAGCCCCCACTCTCTGGTTAACCCCTGGGATAGCCCCCCACTCTGGTTAGACCCCGGGGTAGTCCCCACTCTCTGGTTAGCCCCTTGGATAGCCCCCCACTCTCTGGTTAACCCCTGGGATAGCCCCCCACTCTGGTTAGACCCCGGGGTAGCCCCCACTCTCTGGTTAGGCCCTAGGATAGCGCCCACGCTCTGGTTAGCCGCCGGGATAGCCGCCCACTCTCTGGTTAGCTGCCAGGATAGCCCCCCACTCTCTAGTTAGCCCCTTGGATAGCCCCCCACTCTCTGGTTAGCCCCTGGGATAGCCCCCCACTCTCTGGTTAGCCCCTGGGATAGCCCCCCACTCTCTGGTTAGCCCCTGGGATAACCCCCCACTCTGGTTATACCCCGGGGTAGCCCCCACTCTCTGGTGACCCTGTTGCATGCTGGAGGGGGCTGATCTCAAGCTTATCAGCATTTTGTAATTGACGTCCCATAAGTAGCAAAAGAACAGGTGAGTTCATGTGAGAAATGTGTTGTTCCTCCTCCTCCAGGTAAGCAGAGGGTGTGAAGGAGCTGTACCAGGATGAGTGATCCGGGACAGCGAGGACGGCAGAGCACAGGTGAGTGAGTGGTAGTATGTATGTACCTGTGCGTGCACGCTCCCTGCTATACACCTGTCAGCTCTGCTTAAAGGGCCGCTGCCGGCTTAGAAAGTCCTATAATGAAAAGTTGTGCAACTTCCTAAAGAACTTTGTGTTTTAGTTCCTGACCATCATCAGGGCCCCTGCTTGCTGTCAGTGAATAGCAATATTCTTGTTTATATTTCAAGGCTAAAAATATTTTCCTAATCGGATACATCACACAGCTGAGAGTTTGTTACATTGTATCCAGTCTAGAGACAATCCACTGTGGACTCCAGACTGATACATGATTACAAACCATCAGGACTGGAAAAAGATTTGTGCTGCTGATGTGTGTGGCTCCCAGAGGACTACCTGCACTGATACATTGTAGCAAACCTTCAGCTGTGAGATGCATTAGGTCAGAACAGAATTTCACCCTCTGAATGTAAACAACCAATGCTCTCATTTTCTGACAGCAAGCAGAGATCTTGAAAATAAGGAACTGAAGCACAGCAGAAGTTGCACCACACAAGGACAAGCGGCCCTGTCTATATAGAGTGTGAGCTCTGTGGGTTAGGCTTCACCTGCGGCCGCAGTGATGCATGGCGCGGGCATCCTCTGCACACAGATCACTTGCTGATGGTTTCTGGCCATGTCCCGCAGCTCACAATCTCGTGTTTGCTGCGCTCTCACACCCTTTATACAAACAGTTTAGGGTTTAGTGTGTACTGCGGTGTGTCTGCCGCCGCCGCGCATCCGTGTCTTACTCACCTGTTATGTAATTCCCCGAAGAGCTCGCAGTCCGTGGCGACAATTACTTTTAACTCCTTTCAAGACGATTCTAAATGAAACCTTTCAGCAAACATTAACCCCTGAGTGGCCACATCTGTCAGATTCTATTTAGCTGTTTCTCAGTCATTTTCAGACCCATGAACAGCAAACTTTGCCTGGTTACAAGCGATCTAAGTAACTGCGTAGCGAGCTGCCTGGTTACAAGCGATCCAGTTACTGCATAGCGAGCTGCCTGGTTACAAGCGGTTCGAGTAACTGCGTAGCGAGCTGCCTGGTTACAAGCGGTCCAAGTAACTGCGTAGCGAGCTGCCTGGTTACAAGCGATCCAAGTAACTGCGTAGCGAGCTGCCTGGTTACAAGCGGTCCAAGTAACTGCGTAGCGAGCTGCCTGGTTACAAGCGATCCAAGTAACTGCGTAGCGAGCTGCCTGGTTACAAGCGATCCAGTTACTGCATAGCGGGCTGCCTGGTTACAAGCGGTTCGAGTAACTGCGTAGCGAGCTGCCTGGTTACAATCGGTCCAAGTAACTGCGTAGCGAGCTGCCTGGTTACAAGCGATCCAAGTAACTGCGTAGCGAGCTGCCTGGTTACAAGCGGTCCAAGTAACTGCGTAGCGAGCTGCCTGGTTACAAGCGATCCAAGTAACTGCGTAGCGAGCTGCCTGGTTACAAGCGGTCCAAGTAACTGCATAGCGGGCTGCCTGGTTACAAGCGATCCAAGTAACTGCGTAGCGAGCTGCCTGGTTACAAGCGGTCCAAGTAACTGCATAGTGGGCTGCCTGGTTACAAGCGATCCAAGTAACTGCGTAGCAAGCTGCCTGGTTACAAGCGGTCCA
The DNA here is from genome assembly GCF_035609145.1 of Eleutherodactylus coqui. Classification (NCBI taxonomy): domain Eukaryota; kingdom Metazoa; phylum Chordata; class Amphibia; order Anura; family Eleutherodactylidae; genus Eleutherodactylus; species Eleutherodactylus coqui. The sequence continues at coordinate 531,752,134 of NC_089837.1, read as the reverse complement.
AGTAACTGCGTAGCAAGCTGCCTGGTACAAGCGGTCCAAGTAACTGCCTAGCGAGCTGCCTGGTTACAAGCGGTCCAAGTAACTGCGTAGCGAGCTGCCTGGTTACAAGCGGTCCAAGTAACTGCGTAGCGAGCTGCCTGGTTACAAGCGGTCCAAGTAACTGCCTAGCGAGCTGCCTGATTACAAGCGATCCAAGTAACTGTGTAGCGAGCTGCCTGGTTACAAGCGATCCAAGTAACTGCGTAGCGAGCTGCCTGGTTACAAGCGATCCAAGTAACTGCGTAGCGAGCTGCCTGATTACAAGCGATCCAAGTAACTGCGTAGCGAGCTGCCTGATTACAAGCGATCCAAGTAACTGTGTAGCGAGCTACCTGGTTACAAGCGATCCAAGTAACTGCGTAGCGAGCTGCCTGATTACAAGCAATCCAAGTAACTGCGTAGCGAGCTGCCTGATTACAAGCGATCCAAGTAACTGTGTAGCGAGCTGCCTGGTTACAAGCGATCCCGGTCTCCTCTCATATCGCTGCACAACTGCTTGCCATTCAGGATTCTGGAAAAGCTGGGTGATAGCTGGGACAGGGCTTGTTTCCCATGGGACACTTTACTCAGGCTTCTTCCTCTCACAGCTATGTACTAAGCAGCGATGATGCGAGATGGAAAAACTGACGCACGTTCCATTTTTCCGCGGGATCACAGAAAGCTCGCCCATTATTTGCTCTGGGTGGGGTGAGACTGGCCTCACACTCGCTGTACGTGCCGCTTTCATGTGAGGGCGACTTTTAATTTTCTCCTATTGAAGTAACATTTGTGTACGGCGATGTGATCAGATTGTAAACGGCGCCTTCCAGAGGCTTCTCCGGCTGCTACGGGCCATTCATGAGAGTTTTCTACATTGCGAGAAGCACAATCTACCCCATTATTTGCAGTGGTTTTCCCCAATAGATCGCACCATGTTCTATTTCTCTGCGGGCGCCGCAGTCCCCGATGTATTCGTCATTTTCACTCGAGTGCGACGCAAATTTTAATTTTTCCTATTATTCTGCGATGTTCCTGCTTGTGACAATGACTGCAAAATCAGTTCCATGTAATGTAAACGGGGATTTGCCATAATGTGATCCGTCTTGGTGGCACAGACCGCAGGGGCCGAATTAAGGCTGCGCACAGCATGGAGCACTTCCGCTATGACCCCGCCCCCTCACACGCTCCAGGCGGGACGAGTAGTTTGCCGCCCCTTTTTTCCCCAAAAACGTTATCAAAACAAATTTTAGGTCAAGGCGATTTTACATTAGGCCACGCCCCTTTGTTTCCCCTCGCCGTAATAGTGCCAGTTTCTTTCTCTAAATAAGTCCCACACAGTAGGGATTACGCTGCAGCCGCCTCCGCTGGTCACAGGTACAGCGCCGATGATTTTTGTTCCGATTTCCTTTTCTTCTTTATCTGACCGCCGTGATAACTTCTCTTGGCCACAACTTGTCTCTGCAGAGGAGGGATCTGCCGGGAGGGGGCTGCTGGGGAAGGGGCCGCCAGCTGGGGAGGGATCTGCCAGGAGGGGGCTGCTGGGGAAGGGGCCGCCAGCTGGGGAGGGATCTGCTGGGGAGGGGGCTGCTGAGGGGGGGACAGATGGGGAGGGGCTGCCTGCCGAGAGGGGGCTGCTGGGGAAGGGGCCGCCAGCTGGGGAGGGATCTGCTGGGGAGGGGGCTGCTGAGGGGGGGACAGATGGGGAGGGGCTGCCTGCCGGGGAGCGGGCTGCTGTGGAAGGGGCCACCAGCTGGGGAGGGATCTGCTGTGGAAGGGGCTCCTGGGGGTGGCCACCAGCTGGGGAGGGATCTGCTGGGGAAGGGGCTCCTGGGGGTGGCCACCAGCTGGGGAGGGATCTGCTGGGGAAGGGGCTCCTGGGGGTGGCCACCAGCTGGGGAGGGAGCTGCTGGGGAGGGGACCGCCAGCTGGGGAGGGGGCTGCCAGATGGGAAGGGGGCCGCCAGCTGGGGAGGGGGCTGCCGGGGAGGGGGCCGCCAGCTGGGGAGGGGGCTGCTTGGTGGGGAGGGGGCTGCCAGATGGGAAGGGGGCCGCCAGCTGGGGAGGGGGCTGCTGGGGAGGGGGCTGCCAGATGGGAAGGGGGCCGCCAGCTGGGGAGGGGGCTGCTGGGGAGGGGGCCGCCAGCTGGGGAGGGAGCTGCTGGGGAGGGGGCTGCCAGATGGGAAGGGGGCTGCTTGGTGGGGAGGGGGCCGCTAGCTGGGGAGGGGGCTGCTGGGGATCCCTGTATAGCAGATATGACAGGGTCTGGGGCCAGTGCTCCAAGTGCACTACTGACAATTCCTTGTGTTATATGTTGTCCAACTTGTGGAAGTTGGCGATTTCCAGGAGCTGAAGGGTTAAGCTGAGTGAACAATTACCTATTATTGACATTACATTAACCCTTGAGAGGCTGCTAGAAGCTCCAGTATCACTGTGCATTCTCTGTGCGGCAGGCACGGGTCAGCGAGGGGACGACTGGGAGCATCCTGGGATCCCGCGCCTCCTGGAGATTTGGGGGTCATTCACCCTGAAGACCCGCAGGGGGCGGCACTCTGCTGGAACATCTCACATGTGCGGTTGTGGACTCTTCATACCACGGGGGTGAGCCGAGACCATGGGGCTCCTCAAGGGGCAGAAGCTGCCCATCATCACCGGACCCTGACCATCCTGAGGAAGTTATAAAGACGTCTTAGTGGGAGACAAGATGGGACCGTGGCTAGTAAGGGGGGCGCTGGGTGCGCTCCTCCGCCAGGTGAGAAGACGGAGCGCCATCATGTGCCGCACATCACAGATCAGTCAGAACATTGTCACCCGTGGTCCCCCCTACATTGTCACCCGCTGCCCTCCCTACATTGTCACCCGTGGCCCTCCCTACATGGTCACCCGCTGTCCTCCCTACATTGTCACCTGTCATCCTCACTACATTGTCACCTCTCGTCCTCACTACATTGTCACCCGTGGCCCTCCCTACATTGTCACCCATCGTATTTACTACATTGTCACCCGACGTATTTATTACATTGTCACCCGCGGTCCTCCCTACATTGTCACCCGCTGTCCTCACTACATTGTCACCCGCGGTCCTCCCTACATTGTCACCCATCGTATTTACTACATTGTCACCCGACGTATTTATTACATTGTCACCCGCGGTCCTCCCTACATTGTCACCCGCTGTCCTCACTACATTGTCACCCGCGGTCCTCCCTACATTGTCACCCGCGGTCCTCCCTACATTGTCACCCATCGTATTTACTACATTGTCACCCGACGTATTTATTACATTGTCACCCGCGGTCCTCCCTACATTGTCACCCGCTGTCCTCACTACATTGTCACCCGTGGCCCTCCCTACATTGTCACCCATCGTATTTACTACATTGTCACCCGACGTATTTATTACATTGTCACCCGCGGTCCTCCCTACATTGTCACCCGCTGTCCTCACTACATTGTCACCCGCGGTCCTCCCTACATTGTCACCCGCGGTCCTCCCTACATTGTCACCCATCGTATTTACTACATTGTCACCCGACGTATTTATTACATTGTCACCCGCGGTCCTCCCTACATTGTCACCCGCTGTCCTCACTACATTGTCACCCGCGGTCCTCCCTACATTGTCACCCGCGGTCCTCCCTACATTGTCACCTGTCGTCCTCACTACATTGTCACCCGACGTATTTATTACATTGTCACCCGTGGTCCTCCCTACATTGTCCCCTGTTGTCCTCCCTACATTGTCCCCTGTTGTCCTCCCTACATTGTCCCCTGTTGTCCTCCCTACATTGTCCCCTGTTGTCCTCCCTACATTGTCACCCGTGGCCCTCCCTACATGGTCACCCGTGGCCCTCCCTACATGGTCACCCGCTGTCCTCACTACATTGTCACTCGCCGTCCTCCCTACATTGTCCCCTGTTGTCCTCCCTACATTGTCACCCGCCGACCTCACTACATTGTCACCCACCATCATCTACAAGTCTTGTCGTTCAGCCTGATGTTCTGCTACCTTCCTGCTTCTGAAGATTCCTCTGCCTTTCTTACTTCTCTCTAGCTCCACGGAGCCTCCCCCTAGTGTTGTTCGTCTCATATACTATATGTTCCCCAGCTTCATGATGTTCTCCTCCTTCTGCTGGCTCAGTATTTGTGCTGGATGTATAGAACTAAACCTTCTCTCTTGTTTCCAGTGCTTTTGGATGCAGATAGTCGCATCTCAGACGGACACCACCAGCAGATCCTTCATTGACTTCCTCCACCCACCATTGGAGGTGTCCAAGGGTCTCGTCCTGGTGGTCCTCTTTCACTGTGAGAGGGAGCAGGTGGTTCACATTGATATCTTGGCTTCTTCTCTCACAAAGCCCCTGGTGGGTATATTCAAAAAACTCTGGACTTGTAGCCCTGATGACACAGACTCAACCCGAGAAATCAAGGTGGACGTTCCAGACGAAATGATCTACAGAGATGACTATTTCTTGAGACGGCCTATCCAGGTGAAGGATGTCCTGCTGAGGGCATGGATCACAGATTATCCTGTTGACTTTGAGAAGCCAGACAGATACTCCTTCAGCAATGGGGTGGTCAAAAGGTCCCACCTAATGAAATCCCTACCGCTATATAGTCGACCTTACAAAGTGCATCGGAGAACCCTACGCTGGGACCAGGAGCTACTGTGGAATCTGACGAAGGATGAAATAACACGATGTCCAGTGGAACAAGGTGAGAAAGGATGAGGAGATCTAGCCTGTACTCACTGACCAGGCGGGACCAGGCTACTTACTGCAGCAATGGGTCCTGGTAAAGGTTATTCAGATGAAGGGTGCCAACGTTCTACCTTCCAAGGTCTTCAGTGTTACATCACACAACCCCAGTGATCTATAGAGCGATGAGCAACTCTGTGATGTACAGACCTCATTGACCTATACTGATCGCACTTCATTAGAGCAACCTGTCCTTTATCAGAGCCCCCAGCCCTTTATCAGAGCCCCCAGCCCTTTACCAGAGCCCCCAGCCCTTTACCAGAGCCCCCAGCCCTTTACCAGAGCCCCCAGCCCTTTACCAGAGCCCCCATCCCGTTATCAGAGCCCCCATCCCGTTATCAGAGCCCCCAACCCCTTTATCAGAGCCCCCAACCCCTTTATCAGAGCCCCCATCCCGTTACCAGAGCCCCCATCCCGTTACCAGAGCCCCCATCCCGTTACCAGAGCCCCCATCCCGTTACCAGAGCCCCCATCCCGTTACCAGAGCCCCCATCCCGTTACCAGAGCCCCCATCCCGTTACCAGAGCCCCCATCCCGTTACCAGAGCCCCCATCCCGTTACCAGAGCCCCCAGGCCGTTACCAGAGCCCCCAGGCCGTTACCAGAGCCCCCAGGCCGTTACCAGAGCCCCCAGCCCGTTACCAGAGCCCCCATCCCGTTACCAGAGCCCCCATCCCGTTACCAGAGCCCCCATCCCGTTACCAGAGCCCCCATCCCTTTATCAGAGCCCCCATCCCTTTATCAGAGCCCCCATCCCTTTATCAGAGCCCCCATCCCGTTCCCAGAGCCCCCATCCCGTTCCCAGAGCCCCCAGCCCTTTTATTACAAGCCCTGGCCTTTTATTAGCACCCCGACTTCATTATAGCCCTCGTTCCTTTTACTAGAACTCGCGGCTCTTTATCAGAGCCCCTCATTAGAGCGTGTGGGAGAAGAGAGGGGGGATCTCTTTGGACCTGGTACATTCTGGGGGTCTCTTTATAGTTGTGAACTATTTAGAGATCTTTCTGATGTTCCCCAGAGTTTCTTCTTCCAGCTCCTTCAGTTATGATATACGATTGCTGCTCTGACCGGTCAGTGTCTGTACTTACGGTCCAACCCCCTGCGCTGAATGTTCTCGGGTGTTCTGGAGCTACGAGGGGGGTGATATCTTACAATCAGATACTTTCCTACTTTTTACAGCAATTCCCATTAAAGGTTAAAAATGGGGGAAAAGTTTTGGGCCGTATTAGGAAAGATCCATGGGCGGCAGCGTTGTGTGTGATGCCAGTGATATCACCGCTGTATTTAGTGCATGGAGTTTATCGGACTTCGTTAGGCGGCGTTCACATGGGGGCTGTGTGGAGTGTCCGCAGCGAGTACTGTGCTGCAGACCGGCCGTGGAATGCCCGCCTGCAAGCTGCCCATTCAGTGCTGGTTTTATCGCGAGCGCCCGTGCGGAGATCACGCCGTCATTGAGAGGGGGCAGCAACATAGTGAATTCCACGCCACAAGTCGATTTCCGCGGGGGTTTTGCGCAGGTTATTTCCGCAGCTTGTGGACGAGATTTTCAAAATCTTGTGGACTTTGCTGCTACTGTAAATGCAGAGGAATTTCCCTGCGGAGGGTGAAGCCGACCTCCTGGTTGTATAACATGGGTATTAAACCCGGACTGTCCGCCGCGTTACATGGATGGTGCAGATGGGATGGTGTAAGATGGCGGGGACTAGGGATAATGAAATATCCTGTTGACCTTGGTCCAGAGCCTGTATACCGGGGGCTGCTGGTGGCTCGGTGGGCACACTCTTCTGGGGATTCAGAGAGCATTGTATGAGCCCGGAAGCTGATTGCCCCCAGCTGCCCCCCCCCCCCCCCCACACTACTTTGTCACCCATTGTCCTTACCACATTGCTGCGGCTCCACAGATCTGTCACTCAGATAAGAGGGGGGGATGTTAGAGGCCGCTTGGATTGATGGCGGTTGGGTAGAGGAGTAGATGGGTGATGCTGAATGCCGGTAGCATAGATGATGTTGATGGGATTTGGAGCGGGACGGTGGGAGGGGGTCAGCCTTAGAGGGGTTTACCAGAATAAGGGCAGGAGATAACTTGCTGATTGCGGGGGTCTCACTGCTAAGACCCCTGCCGATCTCACGAACAGGACTCCGAGGCCCCCCTCTCCTGTCACTGTAGGGGGCGCTTCTTCCCCAGCAGGGACGTCACTCTGAATTGAGCGCTGGCTGCGGTCATTGCTCCATTCATTTCATGGGACTGATGGGCGCAGAGCGAGTGCCGCTTGGGTCCTCGGCAGTCCTATTGATATGAATGGAGCATTGTGCGATGGGAGTCTGAATTTAGCGCCAGCAGTTTAAATCGCTGACCCCTTCCTGTCCGCAGGGGCCGATATTCCTGCAGAATGATGTCATCACCAAGTGGGAACCACACCGTGAGGCACCGCTGCGGGTCTGAAGCCTCTAATAAAGGCTGATCAGTGCAGAATATTCCTATTACATCCGGGGACTGAAGGCGTGTCCCGCTGAGGGTTCGTTACAATGTATCACAGCTGGCAATCACAAATCTCTCAATATCTTCTTACAATGTATCAGCCCAGCGTGAACCTCACAGAGGATTGTCTACACTGGATACATTGTAACAAACCCTCAGCTGCAGCAGGTGTGAGCTCAGGACAGGATATCAGCCTCTAGATACCAACAAGAGAGACATCATTTACTGACAGCAAGCAGTGGTGAGGAATTCAAACACAGACCCACATATTCTGAGACAGACGCCCCTTGCGCCCGCCAGTAGGCCGCGCCACATTTCATTAGCGGTGCCTCCTAATCCCGTCTCTTGTCTCCAGAAGTCGTCCAGCTCCTGTCCTTCCTGTACGCCTGCAGCGGGGAGAGCTACGGAGTCCTACGGGCGCTGACGCCGTACGGGGACCGCGTGCTGGAGGCGCAGAGGCAGCGACACGCAACGTCTCCGTGGTAAGTATGCTGAGGCCATAAGATGATGCCTGGTACACGTCCGCAGACACTAGAGGGCGCTCATGTCACCGCTAGCGCACAGCAGGCGTTTGCACAGTTCGGTTCAGCTGGTTCACTGAATTGGATTTGGTGGGAATTAGTTTGAAGCCAACTGGAACGTCGCTGAAACCCCCTAAAACTGGTGTAGGGGCCAAAACAGGTATGTAAGGCTGCCCCCCCCCCCCCCACATATGGCTCCACCACGGTGTTATAACAGGTATGTAAGGCTGCCCCCCCCCCCCACACACATATGGCTCCACCACGGTGTTATAACAGGTATGTAAGGCTGACACCCCCCCTCCACATATAACACCGTGGTGGAGCCAAAACATAGTAACATAATATGTAAGGCTGAAAAAAGCCCCCGTCCGCCTACTTCAGCCTATTACCCCCCAATGTTGATCCAGAGGAAGGCAAAAACCCCAGTGAGGTTGAAGCCAATTTTCCCCATTTCCCATGATTATTTCTTGCCTTGCAGCGCGGGGGTCCGAGCCCCCTGGGTGCACATCAGACCAAGGACAACATTGGTGGCTCAGACTGGGACCTAGGACCGCAGTGCTGGAGGGCAACAAGGCTACCTGCTGAGCCACCGTCCTCCAGGGAACCGGAGAAGAAGCACACAGTACAAACTCCGTGCAGATGTTGTCCTGGGTCAGACATGAACTCCGGATCCAGGTCTGCATTGTGTTACCCACTGATCCACCGATCGTCTCCTGCCTCCTCCAGAGGAGTAGAACCTCAGATGTGAAGCTAGGACCCCAGCACTGCAATGCTACAGTGCTAACCACTGAGCCACCTGCTGCTTCTGCCTTTCTCCATCTCCTTTGAGAAGAAACACAAAACTCCCTGCAGATGTTAGGCCTAGTTCCCGCGGCATTGCCCACAGCTATTAGGTTCTATTGAACGTAATAGCACAATGCTCACGGGGCGGAATTCCGTAATCACCCGCGGCATGCTCTGTTTGCCGCGGGCGTACACGCGGACGGCTTCCATTGCAGTCAATGGAACCTATCCGTCACGCTATCTTCCTCTGTAGCACAGCGGCAGATAACGTGAAAACGCTTCCCTGCCCACCGACGCCCGCGTCATATGGCGCTGTGGGCGTGTCACGTGACACTGCCGGTGTGTCGTGCACTGTACTGCACATGTGCACCGGCACAGGATGCGGGACGTCGGGCAGCGGATCCGGAGGTGAGTATGGGGTCTCTAGGGGGGCGCTGTGACGGACTCCACTGCGGAATTCCGCTCGCGGAGCCCGTCACGGCCGTGGGCACTAGACCTTACCCTTGGTCTGATTTGAATCTAGAATCCTAGGGCTGCAAGGTAACCGTATTAACCACTGAGCCACCTGCTGCTTCTACCTTCGTCAACCTCAGGAGAAGTAATATAGAAGAAGAAGGAGGAAGACGAGGAAGAAAAGGAAAGAGGAGGAGGAGATTTCCTTCTCAGGAGGAGGAGGAAGATTGAAGAAGAAGGAGGCATATGAGCTTGCTGGTTACACTGCTGCCTCGCAGCGCCGGGGTCTTGGGGTCACATCTGACCAGGGACAACATCTGCATGGGGTCTGTATTTTGGGTCAGTAGGTTCATAGCAAAGTTTACTGGGCACAAGCTCCGCCCTCCATGGTCGCTCATCACGGGTCGCCGCGCTCAGGAAGGTTGCATCATCTGGGGACCAAGATGGCGGCACATTCAGTTTTCAGAAAACACAGTGGTTTGAGCGTAATTCACAGTAAAATCGCCATGGCGATGCGGCCGCTGTGACCTTCTGGCCGGCGCGCAGGTTTTGTCCGACTTCCACAACGGCGTTCCGGCAGTTTGCAACTTTTCCCCATTGAAAATAATTGAAGTCACGTGACCACCGCGACTTTATCTGTGGCTCGCGGCACACCGCGCCCCCTTTGGTCAGCTGACCGCATCCGTTTTATCGTACACTATCGCGGTCTTGTGATGCAGATACTGATGGCGAGGATTCTACGGGTCAAACATACTAAAGGAATGTGATTTACATCGAAAACCCTGCGGACAGTAATCGCACCGCCAAGCGGACGCCATTGGCAGTGCGGTCTCCCTAGTCGTAAGGAGATGTCGCGTCCGAGCAGTCACTTGTAGAGAGAAGCGTTACGGACTTGGATGTTACTGCATTGAACTGGACTCTACTCTAGTCACACCCAGAGCTGCTGCTTCAGACCCCCACATTGTGCTCCTCTCTCCCCAGCTCCACGTTCGCCGTCTGGCTGTACGTCACGCAGCGGTGTCCGGTGCCGTTCTGCGGAGTCTTCTATCATCTTGACCTCGGACATAATTACATAACGCCTGCAGTGCTGCTGACGAACACAGGTAGGGTGGCTGCAGCACGGGGGCCGCTGGGAGGTGTGGGGCCTCTGTGACGCATCTCTGTATATACAGGATCACACAGGTACAATGGCAAGAAAAAGTAAGTGAACCCTTTGGGATTCCCTGGATTTCTGCACTGATCGCTGATACAATGTGGTCTGATTGCATTGAAATCACAATTATAGGCAGAACCAATGTAACTAATAAGACAGCTGTACAGCTCATCATCTACACTGCAGGGAGGGAAAGTAAGTGAACCCTAGAATCTAATAGCCTGTAGGTCCTCTCCAGCAGCAGTCACCACCACTAAATAGTTCCTGTAGCTGCAAAGATTTACATAATGTTGGGGAAGAGTTTTGGACCTTTTGCCCTTACAAATATGTTTCAGTTCATTAGTATTTCTGTGGTGCCTTGTGTGCACAATCCTCTTCTGGTCACCCACAGCATCTCCATAGCGTGAAGGTCAATACTTGGTCTTCCCAAAACACAAACCTTTTTATCTTTCAACCTTTTCTTTAATTGATTACTTGTGAGCTTTGGTCGTTGTCTTGTGGCATCAGCCAAGGTCCCTTCAGCTTGAGGTCCTGGCCAGCCGCCCTCACATACTCCTGTAAGATGTTCTGATCATCTGAGTAAAGAGCTCCCAACCATCATGCCCCTTCTACCATATTCTCACCCATGATGACCCCTCCACCGCAGCCTGAGGATTGATGTACACGCAGGTCGTTGGCTTCTGTAGCTTACATCGAGGCACGGCTCACATTGACCAATCACTGAGAACAGATCTGTTAGCAACCAGGCTCTGTGGGCCTCAATTTAATAGGCAAAGCACCTGTGAAAACCGCAGCACCGTCTCATCTCCGTAACTGAAACACCTTGTGCCAATTGGCTCTTGGAAAAGTTATTAACACAGAGGTTCACTTACTTTCCTCCTGTACTGTGGATGATGGGCGGTACAGCTGTGTGTTATTAGTTACATTACATAGGGGGTCACTTACTTTCCTCCTGTACAGTGGATGATGGGAGGTACAGCTGTGTGTTATTAGTTACATTACATAGGGGGTCACTTACTTTCCTCCTGCACCGTGGATGATGGGCGGTACAGCTGTGTGTTATTAGTTACATTACATAGGGGGTCACTTACTTTCCTCCTGCACCGTGGATGATGGGCGGTACAGCTGTGTGTTATTAGTTACATTACATAGGGGGTCACTTACTTTCCTCCTGTACTGTGGATGATGGGCGGTACAGCTGTGTGTTATTAGTTACATTACATAGGGGGGTCACTTACTTTCCTCCTGGACTGTGGGGGATGGGCAGTACAGCTGTGTGTTATTAGTTACATTACATAGGGGGTCACTTACTTTCCCCCTGTACTCTGGATGATGGGTGGTACAGCTGTGTGTTATTAGTTACATTACATAGGGGGTCACTTACTTTCCTCCTGCACTGTGGGGGATGGGCCGTACAGCTGTGTGTTATTAGTTACATTACATAGGGGTCACTTACTTTCCTCCTGTACTGTGGATGATGAGTAGTACAGCTGTGGGGGGTCACTTACTTTCCTCCTGCACTGTGGGGGATGGGCGGTACAGCTGTGTGTTATTAGTTACATTACATAGGGGGTCACTTACTTTCCTCCTGCACTGTGGGGGATGGGCGGTACAGCTGTGTATTATTAGTTACATTACATAGGGGGTCACTTACTTTCCTCCTGTACTGTGGATGATGGGCGGTACAGCTGTATTATTAGTTACATTACATAGGGGGTCACTTACTTTCCTCCTGCACTGTGGGGGATGGGCGGTACAGCTGTGTGTTATTAGTTACTCTGTATTTATGTATAAATGTGAATTAGATACAATTGTATTAGTAATCAGTACAGAAGTCCTAAGGGTTCACTTACTTTCTCCTGTGTGTCTGCAGATATATTGTGTGCGCTCCGGCTTAGTCTTCTCAGCGGGATTACAGGGAATTACATAATAATCCCAGCACCGCTATATGAGTCAGTGCGATGAAATCTCTCCAGGATGATAGGCGGTGACCGTGTCAGGTGACCATGTGCCATCGTGACCGCATCATCACCGGGGTGAAGCAGAGGCCAGCGGCCGGGAGGGGGTGTATGTATTATAAATAAGGACACTGTGTGGTGGGGGGTATATACATGAAGAATGGTCCATCTGGTATGTATGGTGCCGAACATTAGGCATGGGAGGAGTCTGCTTTCTGAAGTCCCTCCCCCAAGGAGCTTGCAGAAGTGTATGTCCCATCATCTGTAATGTATAGGTCACACGCTATGGAACTATCATGGCCAGGATGTGACTGAGGACAGAGTGTAACATGACTGGACATGTCTTTGTCCTTCATTTGCTGAAATACTCTGTGCTGCTGGGGCTCTCGGAGGATTTAGGGGTTGGGGGTTTGCCTAAAATCCAGAGTGGTAATCTGCGCTGTGTGAACAGGTGCCATATTGTTCCTGAACCCTGAGCTGCAGCGTGTGTGCAATGTGCCTGGCACGACTCGCAGTAAACCCGCTGCTGCTACGATGTTGTTTTATGGCAGGAAGTGTTGTCATGTTCCCGCCTGTTAAATGGAGATGTTTGTACAGGATGCAGTCTGCAGGGACGGACAACGGGGACAACCCCCCCCCCCCCTTACCCAAATACGGTTCCCGGACCGCCGGCTAATAACGCTCTTATGTGTGTCCTTGTCTCCAGGTCGTCTGCACGTTCAGGTGGAGCTGCTCTCCGGGAAGCCCGAGGCGTTCCTGAGCCGGGAGCCCGTGCCAGTGGGGCAGTGGTGCCAGATCCAGCTGACACTGGAGACCTCGCTGGTGGGGATATATTCTATATACTGCATGATCCCCCTATATCCAGAGCTGCACTCACACTTCTGCTATGATAGCATTTGTTATACTCCAGTCCCTTCCAGAGCTGCAGTCACAATGCTTTCATTAAATCTTTTGTTGTACTCTGGTCACATCCAGAGCTGCGGTCACAATTCTGCCATGACATTAATGTACGGGGGCTCATTCTCACCAGGGTGAATACGCCCCATATTGTGCCCATTCTGTTGGTCTATTCACAACAGCGGATTTTTCATGAGATTTTCTGGCCCCGCGGCGCCTCCTATTTTGGTGCGTGTTACGGAATAGGCCATAGAAGTGAATGGGCCGGGGGGAATCCGCAGTGAGTATACCGGAGACGTGTATACACTGCTGATCTGAGAACAACGCGCCGGCAAAGAAATGCAGAAGGGACAAAATACACAGAGAATGAGCCCCTGTACTCTGGTCACATCCAGAGCTGCAGTCTTCTGAGAATGAGCCCCTGTACTCTGGTCACATCCAGAGCTGCAGTCTTCTGAGAATGAGCCCCTGTACTCTGGTCACATCCAGAGCTGCAGTCTTCTGAGAATGAGCCCCTGTACTCTGGTCACATCCAGAGCTGCAGTCTTCTGTTAGTACAGCATGTATAATATGGTGGGGATGATGATGATGATGATGATCTCATTGTCTCTCTAGGCAAACTTGACCATCGTCTGTGGAGAGCGAGTGGAGGAGGTGACCTACAGGTAATGTCTGCTCTCACCTGTATACTGCCAGCACTGAGGCTCGTATATCGCTGTCCTCCATTTATCAGCCTGCTGCGGCCTTCATATGTTTGTAAATCCTTCACTGATCTTGTCTTATACTCCGGTCACACCCAGAGCTGCATTCACAGTTCAGCTCAGTGCTGGCAGTCATCTGAGCTCTTGTAGTAAATGCACTACTGTCTGACAAGGTCGACAGAATTGTGAGCACAGCTCTGGGTGTGATGAGACAGGGTCAGTAGTAGGATTTGCTTTGGTCAGGAAGGTATCACTTCTCCTTATGGAGACACCTAGGAGGTGAGTGAGGAGACTTGTAAGGCCATGCAGGCTCCTCTGGGAAATATGCAAATAAGGGAGGTGGAACAACACCTCTGCAGCGCCAGCTCTGCAAGTCTTTATAACATTGACTGGGTTTCTGCCCCTCCTCAGTGTGCAGAGAGGCCTATGAGGAGACTTATGCTGCCTTCCAATAGGTGGCGCTGCAGAGCCATTGTCCCATCTTTTGCATTATGTGTTCCGATGCAGAAATAAAGAGGTGGAGTTTACACAGTAACTCCTACCCTTTCTGCCTGCACCCTCTAGGTCTCCTTCAGGGGCAGATTAAGGTTACAATGGGCCCTAGGCTGTATGACGATTGTGGGCCCCTACCAGGATACATTTTTTACATGATCTGAGACAACATATATACAGTACCAGAACCAAGCTTATTGAATAGATACACTGCCTAGAATAAAGCTTACTCCATAGATACAGTACCAGAACCAAGCTTACTCCATAGATACGGTATCAGAACCAAGCTTACTACATAGATACGGTACCAGAACCAAGCTTACTACATAGATACGGTACCAGCTTATGTTTGCCTCTGTCAAAGAAAAAATAGATCCATTTCCAGTGTAAAAAAAGAACGAAAAGCAGCAAAAAGAAAAGCCGGTTCCGTGAAGATCAAGAAACCGCAGGCCTGCAGGGGGAGCTATGAGACATCTGAAAGAAAAACCGGCAGCAACCAATCACAGAGCAGCTCTCATTTCCAAGAGCAGAAAGTAGCACCGCATGCTGCATGATTCTGCGCCAGATCCGCACCGAGACCCCGAATGTCGCCTCCAGCACAGATGTGGGCGGAGCCTCAGAATCGTTTATCTCGTGGCGCCGGTAATCCATGCGATGTAATAGATTACATGTAGCCTGCGGCTGTCATGGATCTGATCGCTTGTGTCTCGTCAATTTCAGTATGTCGGCGGCACAACTCGCAGTGTAAAAACACGTATCAGCCGCCATATCTCTGATCCACCAAGCGGGCGCCCAGGAAGATCTCTGCAGGATCTGCTCACGAATAAAGGATCTGGGAACGTTTAGCAGAAGAGAAGGCTGAGAGGAGACTTAATAGCTGTCTACAAATATCTGAAGGGCCGTCACAGTGCAGAGGGATCAGCCCTATTCTCATCTGTACAAGGAAAGACTAGAAGCAATGGGATGAAACTGAAAGGGAGGAGACACAGATTAGATATTAGACAGTGAGAGGGATCAATGAGTGGAACAGGTTGCCACGGGAGGTGGGGAGTTCTCCTTCAATGGAAGTGTTCAATCAAAGGCTGGACAAATATCTGTCTGGGATGATTTAGTGATCCTGCACTGAGCAAGGGGTTGGACCCGATGACCCCGGAGGACTCGATGACCCCAGAGAGGGTGTGAGGGATAGGTCTGTGCAGCATGGGGGGAGCATCCTGTGGCCACTTATTACATATGTCTTTGGCCTGCGCGGTTCAGTGACTAACTTATAAACTTGACATCCTCCACCGCCCTCCACACTACTTTTCAGTATGCATTGTTCACCTATTTGGTGTACAGCTCTTTATATTATATTATCGCCCATATCCTCCACTGTCCTCCTTGTTACGTTCCAGTTTCCAATGCTCATCGATTTGGCGTGCAGTTCTTTACAATGCATTTTGTATTATTGCCCGCATCTTCCACCACCTTCTGTATGTTTCTTTCCAGCTTCCTGTGCTCATCTGTTTGGCGTGCAGCTCTTTACAATGTATTTTGCATTATCACCTGCATCCTCCAACACCTTCTTTATTACTTCCCAATTCCCTGCACTCACCTATTTGTTGTGCTGATGACCCTGGTGGACCTGATGACCCTGGAGGTCCCTTCCAACTCTACCAGTCTGTGATTCCTGCGCGCTGCAAGCATTGACGGGTCAGTCATCCCATCAGGACAGGCGCCACCATCAAACATTACTTCATAGAGAAACATACTGGATTTTTTGTTTGAAAACCAGCGCCCCCTTTGGTTTAAACAAGAGATCTCACCTGATTTTGAGGGTCCGGTCTTCTATCTTATGTTTGCTTCCTTTTATATGCTTAGTCACATGACTCATTTTTTATTGGTGGTTTGCCTCTTCTTCCCCTGAAGCGGATGCGCCACATTCTTACGCTATGACTAAAAGCTGCTGTGAGAGCTTGAAACGCGTCACTTGTCGCACCATTGTATGTCCTTCCTCAGAACCTACAACCTTGCCCTCCACCGTGCCAAATAAGGCTACTTCACCTCTCTCGTCTCCTCATTATCGCACAACCCTAAACGGCTCTTTGATACTTTTCACTCCCTTCTCAGCCCTAAACCGCAGCCCCCAGTGATGGATCTCAGTGCTGAAGAGCTGGCTGACTACTTCAAAAAGAAAATTGACGACATCCATCAGGAAATAACTTCCCAATCCCAGACTAGCCCTGACCCTAGTCTTGTCAGCACTGCATCTAGCTCCTGCTCACTGTCTGTACTCAGACCAGAGACAGAGGAAGAAGTCTCCATATTGCTCTTCTCTGCTCGCCCCACCACCTGCGCTAGCGACCCCCTCCCCTCACACCTCCTCCGATCCCTCTCCCCAGTGGTCATCTCCCATCTCACCACTATATTCAACCTCTCTCTGACCTCTGCAAGCTTTCCCTCTTCTTTCAAACACGCCATCATATCCCCACTGCTAAAGAAGCCGACTCTGGATGCGACTGATGCTGCCAACTACCGACCCATCTCAAACCTCCCCTTCATCTCCAAACTACTAGAACGGCTGGTTTACTCCCACCTTGTAAGCTACCTATCAGAGAACTCTCTTCTTGACCCCCCACAGTCTGGCTTCCGACCTCCACACTCGACAGAAACTGCCCTTACAAGGGTATCCAATGACCTACTGACAGCCAATTCGAGGGGTGATTACTCCCTACTGATCCTCCTCGACCTCTCTGCAGCATTTGACACTGTTGACCACAAACTCCTCAGTATGCTTCGCTCCATCGGCCTAAAGGACACTGCTCTCTCCTGGTTCTCCTCCTACCTATCTGACCGCTCATTCAGCGTCTCCTTTGCTGGCTCTACCTCCCCTCCTCTCCCCCTTGCTGTTGGGGTCCCCCAAGGCTCGGTCCTCGGCCCCCTTCTCTTCTCCATCAACACAGCCCGTATTGGACAAACCATCAGGAGATTTGGCCTCCAATACCACCTCTATGCTGATGACACCCAGCTCTACACCTCTTCCTGTGACATCTCTGCACCTTTCCTCCAGAACATCACCGACTGTCTGTCCGCTGTCTCTAACACCATGTCCTCTCTCTACCTAAAACTGAACCTCTCAAAAACTGACCTGCTGGTGTTTCCGCCCTCCACTAACCGACCTCATCCTGACATCTCCATCTCAGTGTGTGGCACCATAACTCCCAGCACGCCCGCTGCCTTGGGGTCATATTCAGCTCTGATCTCTCTTTTACCCCCTACAACCAATCCAAGGCCCGAACATGTCAGCTGCACCTCAAGAACATCGCAAGAATCCGCTCTTTTCTCACTGTAGACACGCTAAAAACGCTCACTGTTGCCCTCATCCACTCCCGGCTCGATTATTACAACTCGTTGCTGATCGGCCTCCCCTGCACCAGACTCTACCCTCTCCAATCCATCCTGAATGCGGCAGCCAGGCTCATCTTCCTGTCCAGCCGCTACTCGGACACCTCTGCCCTGTGCCGGTCACTGCACTGGCTGCCCGTTAAATACAGAATTCAATTTAAACTTACTACCTTCATCCACAAAGCCCTCCACAGTGCAGCGCCACCCTATATTGTATCCCTCATCCACAGTGCAGCGCCCCCCTACATTGTATCCCTCATCCACAGCACCGCACCCCCCTATATTGTATCCCTCATCCACAGTGCAGTGCCCCCCTATATTGTATCCCTCATCCACAGCACAGCGCCTCCCTATATTGTATCCCCCATCCACAGCACCGCGCCCCCCTATATTGTATCCCTCATCCACAGTGCAGTGCCCCCCTATATTGTATCCCTCATCCACAGCACAGCGCCTCCCTATATTGTATCCCCCATCCACAGCACAGCTCCGCCCTACATTGTATCCCTGAGCCGCAGCACCGCCCGCCCTACATTGCTTTCCTCATCTCAATCCACCACCCAGCCCGGGCCCTCCGCTCTGCTAATGAAATCAAACTGAGTGCCCCTTTAATTCGGACCTCTCATTTCCGCCTCCAAGACTTCTGCAGAGCAGCAGCGGTCCACTGGAACGCACTACCAAAAATTATCGAGGCAATCCTTGACACACAATACTTCAGGCGTGCTCTAAAAAACGCACCTCTTCAGGGTAGCATACTATATCTCCTAAACAAACCCCTCAGTACTCTGTCTGATAACATGCTCCCTGACCTACTGACTGCAATCCCTGCTAGCCATCATCAACTGCCCCTGCAGTCATACCGATCCAGCTACTATACGGCCTGACCATTGTCTATGTGTATAGCATCCCTCACTCTCCACCCCGCCGTACCGGGCACATCTCCAGCCCTTTTACCTTCTGTATCCCCCCATTACTTGTAGTATGTAAGCTCGTTGGAGCAGGACCCTCACCCCTATTGTTTCCATCAGCTGATTACTATGTAACCGTTGTCTTATTTCCCCTGTATTGTAAGCGCTGCAGAATATGTTGGCGCTATATAAATAAAGATTATTATTATTCCTGTTGGGATATTCATGCGTCTCACCGTGATTTTATGGCTGCCGGGTCCTCTTCTTGCCGCCTTCTGCAGTTGATTCTGGTCACATCCGTCTGCATAATATCCTCTGTGATTCAGCACAGCGCAAGATATGCTGCAGATTCCGGTGCCGACCTGCATCAAGATCCACCGGACTGAACACGGCCAGATACATTTTTTGCGTACACACGTATATTTTACCTACACACAGTGGCGGGCACAAGTAGAGTAGAGCTGATCTTAGTGGCAGTCAGTGGACTACTATACGGGCCCCCGGGAGCCCAGGGTGGTCGCCCTACCGCTCCTATTATAATCCGCCATTGGTCTCCTCTATATTTCCTCCAGATTCTCAGATTCAGTTCTATTCTCGGATACGACTGGAAGTTTCCATCTTGGCGGTTCTAAATACGTGCCAGGGATGAGCGGATTCTATGGGCCGAGTGTTTACTACCGGAACAGGATTGTGCCCGTATACAAGGTACCCATAGTGGTGTTGTGGCCCCATGTAGGGCGTTGGGTTGGCGGGGGGTGATTGGGTTAGGGTCAAGTCTGGGATCACATGATTTCCTCCACCATGTATTTTTTCTTCTAAGACTCCACTCCCGCGGCTTGTAGACGGCATGGAGCTCCCTCATTGGGTCCGGAAGTGCGAGGCCTTCACACGGGAATGTGCCATGAGGTTCCACCATTTTGTATTGCAGCAGAAGAAGACAGGTACAAATACAGCTCTCTGCCCTCTAATCGTGGGGGTGATTAGGACAATGTCCCCCTCATGTCTTCCCCCATACCGGTAGACCACTTACAAGGTTTCTTATTCCTGCACCTCCTCCCTTTGTCATGTTCATTTTAAAATCTTAATTTCTTTTATAGTCTTCTTTTTATTATCTGTGGGGGAGGGGGTGTGAGGGACAAGTCTGTGCAGCATGGGGGGAGCATCCTGTGGCCACTTATTACATATGTCTTTGGCCTGCGCGGTTCAGTGACCAACTTATAAACATGACATCCTCCACCGCCCTCCACACTACTTTCAGTATGCATTGCTCACCTATTTGGTGTACAGCTCTTTATATTATATTATCGCCATATCCTCCACTGTCCTCCTTGTTACTTTCCAGCTTCCTGTGCTCATCTGTTTGGTGTGCAGTTCTTTACAATGTATTTTGTATTATTGCCCGCATCTTCCACCACCTTCCGTATGTTTCTTTCCAGCTTCCTGTGCTCATCTGTTTGGCGTGCAGCTCTTTACATTGTATTCTGCATTCTCACCTGCATCCTCCAACACCTTCTTTATTACTTCCCAATTTCCTGCACTCACCTATTTGTTGTGCAGTTCTTTATATTGTATTATTGCCCGCATCCTCCACCACAGGTGTCTGCACTGACTTCTACCACAGAAACCAGATTCATTATGGCAGTGGGTCTTCTGGGCCACAGTGCTCCACATGGGATTCGCCTCCTCTCCCACACAGAGTCGTTATCACCAGGCTGCTTAGGAGGAGGGTGAGCAGAGCAGGTGAGGTCGCTGACCCGGGTTTGTTGGGAATGGCTATAGTGTCCATATTGGAGCTGTTATTTGATATGATGGTGTATGAAGGGCACCCCCCATGATGCCCATCCAGCAGTACAGCGTAGTGCAGCTAAATTCTTAGGGGTGTCGGTGGGTCATCACAGTGAATGCAGCTTTGGGTGTGACAGGAGTAGAGGACTCAGGATGACTATGGGAATAGGTAAAAGATTCACAACTCTACATTCTGTCCCTGCCTTAGTTCATGTGATTGTGCCAATGACTGGTGCATGTCTTGCAGGTCACGCCACCTTTAATCATGAGCTCTTTGGCCAAGCCCTGTACAGATTATTCCATAAGAAGGTCCTGGCTGCTGATGGTTTCTCCAGGATGAGACGCTCTCTAGCGCTCTTGCTCCAGGCTGGATGTCTGGGGTATCACCCTGCACTGTACACCGCGGCAGTGCTGCACCAAACAGGGCTGGGGGTCAAAAAGGACACATCTAAGGTATTGTATATCCTGGCGTTAAAGATGGCGGCACTTGTGATGCGTGCGGAGACGATTGCGTTTTTTGCTATGTTTTACTTCCTCCCCATCCGCAGGCCCTGAAGTTCAGTCTTATAGCTGCGCAGAATGGCGAGCGTCTCTCTCAGCTGTTTCTTGGGCACAAGCACCACCTGGGCGCGGACGGGTACCCGGTAGATTACGACCTGTCCTATGCATATTACTCCAACATTGCTCGCCAGACGATGACGGACCGCCTGCAGCCGGACAAGCACCAGGTGTGATAGTATCCTTGCCACGGATAGGTGTCCACCACCATGCTGTTTATGACCTCGCTGAGGCACTTAATACCTCTCGGGTAAACTAATGTAAGTCAATGGCTGAGATAAAGAGACAAGCATCTGTTCCCTGCAGGCGTATGTGGAGAACATCCGGGTGACCGATGAGAACGTCCTGAAACAACAGACAAAAGAAAATGATGACCTCTTCATGTGGCTGAGGTTCCAGGCGAGACAAGGGGTGTCCTCAGCTCAGGTACTGGTAGTGGGGGGATATGGTGGAAAGAAGGGGTGTCCTCAGCACAGCTACTGGTGGTGGGGGGATATGGTGGAGACAAGGGGTGTCCTCAGGTACTGGTAGTGGGCAAATATGGTGGAGAAAGGGGTGTCCTCAGCTCAGGTACTGGTGGTGGGGGGATATGGTGGAGACAAGAGCTGTCCTCAGGTACTGGTAGTGGGGGGATATGATGGGGAACAGGGTGTCCTCAGGTACTAGTGGTGGGGGGATATGGTGGAGACAAGAGGTGTCCTTAGCTCAGGTAATGGTAGTGGGGGGGGGGGGGGAGGATGGGGAACAGTACTGGTGGTGGGGGGATATGGTGAAGACAAGGGGTGTCCTCAGGTACTGGTAGTGGGGAGATATGGGGGAGACAAGGTGTGTCCTCAGCTCAGGTACTGGTAGTGGGGGGATATGGTGGAGACAAGGGGTGTCCTCAGGTACTGGTAGTGGGGGGATATGGTGGAGACAAGGGGTGTCCTCAGCTCCGGTACTGGTAGTGGGGGGATATGGTGGAGACAAGGGGTGTCCTCAGGTACTGGTAGTGGGGGGATATGGTGGAGACAAGGGGTGTCCTCAGGTACTGGTAGTGGGGGGATATGGTGGAGACAAGGGGTGTCCTCAGGTACTGGTAGTGGGGGGGATATGGTGGAGACAAGGGGTGTCCTCAGGTACTGGTAGTGGGGGGGATATGGTATGGATATAATAATAATAATAATGTTTATTTGTATGGCGCCAACTTATTCCGCAGCGCTTTCAAGCATGGGATAAATGCAAAACAACACAGCAATTACAATGTGAGGTACAATCCGTTTGAAACAATTGGGTTGAGGGTGGTACAGAAGGTGCAAGTGGGGGGGGGGCGAGGCATGGGGAACACAGGCAGTAGGGGATTTCATGGGTTGGGCGGTAAGGAGATTTATGGGATTAGAGGTTGTATGTGATAGGCAGGGAGGATGGTGTGGGGAGCCATAGGGAGGGGCGGGGGACTAGGTCAGGGGATTTGGTATGCCTCCCTGAGGAGGTGCATTTTTAAGGCGCGTCTGAAAATTTTTAAGGCGCGTTTGTGCATTGGGGATTATCCGGATGCCTTGGGGTAGAGCGTTCCAGTGGATGGGTGCTGCTCTGGAGGCGAGCATCTGAGGTTCGTATTAGAGGGGTGTTTAGTCTGAGTGTGTTAGCCGATCGGAGTGAGCGCGCTGGGTGGTGTACTGACAGTAGGGAGGCGATGTATGGTGGTGTACGGACAGTAGGGAGGCGATGTATGGTGGTGTACGGACAGTAGGGAGGCGATGTATGGTGGTGTACGGACAGTAGGGAGGCGATGTATGGTGGTGCAGCGCCATGCAGAGCTTTGTGGGTGAGGAGTTTAAACTTAGTTCTGCAGTGGATGGGCAGCCGGTGCAGCGACTGGCATAATGCAGAGGCATCTGAGTAACGACTGGATAGAAAAATGAGTCTAGCTGCTGCATTTAGTATGGATTGGAGTGGAGCGAGTCCGGTGCGGGGGAGGCCAATGAGTAGTGAGTTGCAGTAGTCAAATTGGGAGTGAATGAGGGCGACCACGAGTGTCTTTAGCGTGTCCGTGGTTAGGAACTGCCGGATTGTAGCAATATTCCTGATGTGTAGGTGACATGTTCGGGCCAGAGATTGGATGTGGGGGGTAAGGCCGCCTGCACACGGGCGGAAATCCCACGGCGGGATTTCCGCCGCTCAAAGCCTGCATAGGAGTGCATTACAATACGCACTCCTATGCAGACGGCCGTGGTTTGGCCGAGCAAATTGTCGCGCGGCAAACAAACCGCGGCATGTCCTATTTTTGTGCGGGGCTCCCGCGCATGCGCCGGCTGCCCGGCAGCCAGCACATGAAAGAGCCGGGGCCACCGGGCGCGGGTGAGTACGCGCTGCTCTCTGCAGGCGCTCGAGTCGGGTCCCGCGGCGAGAATCCTCGCCGCCGGATCCGACCCACTCATCTGCAGGCGGCCTATAGGAGAGGTCAGAGTCCAGTGTGACCCCAAGGCATCGGGCATGCGGTCTGGGGGTTATGATGGTGCCAGACACTGGAATGGAGATGTTGAGGGGAGGTCGGTTAGAAGGTGGAAAGACAAGGAGGTCAGTTTTAGAGAGGTTTAGTTTGAGAAAAAGCAAATTTACAAGGGCAGCTAATCCCAGTCAGAACTTTGGGAAATTTACTGCTAGGACCTTCCAAACTAATAAAATTAAAAAATACCTTTTATTAAATTCCTTTAAAAGAAGAACAAAACAAATACAAACAAATAAGGGGAAGATTAGGATTAAGAAGGCCACTAGTGACTAGTGACCAAACAGGTTGGAGTCGTATAATAGGACTCAACCTTAAAAAACGACAGCAACCGCCACTTCTGAAATATGAACAATGGGAAATCGAGTCATGTGATGAAGCTCAATTGATGTACAACATTGATCATAGATCCAGAAAAGTGATCAAATAAAGTAGAATCACTCTAAATCTGGTATCCTAATGTGCGTCGTATAGTGGGAAGGACTTGCACATAAGGAGTTTGCTCTTAAAGCAAAAATGCGCGTTACCCAACGCGTTTCTCCCAACTGGTGGGTTCCTCAGGGGTTACAATGCGCTAGTTCCAACCAAAAGGTTGGGTTGTGGCTAAATTTTTATAAAGTGTGGAAGCCACACATAGTCCAGGACTGATAATCATGGACCAGTGGTCGCCAAGATGATCTGTCTCTAAATGTAAATGCAATGCAGCGAAGAATTCCAGTGCACCGCAATTTACAAAAATCAGAAAAGAATGACCTATGACGTGGCAATGATGGTCACGGTAATGGTCATTAAGAGGACAAAATTATCCTCAAAGTACAAGATGAGATCAAAAAGAGATATATAAGCCGTCAGATGCTATCAATAACCTAAGCCCTTCAAGTCCTCAAGATAGATTTGCAGCTACCTAAATGATAAGAAACTATCTGAAGTTGCTAAATAGACTGATAATGCAACTCGAGTGAGTAGCTGAAGGGGACTAGCCCCTAGGTCAGGACAAAGAACTTAAAATCAAAGAAAATAAAGACAAAACGGCGGCATGTCAGTCCTTGTGGTGGAGTTAAGTAAAGAACAGTTAAGTTCTTTGTCCTGACCTAGGGGCTAGTCCCCTTCAGCTACTCACTCGAGTTGCATTATCAGTCTATTTAGCAACTTCAGATAGTTTCTTATCAGTTAGGTAGCTGCAAATCTATCTTGAGGACTTGAAGGGCTTAGGTTATTGATAGCATCTGACGGCTTATATATCTCTTTCTGATCTCATCTTGTACTTTGAGGATAATTTTGTCCTCTTAATGACCATTACCGTGACCATCATTGCCACGTCATAGGTCATTCTTTTCTGATTTTTGTAAATTGCGGTGCACTGGAATTCTTCGCTGCATTGCATTTACATTTAGAGACAGATCATTTTGGCGACCACTGGTCCATGATTATCAGTCCTGGACTATGTGTGGCTTCCACACTTTATAAAAATTTAGCCACAACCCAACCTTTTGGTTGGAACTAGCGCATTGTAACCCCTGAGGAACCCACCAGTTGGGAGAAACGCGTTGGGTAACGCGCATTTTTGCTTTAAGAGCAAACTCCTTATGTGCAAGTCCTTCCCATTATACGACGCACATTAGGATACCAGATTTAGAGTGATTCTACTTTATTTGATCACTTTTCTGGATCTAAGATCAATGTTGTACATCAATTGAGCTTCATCACATGACTCGATTTCCCATTGTTCATATTTCAGAAGTGGCGGTTGCTGTCGTTTTTTAAGGTTGAGTCCTATTATACGACTCCAACCTGTTTGGTCACTAGTCACTAGTGGCCTTCTTAATCCTAATCTTCCCCTTATTTGTTTGTATTTGTTTTGTTCTTCTTTTAAAGGAATTTAATAAAAGGTATTTTTTAATTTTAGTTTGAGAAAAAGGGAGGACATAGTGTTAGAGACAGCGGACAGACAGTCAGTGATATTTTGGAGGAATGGTCCAGAGATCTCACGAGAGGAGGTGTATAGTTGGGTGTCGTCAGCATAGAGATGGTATTGGAGGCTGAATTTGTGGATGGTTTGTCCAATTTGGGCAGTATAGATAGAGAAGAGAAGGGGTCCAAGGACCGAGCCCTGGGGTACCCCGACAGCGAGAGGAAGAGAAGGGGAGGCAGACCCAGCAAAGGAGACACTGAAAGAGCGGTCAGATAGGTAGGAAGAGAACCAGGAGAGAGCAGTGTCCTTTAGACCATTAGAGCGGAGCATAGTGAGAAGGAGGGTATGGTCAACAGTGTCAAATGCAGCACAGAGGTCAAGGAGGATTAGTAGGGAGTAGTCACCTCCAGACTTTGCCATCATCAAGTCATTTGATACTTTTGTGAGGGCAGTTTTGGTCGAGTGTAGAGAGCGGAAACCAGACTGGAGGGGGTCAAGGAGCGAGTTGTCAGAGAGAAAGCGTGTGAGGTGGGAGAAGACCAGGCGTTCTAGTAATTTGGAGATGAAGGGGAGAATTGAGACGGGTCGGTAGTTGGTGGCATCGGTCAGATCAAGGGTTGTTGTTTTTTTTAGCAGAGGGGATATAATGGAGTGTTTGAATGAGGAGGGAAAAGTGCCAGAGGTTAGGGAGAGGTTGCAGATTGTGGTGAGGTGAGTAATGAGAGCTGGAGAAAGGGACCGGAGGAGGTGAGAGGGGAGAGGGTCGCTAGCACAGGTGGTGGGGCGGGAAGCGGAAAGGAGCCTGGAGACTTCTTCCTCTGTCGTTGGTTCTAGCGTAGATAGTGAGTAGGTGCTGGATGCAGTGCTGAGGAGACTGGGATCGGGGCTAGCCGTGTAGTTTCTGGGGATTTCTTTTCGGATGTTATCAATTTTGTCTTTGAAATAGGCGCTAGTTCTCCAGCAGTCAGGTCTGTCGCAGGGGCCTGTTCTTTGGAGCTGAGGAGGGAGTAGAAGGTGTCAAAGAGTCGTTTGGGGTTGTGGGATAATGAGGAGACAAGGGAGGTGAAATAAACTTGTTTGGCGTGGTGAAGGGCTAGGTTATAAGTTTTAAGCATGAATTTGAAGTGGGAGACGTCTGCGGGCAGCTTAGATTTTCTCCACAGCCGCTCAGCACGCCTAGAGCACCACTGGATGATACACGTTTGGGACGTGAGCCAAGGTTGCCGTGGTTGACGTCAGGGGTCACGGGTGGTGCTGCTTAATCCAGGGCACGGCTGAGGGTGGTGTGGTAGTGTTTGGCTGCCAGGTTAGGGCAGGGGAGGAGAGAGATAGGGGAACAGGGAGGACTGTAGGCTCTCGGCGAACTGTTGGGTGCAGACGGTCTGGAGGTTCCTAGAGGTGCGATAGGTGGAGATATTAGGGTGCCTGATGGAGAAGGAGAGGAGGTTGAGATCTGAGAGTGGAAGGAGGATTTAGTAAAGTGAGAGGCAGAGCAGAGACGAGGAAGATTAGTTTGAGTGTTGCCGTCCCTATGAGTGGGGAGATTAGTGATAGGCCGGGGGAGGAGGTGAGCTTTAAAAGCCAGGAGGCAGATGAGGAGGTCATTAGTAGGGATGTTGAAATCGCCGAGGATGAGGGTTGGGATTTCACAGGATAGGAAGTGGGGGAGCCTGGCAGCGAAGTGGTCTAGGAACAGGCGGGTGGGACCTGGGGGCCAGTAGATAACTGGAACAAGCAGGGGCAGTGGGTGGAAGAGTCACAGGGTGTGAACATCGAATGACTGGAAGGTAAGCGAGGGAGCTGAGGAAATGACCTGGAAGGAACAGTTAGACAAGAGAATGACACCTACTCCTCCACTGCGCCTGTCGTCCGATCTGGCGGTGTGGGAGAACTGCAGGACAATGCAGCGGGGGGAGGTAGAATTGGACTGCTGTATCCAGGCTTCGGTGAGGGCGAGCAGGTTAAAGTGTTTTGTGGTGAAGAGCTCATGGATAGTTGGGAGTTTGTTGCACGCAGATTGGGAGTTCCATAGGGCGCATTTGAATGGGGTGGGGGGGCATTTTGGTAAAGAGCAGTACGGGGTGGGCCTGGATTGGGGAATATGTCCCCTGCAGCTAGGAGTAGCAGGATAGCGAGGGTGAGCACGTGGTTTGGGGATTTGTAAGGGTGGCTGAAGTGTTTCTTGGTGGTATGGGGGGGGGGGTTGGAGGCATCTGAGGAAATTGATGAGTGCATTGGGACCTGTGCGTGGGTGAGGAGAGGAGGGGGGGCTGATGTGGATGGAGTGTGCTGGGGCTGGGTGTAGGTAGAAAGAGCTAAGGCTTGAAAGGAGGATAGTGATGGAGAACAGTGCAGAGAGGAGAGTATTTTCCTCCAGACTATGGTCGACTGTGGATTTTACTTGTCTACTGCTCTGTCGAACTGCGCTGTATAACTGCATCATAAGAGACTTGTTTCTGGACACGTCAGGCGAGGCAATGAGGCTTTGGTGGGGATATGGTGCGACTATGGGGTGTCCTCAGCTCAGGTACTAGTAGTGGGGGGATATGGTGGGGATATGGGGTGTCCTCAGCTCAGGTACTAGTACTAAGGGGATATGGGGTGTCCTCAGCTAAGGTACTAGTACTAAGGGGATATGGGGTATCCTCAGCTCCAGTACTGGTAGTGGGGGGATATAGTGGGGATCGGTGTGTCCTCAGCTCAGGTACTGGTAGTGGGGGAATATGGTGAGGATCGGGGTCTCCTCAGCTCAGGTACTGGTAGTAAGTGGGGATATGGGGTATCGTCCGCTCAGGTACTGGTAGTGGGGGGATATGGTGGGTTTCGGGGTGTCCTCAGCTTAGGTACTGGTAGTGGGGTGATATGGTGGGGATATGGGGTGTCCTCAGCTCAGGTACTGGTAGTGGGGGGATATGATGGGGATATGGGGTGTTCTCAGCTCCAGTACTGGCAGTGGGGGGATATGGTGAGGATCGGTGTGTCCTCAGCTAAGGTACTGGTAGTGGGGGGGATATGGCAGAGATCGAGGTCTCCTCAGCTCAAGTACTGGTAGTAAGGGGATATGGTGGGGATATGAGGTATCCTCAGGTACTGGTAGTGGGGGGGATATGGTGGGTTTCGGGG
This sequence comes from Eleutherodactylus coqui, assembly GCF_035609145.1. Taxonomy (NCBI): domain Eukaryota; kingdom Metazoa; phylum Chordata; class Amphibia; order Anura; family Eleutherodactylidae; genus Eleutherodactylus; species Eleutherodactylus coqui. Next base: position 531,723,769 of record NC_089837.1, on the reverse strand, counting down.
TCTCCTCAGCTCAAGTACTGGTAGTAAGGGGATATGGTGGGGATATGAGGTATCCTCAGGTACTGGTAGTGGGGGGATATGGTGGGTTTCGGGGTCTCCTCAGCTTAGGTACTGGTAGTGGGGGGGATATGGTGGGGATATGGGGTATCCTCAGCTCAGGTACTGGTAGTGGAGGGATATGGTGGGTTTCGGGGTGTCCTCAGCTTAGGTACTGCTGGTAGAAGAAAATAGGGTGGAGACAATGAAATTCTGAGGTTCTCTGTTCTGAGTGATAATGTATAGTGACATCAGACTAAGCTGCCCAGAGGATGGAGCAGCTGATTGTAATAGAGCACCCTGATGTTTACTGGCGCCAGCGCAAAATCCTGTGGTACGCCTAGCACACTGTGACAAAAATCTAGGACACGCCCCTTCTGCAGTAAGCCACGCCCTTTATAGCTCCTCCCAGTCATACTGCGCAATGGTCACCCTTTCATAATGATAGCATAGTCAGTTACCAGCTCTTCATAGTGATAGTGATTACAGTGCAGTTACCTCCAATGTCTCTGGGATAAAAATGGCAAAAGTGTATCAGATAATATAATAGTTCAAACTTTGCGCCATTTTCTTCACATTGTTACGTCATTTTCTTCCCCGCCAGTTTGATTTCATTCTGGTGCAGCGAGCGGCGTGAAACAACATCGCACCTGCGTGTGACACATGGCATTGTGTGTACTCCCCCTCCTGCGGGGATGCGGACAGCCGGGTGCGGCGCGGTGTCATCGGTGGATGTTGGAGATGATATATGGGGCGATACAAGCTCATTTGGCAGCTCGGTGTAGACTTAGAGGATGTTTGTGTACTCAGCCAGTAATTAAAAGGCTAATGAGTGTGTCTGGCTGGCACGGTGCCCGCAGGGTGACACGTGTATGGCGGCACACGCTGACACTCGCTTCTTTACTATCAGCAAGCCGTCAGCCGGATGCTCTTCTGGGGTCAGCAGGGGATCACCCCCAACCCTGAGGCTGCAGCGAAGATCTACCAGAAGGGGGCCATGCAGATGAAAGACCCCGTGATGATGTACGACTACGGCATAGTGCTACTGAGGGTGAGTGCAAGCTCTGCTGCCAAGTACTGTCTGCAATATCATCAATACTATTAACAAGCAAATCCCCGGACGTGAGCCCTATGGGAGCCGAAACACGGGGAGAAGGTCCTTACCTGCTGCAGAGTAGGTATGACTCCTGGTGACTGGATGCACGATGTGATCGAGGACTCTGAACGCTCCTGTCAAAGCGTGAGCGCCCCCTCCTGGTACAAGAGAAATATAGTCTGATACTTCTCCCCTAAAATAGTGCTGTATGAGGACCTAAATAATGCCACCATATTGTGCTAATCATAATACTGACCTACCGGGCCGTAATAATGCTACAATATGGTGCCTGAATGGTAACACCTACAGTGCCAATTAATAGTACCATATAGTGCCAAGATAATACTGACCTACCGTGCCATAATAACACTATAATATAGTATCACCATACATTGCCAATCATAGTACCATATAGTGCCAACATAATACTGACCTACCGTGCCGTAATAATGCTACAATATGGTAACACCCACAGTGCCAATTAATAGGACCATAAAGTGCCAAGATAATACTGACCTACCGTGCCGTAATAATGCTACAATATGGTAACACCCACAGTGCCAATTAATAGGACCATATAGTGCCAACATACTGACCTATGATACCCTAAGAACACTATAATATAGTATCACCGTACATTGCCAATCACAGTACCGCATAGTGCCAACATAATACTGCAGTATAATGTCCTAGCAGCAGCACAATATGGTGTCTAGTAATATAATACAGTTCCAAATAGTAATGGCATAAGCTGCCCATACAAGACTGACATATGGCGTCCAACAAAGAATACCACCATACAGAGCCAAGTAACAATGCCACGTACTGCAGTGCCAACATAAAACTGACACATTGTTACATCTCTTGCATCTAGTTCCTCCGTGAACGAGAGAACTGCACACACGGAACACCAAAAGCAAGTGAACTGGGAACTCAACTCACGGGCAGACTGTTACGGCACTCTGCCCCCCAGAGCGCCAGTTGGGGTGCCCTGATCTCCCGCACCCCCACTGTCCCTGCCTACTTGCCTCGGCCCTGGCTAACCCCAGGCGGACAACTGGACGGCGGTCCCTGCCCTGGCTAGGGACCTGGCGACTGACAAGCAGGAACCTACCTAATGGGGGGAACAGAGTGCCGACAGGGGAGGCAGATGAATCAGACCAACAAAACTGACAAGGCTGGAGGTGGAACTCACAGGCAAACTGGCAGGGTGCTGGATAGCAACTAGTGCTGACTGGGCCAGACTAGATTAGAGGCAAACAGAACCAACAAAAACAGACAGAGTAATAGGGGACCAGAGGGAGCTGACCGGCAACTAGGGACTGACTGAGGAGAACCGCAGACAGACTGGCTAGGTGCATGCAGAACCAGTAACTGGCAGTGAGCTCAGTTCACTGCCAGTCTTTTAACCACAAGGTTCCGCCCAGGGGCGGAGAGTGGGAGGAGGCAACTCCACCCACTGCTGTATAAGAAGCACAGAGGAGTGCGGGCGGCACCCTACGGGCGGGCACGCCCACGCCGCCGCCCACTGGCCAACCGAAGCTGCTGGGATGACCTCGACACAGGGCTCCAGGCTGCTGGAGCCGACGCCGGAGCGACGCGCGCCGACCGCGGGACCCCATGCCGCACTGTATGGTAACATTACCCCCCCTCTGACGGGGGACCTCCGGGCCCCCGGAAACTCGGCCAGGCTTATCCAGGCAAAGGCTGTGAAAACGCTGTACCAACCCGAGAATGTGACCCTCCTGAGCGGACACCATGGACTGATCCTCAGGTCCATGACTTCGGTAGTCTGTGGCTGCCCCATTTCCTTCAGGGCCAACCGTTGACATATCGTCATGTTTCAGGTCGTCTTCCGAGTCAATGTCCAACCATTCGCCACTGTCTTTTGACCCATCCTCGCTACCAATGACGCTGCCTTCAAAATCTGAGGCATCTCTAACTTTAAAATCACTGTCATCTGAGCTATCATACTCCAAAAAACGCTTCCGGGCCCCCAAATATTGTACGGTTCCTGGACCCCGGCAAGAATCCGGGATCTCCTGAGCCTCGTGTTCAACTTCATCACAGACCAGGGTGGGCGGCGGGGGACCGGAGGTGGGCATCACCGAAGAGACAACAGGTTTCGACAAAGACTTATGGCACCCCGTGCGACCCCTCCTTTTGCGATTTCCAGAGGACCGGTACCCCTTCTGTTCGACTGAGCAGGGGGGAGGGGGAGCACGATGGCTATGGCAGGACGGCCCCCACTGGGTTAGCTCCCCAGTGGCCCAATCGAATTGGGGGTTGTGCAACGCCAGCCACGGCATCCCTAGTACCATGTCTACCGACATTTTCTCCATCACCAGGAATGATAGACCTTCCGAATGGCGACCCCCCACCATGAGTTGTAACACTGGGGTCCTCCATCGTACCAAGCCCGAAGCAAGAGGAGTAGCATCAATGCTAGCAAAACGAATTGGCGTCTTCAGCGCCACAAATTCAGCCCTCAGGGGCTCAACGAGACGCATGCTTATCAGGTTAGCAGCTGCTCCGGAATCAATAAACGCCTGCCCTGGGCAGGAGAAGTTCCGGAATCTAACCTGGCATGGTATCAGAAGTCTAGGACGTACCTGAGGTCCTAGGCGACTCTCCCTGCAGTCGCCTAGGACTGGAAGTCTTTCTGCCGATTCAGACTGTGGACGCTGAGGCCTCCAGGGGCAAGTTATCACCCGATGTCCAGCTTTCCCGCAGTAGAGACAGAGATTATGTAATAACCGAATCCGGCGTCGCTCCTTGGGGTCCAGCGGGTCCAGTTCCATAGGTTCGGGAACAGAGACTGGTACGGACGGGGAGGGAACAGGACAAATGACCTCCCTGACTCTATGGGTCGGTCTATCTTGCTTCCCAGCCCTGAGCCTCCTATCTGCCTTCACTGCTAACTCCATAGCCTCCTTTAAGGACCCGGGAACGGGATGGGAGATCAACAGTTCTTTGACCGCGTCTGAGAGACCTTGCATAAAAACGTCTTTCAGGGCACTATCGTTCCATGCAGTATCACCCGCATAGCGTCTGAAATTGGAGCAATAATCCTCCACACAAAGCGACCCCTGATGCAGCGCCAGCAACCGAGAAACCGCCAACCCCACTCTGTCCGGTTCATCGAAGATGCCCCCAAGTTCCTGAAAAAAGGAGTCCACCGAATGCAGGGAGGGGGAACCCTCGGGAATGGAAAAGGCCCAAGTCTGGGCAGAGCCCCGCAGCAGGGACATTATGAGCCCGACCCTCTGGACCTCCGAGCCGGAAGAGCGGGGACGCATCCGAAAAAACAGGTGACACGCCTGTTGAAAAACAAAAAACTTGTTCCTCTCCCCAGAGAACACCTCGGGAAGAGGGCACTTGGGTTCGGGACTGGTAACGGCATTCTGCTCCTGCGACAATGCCCACTGCTCCTGGGCCACCATGCGAGCTGACAAATCCCGGATCACCGGCACCAGGTCTTGCAGCTGGTTTGCGAGGGCGCTGATCGCCGCCATGAAAAGAAAAACAGTATTTTAAGGGCCAGTTATTATGTTACGGCACTCTGCCCCCCGAGCGCCAGTTGGAGTGCCCTGATCTCCCGCACCCCCACTGTCCCTGCCTACTTGCCTCGGCCCTGGCTAACCCCAGGCGGACAACTGGACGGCGGTCCCTGCCCTGGCTAGGGACCTGGCGGCTGACAAGAAGGAAACTACCTAATGGGGGAAACAGAGTGCCGACAGAGGAGGCAGATGAATCAGACCAACAAAACTGACAAGGCTGGAGATGGAACTCACAGGCAAACTGGCAGGGTGCTGGATAGCAACTAGTACTGACTGGGCCAGACTAGATTAGAGGCAAACAGAACCAACTAAAACAGACTGAATAACAGGGGACCAGAGGGAGCTGACCGACAACTAGGGACTGGCTGAGGAGAACCGCAGACAGACTGGCTAGGTGCATGCAGAACCAATAACTGGCAGTGAGCTCACTTCACTGCCAGTCTTTTAACCACAAGGTTCCGCCCAGGGGCGGAGAGTGGGAGGAGGCAACTCCACCCACTGCTGTATAAGAAGCACAGAGGAGTGCGGGCGGCACCCTACGGGCGGGCACGCCCACGCCGCCGCCCACTGGCCAACGTAAGCTGCTGGGATGACCTCGACACAGGGCTCCAGGCTGCTGGAGCTGACGCCAGAGCGACGTGCGCCGACCGCGGGACCCCATGCCGCACTGTATGGTAACACAGACACAATGTAACGACTGACAAACACCCCAAACACCCCTGCATACCTGCACACACACACAGATGGAATGGATTAGGTATGAGGGATTGGTTCATGTTTTGGCCAAGATACTTAAGCCTATGACCTGCAACAAGGGTCCTCGTTGTCTCGCGGGTTACTACTCTAACAAGACAACTAACCCTAGGAAACTTGCCTGCAAGCGGGGCGATCGTCCTAGTAGGGACGGCCTCAAGCTGGAACCTAGAGACCTACCTCACCCTAGATGGTAAACGGTCCAAGCAGCACAGGACACCGTTCACACCACACCAGGGATTACATACCACACAGAACAGGACTGTTCACCTCCCATGTCCGGCCGCCTGCACAGACACTCAGAACATGTCGCTGTGCACAGCTACACAACAACATCCTTTACTGCGAACACCAGGGTAGTGGGGAACCAGCATCCTCCAGCTGAGGGGCTGATATATGTGAGCAGCAGACCAGTAGGGATGGGCTGGAGAAACTCCAAACCCAGCCAGCTCAAACATCCCACACCTGTGGAAGTAGAACTACAGGTCCCAGGAGCACAACCTGACACCTATATTACTACATTATAGTGTCTAAACAATACTGCCACACAATAATCTCATAGCCAAATGGCTCCAAGATAGTACTAGCGTATAAGTCACTATATTTCTGCATTTTTCTTTTCTTCCTCCATTGAGTTCTTCTGGGCTTTTGTTGCAGGGTCAAGGAGTGAAGCAAGACATCCAGAAGGCGCTAGAGTTCCTGAGGAAGGCAGCGGATATGGTGAGAGGCTTCCTCCCAGTACATTGTACATTTAGCATATGGGTTACATATATGGGTCTGTAATATGGTGGAGTGACTGAAGATTTGCTTATCTCTAATGGTTTACCATAATGGTCACATCTACTGACCGCTTCCTGCAGTTCTATTGGCTTTCACTTAAACACAATGGAGTCAGCTGCTTCCTCCTTCACCGGTGCTACAATCTTCCTGATAATCCCTTATATACCGTATATGTTGAGGCGTCTCGTGTTGATCTTTTGGATGTGCAATTACTACATTTGGCCTCTGAAAGGTTAAAGTTGATAAGTTGATCGTCATTGGATCTAAGATCTGAGTAACTAACCAGTCAGTCAGCCAGCCAACCCACCAGCTCACCCAACAGCTGACCAGCTAACCAACTAAGCCATAGAACAGCTAGTCAATCATCCAGCTCAACCAACCAACTAACCAAACAGCCAGCCCACTGACCAACCCACCAAATAGCAAACCAAGCAGCTCACCCAACAGCTGACCAGCCAACCAACTAAGCCATGAAAAACCAGCCAATCATCCACCTCAACCAACCAACTAACCAAACAGCCAGCCCACTAACCAACCCACCAAATAGCAAACCAACCAGCTCACCCAACAGCTGACCAGCCAACCAACTAAGCCATGAAAAACCAGCCAATCATCCACCTCAACCAACCAACTAACCAAACAGCCAGCCCACTAACCAACCCACCAAATAGCAAACCAACCAGCTCACCCAACAGCTGACCAGCCAACCAACTAAGCCATAGAACAGCCAGTCAATCATCCAGCTCAACCAACAGCAACCAACTAACTAACCAAACAGCCAGCCCACTAACCCACCCACCAAATAGCAAACCAACCAGCTCACCCAACAGCTGACCAGCCAACCAACTAAGCCATAGAACAGCCAGTCAATCATCCAGCTCAACCAACTAACTAACCAAACAGCCAGCCCACTAACCAACCCACCAAATAGCAAACCAACCAGCTCACCCAACAGCTGACCAGCAAACCAACTAAGCCATGAAAAACCAGCCAATCAACCAAAGAGCCAGTCAACCAGGCAACCAACCCTAGTTCTCCTACCTAAAGGTCCTTCTACACGGCAAGCTAAATTGAAATGGACCCGCAGCCAGCGATGATGTAGTGACCGTAGATCATTCGCTTCGCCAGTTTTCTGGCATACATAAGTCACAAGTTATACTTTTCTAAGAGGGGGAGGGGAGCCGCTGCTCGTCAGGGTTATTATAACTTAGCGAATTATACGTAAACCTCTTCCGGCTCTTGTAGGTTTCAGTATTCTAAGACTTGCACCTCTTAGTACATTTGTTGCACTTATACCGGCACATAGTTTACTTACGCCGTTAAATCACCTGGGCGGGGCTTACATTGGTGGGCTGTCCATCCCTGGTTTGGTGCAAACAACTTTCCAACAGCTGCAGCTGACGACCACAAGTGCGTCCCTGACTGACGACCACAAGTGTGTCCCTGAGTGACGGCCACAGGTGCGCCCCTGACTGACGGCCACAAGTGCGTCCCTGACTGACGACCACAAGTGCGTCCCTGACTGACGACCACAAGTGCGTCCCTGACTGACAACCACAAGTGCGTCCCTGACTGACGGCCACAAGGGCGTCCCTGACTGACGGCCACAAGTGGTTGAAATCTGTGGTTCCTGGTGACAATAGTCCCACCTGTACGGTGGAGTGTAGAGATGACCGCGTGTCCGCTGTGGGATGTACTTAGATGTTTCGGTGACTCTTCTTTATGGCAGGACTTTGTTCCGGCGCTCAACAGTCTCGGTTGGTATTACGAGCATCACAAGAAGGACTACAAGAAAGCCGTGGAGCTCTGGGAGCGGGCCGATAAACTTGGAAATGCTGACGCTCCGTTCAACCTGGGAATCTTAAACGATAATGGACTGATCCCCGGGAAACCCAAGAACCATGTGAGTGACTCTCTGATGTCTCGTCTCCTATGAAGTCCCAGTAGTGGAGAGGAATAAGTAGGGAACATTTGTAGGAACAGAGATGAGCTTCCCGCCATCGATGACACCTCTGTACTCTCCCTGATGTAGAGAATGGCAGAATGTCATATGTACTTTTTTTATCATGATAGTATTGCATTAGCTTTTGCAGCAGCTGCCTGACACTGAGCACTACCATTCAATGTTATGTCTAGTGCAGTGTTTCTAAGCAGAGTGGTACTAGTAGATTAATATTATATGGGGTTTTCCAGGCTTTTCCTATTGATGACCTATTCTTACAATGGGTCATCAGCATCGGATTGGGGGTCTGGCCTGTGACGCCCCACTGATCAGCGGTTTCCTGGAGTTTTGCAGTCCAGCGCTACCTCCGTACACTGTGCAGTGGTCCCTAATGTTACTGCAGGCTCAGTCCCCTTCATTTGCATCTGAATCCCTGCTTTTCCTGTAGGTTAGCTCAGTGAGGCTCCTGTAGACGACCCTTTGGACGGTGCAGCAGCCGCTCAGCATTGTGTGTGGGACTTGTTGGAACATTCAGGATTTTCCGGCTTTGCTCGCTGTTGATTATACTTTCCTCAGTCTGCAGCTTACTATTATTACCTGCGCTCGGCTCGCCGCGGGCACATTGATGCAGCCGCGCACGTCTCCTCCTTCTGGATAGAGGGTCTTCCGGGGGTCGTGGATCGGCAGCCGTATGATGCGGTGATGTAAGTAGAATTTGATAGGGGTGCAGAGTCCCTTACGTCATGGTGACGCCCGGCTCCCCGAGGACCTGGGAGTGTATTAGGAGACCTCATGCCCATTCATTTCAATGGGAGTGAAACCAGTTATTACACTTCTAATGCTGACCACCTACGAATATGTCCGTCGCACTGCACTGACAGTGGGCCAAATGGTCAGCTGATTGGCAGGGATCCCGAGTGGTGGACCGCCGCCAATCAACTATTGATGACTTATCCTGAGGACAGGTAATCGGTAGTTAAAGTCCCAGAATAACCCTTTAAGGTGACACACAGGGTTACAAAAAAATACCTGCCAAGTTAAGTGGCACAAGTAGTAACCGTGAGCTCCATAGCGGCCCCAATAGTAATAGTGTCCCCTATAGGGGCCCCAGTAGTAACAGTGACCCTCCTAATGGCCCCAGTAATAAGTGACCCACATAGTAGCCCTATAAGTAATAGTGACCCCATTAGTGGCCCCCAATAATAACTGTACCCCATAGTGGCCCCAGTAGTAATAGTGACCCCCATAGTGGTCCTAGAAGTAGTAGTGATTCCATTAGTGGTCCCAGTAGTAATAATGACCCCCCCTTTTTCCCCCGATCATTAACAGTGTCCCCCTTAGTGGCCCCAGTATTAATCCTCACAGTGGCTCCAGTAGTAATATTTACCCTGTTAATGGTCCCAGTAGTAGCAGTGTCTCCCTTAGTGGCCCTGGTATTCTTATTGGCCCTCATTAGTAGTAATAGTGTCCCCTTAGTGGACCTCCAGCTGGGCAGCAACCTGACAACATCAAGCATTTAACTCCTTGTGTATCTCGGCTCTGGCGGTGGCTACTATCATCAGACTGTGACTCTTGACCTCTCAGCATTTGCATTGTGACAGTGTCTGCGTACAGGAACGCAGATGCCAGGGGGGTTGTAGTGGTCAGGGGTCACAGTCTGATGACCGCAGCAACGGCTGCCAGAGTGGAGCTACAGACAGAGTGAGTTAAATTCTTGATGCTGTCCGGTTGCTGCCCAGCTGCCTGGCAGTTGACAATTATTTTTGAGTGGCCAATAACCTGACCGGTAGAAAATAAATACTGGGTCCGGGCTGTGGACTTAATTACTGTGGGGATGGTGACTTACTAGCCGGGTGGCAAGCCTAGTGCCATGAGGAGCAGGGAACAGAGTGAGAATGACCGGGTCACCCTGATCATTCTTATTACCCATGTCAATTGGAGCGAAGAACTAGCTGCTTCTCCTGCTCTGATTGGCTGACCTGCAGGTGAGTTTGCAGATTTCTCTGCTGTGATTGGCTGGAAGAGAATAGCCAGGTTTACTCCAGGACATTCTCATTGAATAGAATAAGGATGACTATGTGAGAATGACCTCCAGGTTCTGCACCAACTGTGAGGTAATATTCTCGGGGACACGGGTCATTCTCTAGCTGATTCCCCATTTCTTCCATCAGGTGGACTAAATGGGCCGGAGAACAGAACGGGTACCTGGGGGCCAAACTGCGCAAAGCACTGGATAGTTACCTCCAAAACGCCTGGTGAGAATCCTTCCAGTGTTTCCTTCACGTTAGACTCTGTTCGCACTGGTATTGCGGCTTCCGTTTATATAGGTGCCATGATGGATGCGATGGGCTAATAATTGGCGTTGTTTAGAAATAAGCTGAACGTATAATCAGGTCTGACATTAGGATGTCAGTGATAAGCTGCCGCCTGCCAGTCCCACGGAGGAAGCGGCTGTACGGTGACTGCTGCTCCTCCTCTCCTATCTGCATTGAGCTTTCATACAAAGGTCTGGGACAGGTAAGGTGGGGGCAAAGAAGGGAGCAGTGAGAAGTCTCCACATAGGGGGCAGAGGGGCACCAAGGATGGAGCACCAGGAGCTGCACCGTGGGGTTAGTGAGTAAACATCAGGGGCTCAGAAGATATAAAGATGCCTGACGCAGTGGGCATCAAACTTCAAACCAAGCAGAGAAAATAAAAACCGCAAGACCCCAGGGACAGAGAAACCGAGCCACAAGACCCCAGGGACAGAGAAGCCGAGCCACAAGACCCCAGTGACAGAGAAGCCGAGCCACAAGACCCCAGGGACAGAGCAGCCGAGCCACAAGACCCCAGGGACAGAGCAGCCGAGCCACAAGACCCCAGGGACAGAGCAGCCGAGCCACAAGACCCCAGGGACAGAGAAGCCGAGCCACGAGACCCAAGGGACAGAGAAACCGAGCCACGAGACCCCAGGGACCGAGAAACCAAGCCACGAGACCCCAGGGACCGAGAAACCAAGCCACGAGACCCCAGGGACGGAGAAACCAAGCCACAAGACCCAAGGGACAGAGAAACCAAGCCACCAGACCCCAGGGACAGAGAAACCAAGCCACAAGACACCAGGGATTGAAGAAGTAGGTTTTAAGTAAAAAAGTTATGCGCTCGTGGAAGAAGCAATTGGGACAAGCAAGATGTAAAAACTGTCCATCCCGTAAGGGACGGAAAGCATGTAAAACAGAATAGAATGGCACTTACTCGGAAGGAGGGGGGTGTATAGAACAAGAAGCCCCCTCCTCTGTGTGCTGACTCCTCAAAGTCCTCTCAGTCGCCGATGGAAATCGCGAAAAGCAATTTGTTTTCTTTTTGGGGGTCCACTCTCCTGGCGAGAGTCCCCCCTTTATTGTCATTGCAGCTCTCCTCCTTCACGGAGGATTGGAGAAAAGCACATTGGGGAGCCTGCTCAATATCCATTGGCGCTGTCTGAACTATTGTGTGTATATATACAGGGATTGAAGAAGGGTACAGTAAGACATGAAGGTTGGAGGAATCAAACCACAAGACCCCAGGGACAGAGAAACCAAGACACAAGACCTCGGGGACAGAGAAACCAAGCCACAAGACCCCAGGGGCAGAGAAACCAAGCCACAAGACCCCAGGGGCAGAGAAACCAAGCCACAAGACCCCAGGGGCAGAGAAACCGAGTCACGAGACCCCAGGGACAGAGAAACCGAGTCACGAGACCCCAGGGACCGAGAAACCGAGTCACGAGACCCCAGGGACCGAGAAACCGAGTCACGAGACCCCAGGGACAGAGAAACCGAGTCACGAGACCCCAGGGACAGAGAAACCGAGTCACGAGACCCCAGGGACAGAGAAACCGAGTCACGAGACCCCAGGGACAGAGAAACCGAGTCACGAGACCCCAGGGACAGAGAAACCGAGTCACGAGACCCCAGGGACAGAGAAACCGAGTCACGAGACCCCAGGGACAGAGAAACCGAGTCACGAGACCCCAGGGACAGAGAAACCGAGTCACGAGACCCCAGGGACAGAGAAACCGAGTCACGAGACCCCAGGGACAGAGAAACCGAGTCACGAGACCCCAGGGACAGAGAAACCGAGTCACGAGACCCCAGGGACAGAGAAACCGAGTCACGAGACCCCAGGGACAGAGAAACCGAGTCACGAGACCCCAGGGACAGAGAAACCGAGTCACGAAACCCCAGGGACAGAGAAACCGAGTCACGAGACCCCAGGGACAGAGAAACCGAGTCACGAGACCCCAGGGACAGAGAAACCAAGCTACAAGACCCCAGGGACAGAGAAACCAAGCTACAAGACCCCAGGGACAGAGAAACCAAGCTACAAGACCCCAGGGACAGAGAAACCAAGCTACAAGACCTGAGGGACAGAAAAACCAAGCCACAAGACCCCGGGGACAGAGAAGCCAAACCACAAGACCCCAGGGACAGAGAAACCAAACCACAAGACCCCAGGGACAGAGAAACCAAACCACAAGACCCCAGGGACAGAGAAACCAAACCACAAGACCCCAGGGACAGAGAAACCAAGCCCCAAGACCCCAGGGACAGAGAAACCATGCCCCAAGACCCCAGGGACAGAGAAACCATGCCCCAAGACCCCAGGGACAGAGAAACCACGCCCCAAGACCCCAGGGGCAGAGAAGCCGAGCAACGAGACCCCAGGGGCAGAGAAGCCGAGCAACGAGACCCCAGGGGCAGAGAAGCCGAGCAACGAGACCCCAGGGGCAGAGAAGCCGAGCCACGAGACCCCAGGGGCAGAGAAGCCGAGCCACAAGTCCCCAGGGGCAGAGAAGCCGAGCCACAAGTCCGCAGGGGCAGAGAAGCCGAGCCACAAGTCCGCAGGGGCAGAGAAGCCGAGCCACAAGTCCGCAGGGGCAGAGAAGCCGAGCCACAAGACCCCAGGGGCAGAGAAGCCGAGCCACAAGACCCCAGGGGCAGAGAAGCCGAGCCACAAGACCCCAGGGGCAGAGAAGCCGAGCCACAAGACCCCAGGGGCAGAGAAGCTGAGCCACAAGACCCCAGGGGCAGAGAAGCCGAGCCACAAGACCCCAGGGGCAGAGAAGCCGAGCCACAAGACCCCAGGGGCAGAGAAGCCGAGCCACAAGACCCCAGGGGCAGAGAAGCCGAGCCACAAGACCCCAGGGGCAGAGAAGCCGAGCCACAAGACCCCAGGGGCAGAGAAGCCGAGCCACAAGACCCCAGGGGCAGAGAAGCCGAGCCACAAGACCCCAGGGACAGAGAAGCCGAGCCACAAGACCCCAGGGACAGAGAAGCCGAGCCACAAGACCCCAGGGGCAGAGAAGCCGAGCCACAAGTCCGCAGGGGCAGAGAAGCCGAGCCACAAGTCCGCAGGGGCAGAGAAGCCGAGCCACAAGTCCGCAGGGGCAGAGAAGCCGAGCCACAAGACCCCAGGGGCAGAGAAGCCGAGCCACAAGACCCCAGGGGCAGAGAAGCCGAGCCACAAGACCCCAGGGGCAGAGAAGCCGAGCCACAAGACCCCAGGGGCAGAGAAGCCGAGCCACAAGACCCCAGGGGCAGAGAAGCCGAGCCACAAGACCCCAGGGGCAGAGAAGCCGAGCCACAAGACCCGAGGGGCAGAGAAGCCGAGCCACAAGACCCCAGGGGCAGAGAAGCCGAGCCACAAGACCCCAGGGGCAGAGAAGCCGAGCCACAAGACCCCAGGGGCAGAGAAGCCGAGCCACAAGACCCCAGGGGCAGAGAAGCCGAGCCACAAGACCCCAGGGACAGAGAAGCCGAGCCACAAGACCCCAGGGACAGAGAAGCCGAGCCACAAGACCCCAGGGACAGAGAAGCCGAGCCACAAGACCCCAGGGACAGAGAAGCCGAGCCACAAGACCCCAGGGACAGAAAAACCGAGCCACAAGACAGTAGGGACAAATGATGCGACACTGAACACTATGACTGATGCCGGGCAACCACACCAATCCAGTGGATATTAAACTCCTGCCCACCAGGGACTGAGGTTCTAGTGAATGATATAAGAACTGCTGTCAATACTCATTTGTTTGGTTGGATCATCACTTTGTTGTATCAGGTGGCTTGTAGTCCGCTGATTTCCCTCCCCCCCCCCCCATCTCAGATCCCGTTTACCAGTACTGTATATAGCACGACTGCTTCTGCCCATGTATCTCTTCTCTGGGTCACATTGCCCCCTGCTATGGGTTGTGAGGATGTTTGGGTGAACTAAAACTCTCATCATTGTGTTTGCATGAAGCTCCGCCTCCCTGATCGCTTCTTTTGTTACCACTATTGTCTCGTAGGCCCGTGGCTCTCCTCCATTATTTTGAGGCGGCGGAGGCCGGATTCGAGGTCGCTCAGTTCAATGCCGCATTTATCTGTGAGGACGACCCTGTGAGTATATGACATCCTGCAGACTCCCATGGAGAAAGACCCCCAAATGCAGGACCACCCCGACAGCTAGCTGCCTCTTATATACAGCAGTTTAGTTTGCCAAAGTGGGCCATGTAGGAGGGAGGGTCCCAGAAGTCTGTTACAGTGTATCAGCTCAGACAAACCTCGGTGGCCTAAAGACATCAGCAGCACAAAGCCGTCTTCACTGATACATTGTAACGATCCTCCAGCTGTATGAGCGGGTCGGGATTGATTGTCTTCTTATGTAATAGAGCTGCTTGTGAGCCCCTCGGGGCACCAGGGCTCGGGGTAACTATCAGCTCTGCACCCCTCAAAATTGCCCCTAAATTGATGTATCCATTCACTGACAGCGAAGCAGAGATCTTACAATGGTGAGGACTTAGAACATTACAGGCGGTTTCCTTGCACAGGGCTGAAGGGTTATTTACATAGGACTGCACGGCCCCTCTGATAATGACTGCGATGGCTGTTACATGTGACGCTGATGACATGTTGTTCGCAGGACGGGCTGGTGAGCCGCTTTGTGCAGATTGACTGCGTGTGGAAATACTACAACCTCTCGACCCGCAGCGACCGACCGCGGGCGTATGGTGAGTAACGGTGCGACTGCGCAGTCCGTGAGGTCTGTCATGTGCGCTGATCATAATGGGACGGGGTGGCCTGTATACAGAACCACTACATATACTGTGCTGATTCCACGCCAAACCATGCTGTATGCTCCAGTCACCTCCAGAGCTGCAGGCACAATTCTGCTGATCTGGATGAAGGACATCTCATTGCTGCCCCCTACTGGTGCGGCACAGGGCAGACATTATAGAGAAGTGGCCAAGCTGTTAGGGACTGTTTGCAATGATTGTGAATGCAGCTCTAGAAGTGAGTGGATTAAAAAACTTGATGTGACAGCAGGATTATGGATGCAGATTGGGAGGTGAATGGAGCAGTATTAGAACTGTGAATTCAGCTCTAGAGGGGAGTACAGAATAAAACCTGATGTAACAGCAAGATTGTAAATGCAGCTCTTGCTGTAACTAGAGTACAAGACAATGTAACATTAGAATTGTGAATGCAGCCCTAGAGGTGAGTAGAAGAGCTGATGTGACAGCAGAATTATGGATGCAGCTTTGGAGGTGAATGGAGCAGAAGACACAGTGTGACATTAGAATTGTCAATACAGCTCTAGAGGTGATTGGAGTGGAAGACATGATGTAACAGTATTATGAATGCAGATCTTGAGGTGAGTACAGTAGAAGTCATGGGTATGGATGCAGCTTTGGATGTGAATAGAGCAGAATATATGATGTCACATTAAAACTGTAAATGCAGCTCTAGAGGTGAGTGGAGTACAGTAGAAGATGTTCTGATCCTGCGTTGCATCACATTACCATATCTGTGTACGGCGCGCTGTCACCTCCATTCTTCTCCTCCTGCAGCTCAGCTCAAGATGGGGGATCTGTTCTACACGCCGCATGTCAGGAGGAAAAGGAACGTGACGGCGGCCGTGGAGATGTACACAGCGGCGGCGCTGCAGCGAGACCCACAGGTACCAATCTGAGGAGTCCCTGATGATCCCCCGAATGTCACAGCGGATCCGTTCGCTGCTCGCTTAGTCAGCTGCGCTGTTGTCGGCCGCGCCATTGTTTGTTGCGCCCTTGTTGACTAAAGCAGTGAATGGACCCGCTATGAATCCTCCGAAATGATGTTGACAAGCCAGACCAGGTCACATGACGTGCGAAGTCTGCGGCTCTGGACTCGGTTCGCTGCCGGATTCGTGCGGTTACGGTTTTCCGCTAACGAAACGTAACCCTGAGATGAAAAGCTCAACAGACAATGAAACCGCGATGTGCACCCGCCGCAGAACGCACGGCGGCGACGCTCCTGATGACGAGGGGCCGCCAGGTGATGCTGACGGCTCTCCTCTGTTTCAGGGTCTCTACAATCTGGGGGTCCTGGTAGAGGAAGGCGTCTCGCTCCCCAGGTCAGCGCTCCGTCGGCTGGGGATCAACAGCTCGGTGTCTGGCAGTAATTACACCATCATCATGGAGCTCTATAGGAGGTGAGATGGTCCTCCGTGTGGGAGGGGCGTAGATGTGAGCATTCTTCCCTGGGGGGGACACACACATAATTTTAATTAGATTATTTAGCTCCACCCACTTGTCATTTATCGTCACAATTGTCAGCGGCTTCTCATCTCCGCTCCACGTAGTGATGATCAGTGACTCCAGCTTATCTGCATTGTCCATTGAAGTAGGTGAGAGTTATACATCTAGTTCATGGTTCAGACTGCTGCTCTGCTTCTCCACCATGCTTTACACTGCAGCTCTGGCTCATCGTTCAGACTGCTGCTCTGCTTCTCCACCATGCTTTACACTGCAGCTCTGGCTGCTTAGATTAAGTAGCAGTTCAGTAGGAAGCCGGTGCATGGAGAGACGATGACATTACAGTAAGTTATGAATTACAGGCAACTGCTGCACCCATAATGAAGGGAGGAGCCTCAATGAGGGGAGGGGCTTATATGAGGAGGGGCTCACATCACGTTACTCATGGACCTTTCTTCTCTAGATGTCGGGATCACGAGCAGGGGGATTCGTATGTTCCATGCAGCCTGGCCCTCCTCAACGCTCATCTCCAGTACATATGGACCTTCCATGGCTCTGTTCTCAAGGTAGTTGGCATTCTCCTCTCCAACCGGGGTCAGACACTGGAGATTAGAACCTACTACTTGTCAGACCGCCCAAATATCCTTTCTCTAAAAACAATGCCAACAAGGAGTTAAAGGGCTTGCCCAGGTTTAGAAAAACATGGTTGCTTTCTTCTATAGCGCCATCCTTGTCCATAGGGTTGCAGCTCAACTCCATTGAAGTGAATAGAAGCTGAGCTCTAATACCACCCACAACCCACAAACAAGGGTGCTGCTGTGTTTGTTAGGAAGCAGACATGTTTTCTAACCTTGAGCAACGCCTTTAACTTCTTGTTGGCATTGTTTTTGGAGAAAGGTCTGACTAGTAATAAATTATAATCTCCAGTGTCCAGTGGGTGAAGAGTGTTGGATTGCTGGCTATCATCCCTGGTGTCCAATGGGTGGAGAGTGGCGGACTGTTGGTTATAATCTCCAGTGTTCAGTGGGTGGAGAGTGGTGGACTGTTGGTTATAATCTCCAGTGTCCAGTGGGTGGACTGTTGGTTATAATCTCCAGTGTCCAGTGGGTGGACTGTTGGTTATAATCTCCAGTGTCCAGTGGGTGGAGAGTGGTGGACTGTTGGTTATAATCTCCAGTGTCCAGTGGGTTGAGAGTGGTGGACTGTTGGTTATAATCTCCAGTGTCCAGTGGGTGGAGAGTGGTGGACTGTTGGTTACAATCTCCAGTGTCCAGTGGGTGGACTGTTGGTTATAATCTCCAGTGTCCAGTGGGTTGAGAGTGGTGGACTGTTGGTTATAATCTCCAGTGTTCAGTGGGTGGACTGTTGGTTATAATCTCCAGTGTCCAGTGGGTGGAGAGTGGTGGACTGTTGGTTATAATCTCCAGTGTCCAGTGGGTGGAGAGTGGTGGACTGTTGGTTATAATCTCCAGTGTCCAGTGGGTGGAGAGTGGTGGACTGTTGGTTATAATCTCCAGTGTCCAGTGGGTGGAGAGTGGTGGACTGTTGGTTGTAATCTCCAGTGTTCAGTGGGTGGAGAGTGGTGAACTGTTGATTATAATCTCCAGTATTTAGTGGGTGGAGTGCAGACTGTTGGTTATAACCTCATGTTCCATGGATGAATGGTGGTGGACTGTTGGTTATAATCTCCAGTGTCCAGTGGGTGGAGAGTGGTGGACTGTTGGTTATAATCTCCAGTGTCCAGTGGGTGGAGAGTGGTGGACTGTTGGTTTTAATCTCCAGTGTCCAGTGGGTGGAGAGTGGTGGACTGTTGGTTTTAATCTCCAGTGTCCAGTGGGTGGAGAGTGGTGGACTGTTGGTTTTAATCTCCAGTGTCCAGTGCATGGAGTGCAGACTGTTGCTTCTAACCTCATGTTCCATGGATGAAGGGTGGTCAGCTTGCTGGTGTTCCCTGGTGTTCAGTGCTTTGGGTTATACAGTGGCAGGCGACATGTTGAATTACTACCTATCTAGAAGTCTTCCTCACTGGTCACTAGTAGGAGGAATGCTGTTGGATCCCATTAGTCTTGCGTCCCCCAGATAGCCCTTTAGTGGTAAATTCTGGGACAAGTGGGAATGGGCGCGCTGGATTTCGCCCTTTTAGGAGATACGTTTCTCTCAGAAGTGCTTGGCATCATTATGGGGGTCCAAGAGGTAATGAACGTTCATCCCACCATCTTATATGTATGGTGATACAACCGAATCCCCTGCGCTATGATGGTCACGACGGTTTGACCAGTCCATCCATTCCACTCCTATATCCTAATTAACCCACTTCCTGCTGGTTTTGTTGCAGTGCTCCAGCGCAGCCGCCATCGCCATCGTCACTGCTCTCAGCTTGATTACAATTATTGGGAGGTTACAGAATGCAGCAATGAACCTCCAGCTGTCGGTGTGAGGAGACGCTTGGTGGGCTCAGGACTATGTGATCCGTGGGACCGCCGCCCGGCTGCCATTGGCTGCTGCAGATGACGGGAATTCCAGTTCCAGATGTGATTGCCAAATAGTTTTTGTATTATTTGTATTAAACATTGCTCGGGGTAATGACGTCACCAGACGCATCTCCGAAATAAAGCCGAAAATGTTAATTTACCCAAGATGGTGTCCAGCTGCACCCGGTGGCATCTCCCAAAGCGTCAGCCAGAGCGGTAAACTTTATCATATCCTCCTCCTGCGGTGAACCACTCAACCATTCGGGAAAGCTGAGAATAGTCATGTGACATATTCCACACAAGTCAAGTGGGTGGGACTAATATATTGCTGCCGCCTTTGTACTTTGGTGACATTTAGCATGGATTCACTATGGAGAGGATGTTGTACCGATGGGAGAATCTAAAGTGGTGTAAGACAAGGCCATCAGAGTGAGACAATTAAAAGTGCCTGCAGAGTGCGCCCCGACAAAGAAAACCAATAGAGTCCACCCCCATAAAGAATACCAATAGAGTGCTTCCCATAAAGAATACCAATAGAGTGCTTCCCATAAAGAATACCAATAGAGTGCTTCCCATAAAGAATACCAATAGAGTGCTTCCCATAAAGAATACCAATAGAGTGCTTCCCATAAAGAATACCAATAGAGTGCTTCCCATAAAGAATACCAATAGAGTGCTTCCCATAAAGAATACCAATAGAGTGCTTCCCCATAGAGAATGCCAGCAGAATGCGTCCTCATTAAGTGCCACAATACAGTCCTCCCCCAAAAACTATACCGAGAGAATCCTCCTCCATAAAGAGCATCAGTAGAGTGCTCCCCATACAGTGTCAGTAGAGTGCTCCCCATACAGTGTCAGTAGAGTGCTCCCCATACAGTGTCAGTAGAGTGCTCCCTATACAGTGTCAGTAGAGTGCTCCCCATACAGTGTCAGTAGAGTGCCCCCCTGTTAACAGCATCAGACGTCAGTGCTGCCCCATAATCGTGCTCTCCAATAATCGGCCACGTGCCCCGATTCTGCATTGCAGGATAACAGGGTCAACTGGGGAGACTTCTATCCAAGTTCTTCACTCCCACAACCACAGAAGCAAATGATAAAGTCCTGACAAACTGCATTCACCACTAGAGGGCGGCACCGCAGACATGTTCACACTGCAACCACTGAAGTCAGTAGGTGCAGGCGGCCCTCACTGCAGACTTTGTGGGACACTTGCCTACACTGCATGAGTGCCAGAGATGCGATTTCTCCTATGGTGGAGACTCTAGACAAATCCAACTACATCCAAGGCCTTTATTGCTGGAGTTGAGGAGCTCTGAGGAGTGACGACACCGAGTGCAGCGCCGTACGCCGAGAATGACTACAATGAGCGGAAACCAAAGAAAACCGTATTTATGTGATGATGAGTATTCGGAGTCCACGACAAGATGGAGAATATACAGTAAAACACCCAGCGCCAGTCCCAGTCATCGGCCAATCTGCTGCACCGCTGAGGACCACCCCAGGAGGTCTTGGTCCTCCGCAGAAGACCCCACCAGCTCTGTAGAGTCTTGAACCACTGACTGCTTCCAGATGACGGAGTCTCCAGAAGATGAATCGGTGTCCCGTGAAAGGATGATGCGTCACGGGGAGAAGACTTGTCCCAGTATGAGAAGCAGACCGCCGGCCAGGATTACCTCCCGGGACTCCAAACTGCAGGCTGGCGGGAAAGAGAAAAACAGTACGGAGCGTAAATGTATCTGCAGGGTCAGCTGCTCTCCCAGGGCTCCCCTACTAGTAGTACTGCTATTACCACCTACTATTACTAGTACTACTACACCTACTATTACTACTGATAACACTGCTATCTCCTACTACTACTAGTACAACTACACCGCTTACTATTACTAGCACTACTGCTATTACCACCTACTATTACTAGTACTACTACACCTACTATTACTACTGATAACACTGCTATCTCCTACTACTACTAGTACAACTACACCGCTTACTATTACTAGCACTACTGCTATTACTACCTACTATTACTACTGATAACACTACTATCTCCTACTACTACTAGTACAACTACACCCCCTACTATTACTAGCACTACTGCTATTACTGATGCTGCTGCTACTACTACTCCTATTAGTGATAAGGCTATTAATACTGCCTCCTACTACTAAACCTACTATTACTGCTAATCGTATTACTGATTACTACCTACTAGTACTAGCACTATTATTATTACTGATATACATACTACTCATCCTATTACTGATCCCACTACTATTTCTACCTCCTCGCCCTCTAGTAGTACTAGTATTACTGTTACTCCTATTTCTGATGCCACAGCTACTATTACTACTTGCCACTACTAACCCTATAACTACTATTACTGATACCGGTACTATTACTACCTCCTCCTACTACTCATACCACCATTGCTATAGTTGATACCACTACTACTAGTAATATTACTTCTACTCCTATTACTTGTATTACTACCTACTTCTTCTATTACTGACAGCACTACTATTACTACACTGATACCAATACTACAATTACCACCTATTACTGCTCCTCCTCCTATTACTGATACCACTACTGTTACTACCTCCTTCCCCTGGTACTACTATTAGTACTACTACACCCACTACTCATACTACTTCTGCTATTACTGATACCACTAAGACTCCTATTATCTGGATAACAGGCTGGTATATAACATGAGATGCTTGGTCTGGGGAGAATGTGTGTAAGGGGGTTACTGGTCACTGATAGAAAGCAGAGGGGGTTATTAATGGTACATACTCTGATTGGGTCCCTGCTACTAGTGGGGTACCACAGGGGGCAGTATTGGTGGGTCCCTGCTACTAGTGGGGTATCACAGGGGGCAGTATTGGAGGGGTCACTGTTACTAGTTGGGTACCACGGGGGGCAGTATTGGAGGGGTTACTGTTACAAGTGGGGTACCACAGGGGGCAGTATTGGAGGGGTCACTGTTACAAGTGGGGTACCACAGGGGGCAGTATTGGAGGGGTTACTGTTACTAGTGGGGTACCACAGGGGGCAGTATTGGAGGGGTTACTGTTACTAGTGGGGTACCACAGGGGGCAGTATTGGAGGGGTTACTGTTACTAGTGGGGTACCACAGTGGGCAGTATTGGGTGGGTTACTGTTACTAGTGGGGTACCACAGGGGGCAGTTTTGGGTGGGTTACTGTTACTAGTGGGGAACCACAGGGGGTAGTATTGGGTGGGTTATTGTTACTAGTGGGGTATCACAGAGGGCAGTTTTGGGTCGGTTACTGTTACTAGTGGGGTATAACTGGGCCCTATTTTTTTAACCCGTTTAGGACCAGGCACTGTAAATGTACGGCGGTGTTTTAAGTCTCCTGTCTCTGCAATCAGTCAGAGGCAGGAATGGAATATCAGCTGTTAGTTCCCTGATACTACAGAGCTGGAGGGTCATACTAGACCCTGGACAGCTCTGCCAGTGACTAATGTCACTACAGGGGTTGTTTCCCCCTGTAACTGGGGCTCCTTATGGATGCGGCTCCTATGGATGCCCCAGCTACAGTGGGAAAGTGTCAAATTAAAAAAAAAAATGAATGTCCCCCAGAGGTCCTATATGATGTCATGGGGACACAGATAGTAAAAAACACGATTCCAGACATCAGTAACAGAATATTACAGAATAACACAACAATACAAACATAAGAAAGAAAATAACACGAAGCCGACGCCGTGTGCGCCCTGTAAACCAGAACCGTACATACTATGTATCAAAACATCTGAAACAAACAGAGGAACCGGCCATGTACTTTATTTTAGTGTAAATATACTAAATAAAAAAAATATAAATGTTGAAAAAAAAGTCAGTGAAAATCGCCCTCAATGTCACGGGGAAAAAACACAGCAAAAATACGGCAATAAAACCGCCACTTGGGTCCGTTTTGGGCACCAGTACTCAGGAAGGACATATCAGAGCTTGAGCGGGTACAAAGGAGGCAACTAAAGTAGTAAGGAAAATATGGACTGTAACAAGAGGGCGCTCTAATAACTATGTATAATATATCAGGGGTCAGTACAGATATCTCTCCCATCATCTATTATACCCAGGACTGTAACAAGGGGGCGCTCTAATAACTATGTATAGATATATCAGGGGTCAGTACAGAGATCTCCTATCATCTATTATACCCAGGACTGTAACAAGGGGGCGCTCTAATAACTATGTATAATATATCAGGGGTCAGTACAGCGATCTCTGCCACCATCTATTATACCCAGGACTGTAACAAGGGGGCGCTCTAATAACTATGTATAATATATCAGGGGTCAGTACAGAGATCTCTCCCATCATCTATTATACCCAGGACTGTAACAAGGGGGCGCTCTAATAACTATGTATAGATATATTGGGGGTCAGTACAGAGATCTCTCCCATCATCTATTATACCCAGGACTGTAACAAGGGGGCGCTCTAATAACTATGTATAATATATCAGGGGTCAGTACAGCGATCTCTCCCATCATCTATTATACCCAGGACTGTAACAAGGGGGCGCTCTAATAACTATGTATAGATATATTGGGGGTCAGTACAGAGATCTCTCCCATCATCTATTATACCCAGGACTGTAACAAGGGGGCGCTCTAATAACTATGTATAGATATATCAGGGGTCAGTACAGAGATCTCTCCCATCATCTATTATACCCAGGACTGTAACAAGGGGGCGCTCTAATAACTATGTATAGATATATTGGGGGTCAGTACAGAGATCTCTCCCATCATCTATTATACCCAGGACTGTAACAAGGGGGCGCTCTAATAACTATGTATAGATATATCAGGGGTCAGTACAGAGATCTCTCCCATCATCTATTATACCCAGGACTGTAACAAGGGGGCGCTCTAATAACTATGTATACATATATCAGGAGTCAGTACAGAGCTCTCCCCCATCATCTATTATACTATGGACGGTAACAAGGGGGCGCTCTAATAACTATGTATAGATATATCAGGGGTCAGTACAGAGATCTCCCCCATCATCTATTATACTATGGACGGTAACAAGGGGGCGCTCTAATAACTGTGTATAGATATATCAGGGGTCAGTACAGAGATCTCTCCCATCATCTATTATACCCAGCACTGGAACAAGGCGGCGCTCTAATAACTATATATAATATATCAGGAATCAGTACAGAGATCTCTCCCATCATCTATTATACTCAGGACTGTAACAAGGGGGCGCTCTAATAACTATGTATAGATATATCAGGGGTCAGTACAGAGATCTCTCCCATCATCTATTATACCCAGGACTGTAACAAGGGGGCGCTCTAATAACTATGTATAGATATATCAGGGAACAGTACGGAGATCTCTCCCATCATCTATTATACCCAGGACTGTAACAAGGGGGTGCTCTAATAACTATGTATAATATATCAGGGGTCTGTACAGAGATCTCTCCCATCATCTATTATACCCAGGACTGTAACAAGGGGGCGCTCTAATAACTATGTATAGATATATCAGGGGTCAGTACAGAGATCTCTCCCATTATCTATTATACCCAGTACTGTAACAAGGGGGTGCTCTAATAACCATGTACAGATATATTAGGGGTCAGTACAGAGATCTCTCCCATCATCTATTATACCCAGGACTGTAACAAGGGGGCACTCTAATAACTATGTATAATATATCAGGGGTCAGTACAGAGATCTCTAACATCATCTATTATACTATGGACTGTAACAAGGGGGCGCTCTAATAACTATGTATAATATATCAGGGGTCAGTACAGAGATCTCTCCCACCATCTATTATACTCAGGACTGTAACAAGGGGGCGCTCTAATAACTATGTATAGATATATCAGGGAACAGTACGGAGATCTCTCCCATCATCTATTATACCCAGGACTGTAACAAGGGGGCGCTCTAATAACTATGTATAATATATCAGGGGTCTGTACAGAGATCTCTCCCATCATCTATTATACCCAGGACTGTAACAAGGGGGCGCTCTAATAACTATGTATAATATATCAGGAGTCATTACAGAGATATCTGCCATCATCTATTATACCCAGGACTGTAACAAGGGGGCGCTCTAATAACTATGTATAATATATCAGGGGTCAGTACAGAGATCTCTCCCATCCTCTATTATACCCAGGACTGTAACAAGGGGGGCGCTCTAATAACTATGTGTAATATATTAGGGATCAGTACAGAGATCTCTTCCATTATCTATTATACCCAGGACTGTAACAAGGGGGCGCTCTAATAACTATGTATAATATATCAGGGGTCAGTACAGAGATCTCTTCCATTATCTATTATACCCAGGACTGTAACAAGGGGGCGCTCTAATAACTATGTATAATATATCAGGGGTCAGTACAGAGATCTCTTCCATTATCTATTATACCCAGGACTGTAACAAGTGGGCGCTCTAATAACTATGTATAATATATCAGGGGTCAGTACAGAGATCTCTAACATCATCTATTATACTATGGACTGTAACAAGGAGGCGCTCTAATAACTATGTATAGACATATCAGGGGTCAGTACAGAGATCTCTCCCATCATCTATTATACCTAGGACTGTAACAAGGGGGCGCTCTAATAACTATGTATTATATATCAGGGTCAGTACAGAGATCTCTCCCATCATCTATTATACTATGGACTGTAACAAGGGGGCGCTCTAATAACTATGTCTGAACTGGGTGGACAGAGGGCTCTTCTCAGCCTAACATACAATGTTCCTATTACTGCCCCCTCTACCGTTACCGTTACCTCCTCCTCCTACTACTGGTGCTATTACACCTTCTACTACTCCAATACTACAATTACATTATTTTATTTCCTACCTGGTCACGATGAGTAACCCTGCCGGGTCTTTGAGCGTTGCAACTGCTGTTCTAAATGGACGCCATAACGTGTAAACAGAGCTAGGTGGAGTGTCAGCTCTCAGGCCCAGACCCTAAAACCCCAGTCTGAGGAGGCTGAGGGATATGGTGCATTAGCTGCACCCCCTGTTACACTATAGTACGTTTAGGGCCATTTTTTGTGTTATTTGTTTCCTATGTCCTATTTTTAATCTTCTTGGACCTTGTGTAGACCTTTGTGTAGACCTTGTGTAGACCTTTTATGTAGATCTTCTGGTAGACCTTGTGTAGGCATTGTGTAGACCTTGTGTAGCCCTTTGTGTAGACCTTTGTGTAGACCTTTGTGTAGACCTTTGTGTAGACCTTTTATGTAGATCTTCTGGTAGACCTTGTGTTGACCTTTGTGTAGACCTTTGTGTAGACCTTATGTAGACCTTGTGTAGACCTTTGTGTAGACCTTGTGTAGACCTTGTGTAGACCTTTGTGTAGACCTTGTGTTAACCTTTGTGTAGACCTTGTGTAGATCTTTTATGTAGATCTTCTGGTAGACCTTGTGTTGACCTTTGTGTAGACCTTATATAGACCTTGCCACATTACGGTCACTGTGGGGATAAAACATCCGGTTCCGGTAATTACCTGAATTAAAAGGACACCAAGTAGATTTGCATCTTCTGTCTGTGAAGAAGAAATATATCATCATTATTCTGCACCTGACCTGTAATATACAAGACGTCTGTAGATACTAGGCTGCTATATCATGACGGATGGACGGTCACTCACTTTTCACCAGCTCACAGTTATAAACGCTGGACTTCTCCATGGACTGCAGAGCTATTATGTTCCGCTCTCTTCCTCGGGTGAAATTGGTCACCTTGAACTTCTCAAAGGGTGGAATGAGCACCTCCTCCTCCCCCGGGAAGAAGGAGAAGTTCTTGATGTTGACGCCATAGCAAGTTCGGATACTGAAGAACGTGTCTTCTCCAAACTGCAAAGCATTCTGGTCGTTCTTAGATGAAGAAGTAAATTGTCCAAAGCGGACCGGTTTCCTAGACTCGGACTTAAATTTTATCCCTCTTATTCCTCTGAATACTTCGTGGCAAGCCGGAGTCTCAACACCATCTAAGACCTGCAGCGCTTTAGTCAGGTAGTAATGCAGAACCTTAAACCTGAAGTTCCTCAAGTAATACTCCTTAGACTGACCGGTCTCCCTCACCGCTTCATTGAAGACCTTGTGCAGAGGACCATTTATAGTGTAAGCGAGCAGAGCAATGGCATACTCATCCTTAAAGCCCTTAGGTAAACGCAAAGACTTCTTCATATCCTGCTGCCATTTAAAGGTTGCTGTGTCCCAGGCGTCTGCGAACTCCTTATTAGTAGAATACTCCAGTTGGAATAGTTGAGGAATCTCCTCCTCCATTGCATCACTACAGCCGTTGTACTGGTCATCGAATGACGTAGGAGCCATATCAAGAACAGATTCCTTAGTAGAAAAGATGTTTCTTTTGGACATCCTGCGACAGTCCACCTAATGCAGGTGTAAACATAGTGTAAGAGTAGAAAGGCTAAGTGCCCCTATATACAAATATAACTACTATAATACTGCCCCCCTATGTACAAGAATATAACTACTATAATACTGCCTCCTATGTACATGAATATAACTACTATAATACTGCTCCCTATGTACAAGAATATAACTACTATAATACTGCCTCCTATGTACATGAATATAACTACTATAATACTGCTCCTATGTACAAGAATATAACTACTATAATACTGCTCCCTATGTACAAGAATATAACTACTATAATACTGCCCCCTATGTACAAGAATATAACTACTATAATATTGCCCCTATGTACAAGAATATAACTACTATAATACTGCCCCCTATGTACAGGAATATAACTACTATAATACTGCCCCCTATGTACAGGAATATAACTACTATAATACTGCCCCCTATGTACAGGAATATAACTACTATAATACTGCCCCCTATGTACAGGAATATAACTACTATAATACTGCCCCCTATGTACAAGAATATAACTACTATAATACTGCCCCCTATGTACAAGAATATAACTACTATAATACTGCCCCCTATGTACAAGAATATAACTACTATAATACTGTTCCCTATGTACAAGAATATAACTACTATAATACTGATCCCTATGTACAAGAATATAACTACTATAATACTGCCCCCTATGTACAAGAATATAACTACTATAATACTGCCCCCTATGTAAAAGAATATAACTACTATAATACTGCCTCCTCTATACAAGAATATAACTACTATAATACTGATCCCTATGTACAAGCATATAACTACTATAATACTGCCCCCTATGTACAGGAATATAACTACTATAATACTGCCCCCTATGTACAAGAATATAACTACTATAATACTGCCCCTATGTACAAGAATATAACTACTATAATACTGCTCCCTATGTACAAGAATATAACTACTACAATACTGCCCCCTATGTACAAGAATATAACTACTATAATACTGCTCGCTATGTACAAGAATATAACTACTATAATACTGCCCCCTATGTACAAGAATATAACTACTATAATACTGCCCGCTATGTACAGGAATATAACTACTATAATACTGCTCCTATATACAAGAATATAACTACTATAATACTGCCCCCTATGTACAAGAATATAACTACTATAATACTGCCCCCTATGTACAGGAATATAACTACTATAATACTGCCCCCTATGTACAAGAATATAACTACTATAATACTGCCCCTATGTACAAGAATATAACTACTATAATACTGCTCCCTATGTACAAGAATATAACTACTATAATACTGCCCCCTTTGTACAAGAATATAACTACTATAATACTGCTCCCTATGTACAAGAATATAACTACTATAATACTGCCCCCTATGTACAAGAATATAACTCCTATAATACTGCTCCCTATGTACAAGAATATAACTACTATAATACTGCCCTCTATGTATAAGAATATAACTACTATAATACTGCCCCCTATGTACAAGAATATAACTACTAAAATACTGCCCCCTATGTACAAGAATATAACTACTATAATACTGCCCCCTATGTACAAGAATATAACTACTATAATACTGCCCCCTATGTACAAGAATATAACTACTATAATACTGCTCCTATGTATAAGAATATAACTACTATAATACTGCCCCCTATGTACAAGAATATAACTACTATAATACTGCCTCCTATGTACAAGAATATAACTACTATAATACTGCCCCCTATGTACAAGAATATAACTACTATAATACTGCCCCCTATGTACAAGAATATAACTACTATAATACTGCTCCTATGTACAAGAATATAACTACTATAATACTGCCCCCTATGTACAAGAATATAACTACTATAATACTGCTCCTATGTGCAAGAATATAACTACTATAATACTGCCCCCTATGTACAAGAATATAACTACTATAATACTGCCCCTATGTACAAGAATATAACTACTATAATACTGCTCCTATGTGCAAGAATATAACTACTATAATACTGCCCCCTATGTACAAGAATATAACTACTATAATACTGCCCCCTATGTACAAGTATATAACTATTATAATACTGCCTCCCATGTACAAGAATATAACTACTATAATACTGCCTCCTATGTACAAGAATATAATTACTGTAATACTGCCCCCTATGTACAAGAATATAACTACTATAATACTGCCCTCTATGTACAAGAATATAACTACTATAATACTGCCCCCTATGTACAAGAATATAACTACTATAATACTGCCTCCTATGTACAAGAATATAACTACTATAATACTGCTCCCTATGTACAAGAATATAACTACTATAATACTGCTCCCTATGTACAAGAATATAACTACTATAATACTGCCTCCTATGTACAAGAATATAACTACTATAATACTGCCTCCTATGTACAAGAATATAACTACTATAATACTGCTCCCTATGTACAAGAATATAACTACTATAATACTGCCCCCTATGTACAAGAATATAACTCCTATAATACTGCACCCTATGTACAAGAATATAACTACTATAATACTGCTCCCTATGTACAAGAATATAACTCCTATAATACTGCTCCCTATGTACAAGAATATAACTACTATAATACTGCCCCCTATGTACAAGAATATTACTACTATAATACTGCCCCCTATGTACAAGAATATAACTACTATAATACTGCCCCATATGTACAAGAATATAACTACTATAATACTGCCCCATGTACAAGAATATAACTACTATAATACTGCCCCCTATGTACCAGAATATAACTACTATAATACTGCCCCCTATGTACCAGAATATAACTACTATAATACTGCCCCCTATGTACAAGAATATAACTACTATAATACTGCCCCCTATGTACAAGAATATAACTACTATAATACTGCCCCCTATGTACAAGAATATAACTACTATAATACTGCCCCCTATGTACAAGAATATAACTACTATAATACTGTCCTCTATGTACAAGAATATAACTACTATAATACTGCCCTCCTATGTACAAGAATATAACTACTATAATACTGCCCTCTATGTGCAAGAATATAACTACTATATTACTACCGTCCATGTACAAGAATATAACTACTATAATACTGCTTCCTTTGTACAAGAATATAACTACTATAATACTGCCCCATATGTACAAGAATATAACTACTATAATACTGCCTACTATGTACAAGAATATAACTACTATAATACTGCCTCCTATGTACAAGAATATAATTACTATAATACTGCCCCCTATGTACAAGTATATAACTACTATAATACTGCTCCTATGTACAAGAATATAACTACTATAATACTGCCCCCTATGTACAAGAATATAACTGCTATAATACTGCCCCCTATGTACAAGAATATAACTGCTATAATACTGCCCCCTATGTACAAGAATATAACTGCTATAATACTGCCCCATATGTACAAGAATATAACTACTATAATACTGCCCCATATGTACAAGAATATAACTACTATAATACTGCCCCATATGTACAAGAATATAACTACTATAATACTGCCCCATATGTACAAGAATATAGCTACTATAATACTGCCCCATATGTACAAGAATATAACTACTATAATACTGCCCCATATGTACAAGAATATAACTACTATAATACTGCCCCCTATGTACAAGAATATAACTACTATAATACTGCCTCCTATGTACAAGAATATAACTACTATAATACTGCAACATATGTATAAGAATATAACTACTATAATACTGCCCCATATGTACAAGAATATAACTACTATAATACTGCCCCCTATGTACAAGAATATAACTACTATAATACTGCCCCCTATGTACAAGAATATAACTACTATAATACTGCCCCCTTTGTACAAGAATATAACTACTATAATACTGCCCCTGTGTACAAGCATATAACTACTATAATACTGCCCCCTATGTACAAGAATATAACTACTATAATACTGCCCCCTATGTACAAGAATATAACTACTATAATACTGCCCCTATGTACAAGAATATAACTACTATAATACTGCCCCTATGTACAAGAATATAACTACTATAATACTGCCCCCTATGTACAAGAATATAACTACTATAATACTGCTCCATATGTACAAGAATATAACTACTATAATACTGCTCCTATGTACAAGAATATAACTACTATAATACTGCCCCCTATGTACAAGAATATAACTACTCTAATACTGCCCTCTATGTACAAGAATATAAATAATATAATACTGCCTGCTATGTACAAGAATATAACTACAATAATACTGCCTCCTATGTACAAGAATATAACTACTATAATACTGCCCCCTATGTACAAGAATATAACTACTATAATACTGCCTCATATGTACAAGAATATAACTACTATAATACTGCCCCCTATGTACAAGAATATAACTACTATAATACTGCCCCTTATGTACAAGAATATAACTACTATAATACTGCCCCCTTTGTACAAGAATATAACTACTATAATACTGCCCCCTGTGTACAAGCATATAACTACTATAATACTGCCCCCTATGTACAAGAATATAACTACTATAATACTGCTCCTATGTACAAGAATATAACTACTATAATACTGCCCCTATGTACAAGAATATAACTACTATAATACTGCCCCTATGTACAAGAATATAACTACTATAATACTGCCCCCTATGTACAAGAATATAACTACTATAATACTGCCCCCTATGTACAAGAATATAACTACTATAATACTGCCCCCTATGTACAAGAATATAACTACTATAATATTGCCCCTATGTACAAGAATATAACTACTATAATACTGCCCCCTATGTACAAGAATATAACTGCTATAATACTGCCCCCTATGTACAAGAATATAACTACTATAATACTGCCCCTATGTACAAGAATATAACTACTATAATACTGCCTCCTATGTACAAGAATATAACTACTATAATACTGCCCCTATGTACAAGAATATAACTACTATAATACTGCCCCCTATGTACAAGAATATAACTACTTTAATACTGCCCCCTATGTACAAGAATATAACTACTATAATAATGCCCCCTATGTACAAGAATATAACTACTATAATACTGCCCCCTATGTACTATAATACCGCCTCCTATGTACAAGAATATAACTGCTATAATACTGTCCCCTATGTACAAGTATATAACTACTATAATACTGCTCCCTATGTACAAGAATATAACTACTATAATACTGCTCCCTATGTACAAGAATATAACTACTATAATACTGCCCCTATGTACAAGTATATAACTACTATAATACTGCTCCTATGTACAAGAATATCACTACTATAATACTGCCCCCCATGTACAAGAATATAACTACTATAATACTGCCCCCTATGTACAAGAATATAACTACTATAATACTGCCCCCTATGTACAAGAATATAACTACTATAATACTGCCCCCTATGTACAAGAATATAACTACTATAATACTGCCCCCTCTGTACAAGAATATAACTACTATAATATTGCCCCTATTTACAAGAATATAACTACTATAATACTGCCCCCTATGTACAAGAATATAACTACTATAATACTGCCCCCTATGTACAAGAATATACCTACTATAATACTGCCCCCTATGTACAAGAATATAACTACTATAATACTGCTCCCTATGTACAAGAATATAACTACTATAATACTGCTCCCTATGTACAAGAATATAACTACTATAATACTGCCCCCCATGTACAAGAATATAACTACTATAATACTGCCCCTATGTACAAGAATATAACTACTATAATACTGCCCCTATGTACAAGAATATAACTACTATAATACTGCTCCCTATGTACAAGAATATAACTACTATAATACTGCCCCCTATGTACAAGAATATAACTACTATAATACTGCCCCCTATGTACAAGAATATAACTACTATAATACTGCCCCCTATGTACAAGAATATAACTACTATAATACTGCTCCTATGTACAAGAATATCACTACTATAATACTGCCCCCCATGTACAAGAATATAACTACTATAATACTGCCCCCTATGTACAAGAATATAACTACTATAATACTGCCCCCTATGTACAAGAATATAACTACTATAATACTGCCCCCTATGTACAAGAATATAACTACTATAATACTGCCCCCTCTGTACAAGAATATAACTACTATAATATTGCCCCTATTTACAAGAATATAACTACTATAATACTGCTCCTCTGTACAAGAATATAACTACTATAATACTGCCCCCTATGTACAAGAATATAACTACTATAATACTGCCCCCTATGTACAAGAATATAACTACTATAATACTGCCCCCTCTGTACAAGAATATAACTACTATAATATTGCCCCTATTTACAAGAATATAACTACTATAATACTGCTCCTCTGTACAAGAATATAACTACTATAATACTGCCCCCTGTAGAGAGGGACATGAATGCAGATTGCAGCGGTATCTTACCTGTATGATTGTGCTCAGTATCATTATGGTGATGATTGTGCTTGTTGCATAATAATCAGATTTCGCCGGCATTTTTGAGTCCTGAAATGAGACATACAGTATATACGGTATTATATATAGTGCACATTACACCTCATGCTGCCTGCTGAGTTTTATCAGCGGTCAGATATTGTAGAATCTAGTATAAAGCAGAAAGTAAATGTCATTATCTGATTGTAATATAAGATTAGTATGAGATATGAACAATTAGTTGGAGGAAAATTATCTCTGTTAAGCAAATGTGATTGTATTGTAACCACAAGAGTTCCCAGAGGGCGGATTACAATGTAAAGGGACAGTGCAAACAACATGACACAACTCCAGAAGATCTGCAGTCCTGGGATGGAGGGAGGAGCATCTGCAGATCACCATCAGAATGAAGTTCAATCAGTTATGACAATCGGTGGGTAATTATTGTTTGCAGGCAGCTAAAGCGAGTTTATGGAGATGGGAAAGGAAATAATGGCCCAAAAGGAGGAGATTCTGGAGGGAAACCTGCTGCAGTCTGCAAGAGAACTGTGACTTAGATCGTAGCAAAAACTATAAAGTGCAGGTTTAATAAGCCTCAACAATATGGACACCCCATGCCTTAATTCATAGCAGAGCTTGTGGGCTGAGGGCTGTAGTAATGCCCCTCTGTTACCCTGTAAGTAACAAGGCATGCTCTAGTGCCACTCTGTTGCCCTCTCTGCACCCCTGCATTCTCCAGCTTTCCCTGCCTCTCAGATCTCTGGTCAGAAGAGGAGAAACGTTCTTGTGCTGCTATAGGACTCGTTGTAGCAACCTCGGGTTAGATGGCCGCTGGGCAGAATGTTGTTTGGTGCCCTGCATCTTAAGACATAAACCCAATATATGCTGCACTGATAGGCGGTCTTGTGTAGAAAGCAGCAAGATGACATCATATCCATAGCAGAACAGCGCAGTGAATACATACTGCACACCAACCCCAGTACATAGATACAATACCAGAACCAAGCTCAGAACAAAGATGCAATACCAGAGCCAAGCTCATAAAATGAATACAGCACCAGAACCAACCTCAGTACATAAATACAGCCCCAGAATAATTCAGTTAATAAATACAGCACCAGAACCAAGCTCATGCCATAAACACCGCAAAAGATCCAAGCTCATAAGATGAACCAACCGCGGTATATAGATTCAGTATTAGAACCAACCTCAGTATATAGATAGAAGAGCCAAGCTTAAAAAATACAGCAATAGAACCAAACCTGAAATGTAAATACAGCATCCGAAACAAGGTCAGTACATAAATACTGCCAGAATTAACCTCAATACATAGATACGGCACCAGAACCAAGCTCATAGGATAAATACAGTACCAGAAACAAACTCATAATGCAAATGCAACATCAGCAGCAGAATCAAGCTTTTATACCATAAGTACAGCCCCAGAACCAAGCTCATAACATAAGCACAGTATCAGAACTAAGCGACTGTTTTGCAGGGTATCAATGGGCTGACAACAGCATATCAGAATATCACAGGGAAGGAGGATTCATGTAGCGCCACAAGAAGCTGCCGCACAGAGGTGGACCACAGAGAGGCATGTAGCTAAGGCCAGCCATGGCTCCTTGCAGAGCATAGTCCAACTCCTCCCCTGCTCTCAGAATCAGGAGGAGTCAGGCTACGCTGTGCAGGGAGCTGCATCATGTCCTGCAGCACTAGGAGGGAGAGAGGTGGTCATCTGCCTGACTGTGCTCCACTGTATCTGCACCCTCGTCATGTAGGACCCTCTGCGGGCACCTATAACTTGGGACTGTCCCTCTGGATTCCAGATGGTGGGGTGGTGTGACCTGCTGCTAACAGTGCCTGACTTCAGGGGTGCAGACTTCTGCATGCCATTATTGTAGAGTCTTTATCTGCTGATCAAAGCCAATGGAGCTTCATTATATACAGTCCCTAAATGCCCCGAGGTCGGAGGGTGTGAAGCCCTTATAGTGGCACCAACACAAGCCCAGAGTGTTCAGCAGCAGATGGGCCGTGCACAGCCATGCCCCCTAATGCTAGGCCTCCCCTTACTTTTTTTGCCTGCATAACCCTGAAAAGTTGCATCAAAATTGTGACTCTTTTTGCTTCCGAATTCTTGCACACAATGTTTCCTGTCGGGTCGGAGCCGCTCATGAATTCCCACTTCCTTCCAATCATCCATAGATGGGGTAATGCTTTTGGGCCATGCAATGCGCCGGGACAAAAAAAAAATACACAAATAGGTGGCACTGTGATAAAATGCCGCTTTCATGTAGCTGCCACCAGGTGGCGCTCACTGCACAGGGAACTCAATCGCCAGGTGGATGTAGGCTGGGGATGGATTAAGTTCACCCAGATGATCTTCTCCGTGTTACAGCGCCTTGTGGAGCTATATGAACCCTCCTCCTCCTCCTCGCTCTGTGATGCTTCTGGGCACCGCTGTCAGACTATCAGTGCCCCCACAACACTATCGTTGAGTTCTGCTAATGTACTTCTATTATGACCTTGGTTCTAGTACAGTATTTATGTGATGAGCTTGGTTTTGGTACTGTATGTACTGAGGTTGGTTCAGGGGCTGTATTTGCTATGATCTTGGTAGTGGCGCTGTATTCATGGACTGTTGTTGGTTCAGGAGCTGTACTTACGTACTGACCTTGGTTGTGGTACTGTGTCTGTGTAATGAGCTTGGTTCTGGTGCTGTATTTATCACTACGCGGTTCTGGAGTGGTTATGCTGTTACCTTGCTGTTTTCTACAAAAGCAGAATACAGGCAGATGACCAATCAGGGCAGCATATATTATTTTTTCTTATGATGGGTAGGAGGGCCCTCAAAAACAATTTTGCTCTGAATGCCATCTAAGCTTAGGCAGGAATGAGCGTATGTACTCCAGCACTGATATGCACAGTGAACACCAGGGGGCGCCATAGTGTGCTATAAAACTCTGCACTGATCAGTGACTAGTACCTTCCACCTCTGTGCCCCTCACATGTCAGTGTCGCTCTTCCCATCCTCTTACCCCTCAGTGGAGGGTACGTTAGGCTCTGATCACATCTGCGTGGGGTCTCTGGAGTAGGTCCCTCACCACCCCTGGATGAAATAGCGCTACTTTGTCCGTGAAAGTAACAGAAGTCTGACTGATCCCATAGTGAATGAGTCTGTCGGGCTCTGCTGGTCCCCGCCATGTGATGGATTCGTCTGTCCCCGACTGGCGTTCCTTTTCCTAAAACTAAGCACACAATGCGACAGCGCAGACGTGAACGCAGCGGTGCAGCGCCACTTACTGTAGCCACGCCCCCTGGGCTGGTAAATACTTTGCCCTTCAGCCTTCGCATTCATTTTTGCAAGTCCTGAAGTAAACTTGAAGGAGTGCAGTAAGTGAGGGCGGCGGATGCTGCCCTCCGACCCCCCAGAGTGCCCCCTCTACATGTTTACCTGCGGTCCGCTCTGTAGCCCCTGTGCTGCCCTCCGACCCCCCAGAGTGCCCCCTCTACATGTTTACCTGCGGTCCGCTCTGTAGCCCCTGTGCTGCCCTCCGACCCCCCAGAGTGCCCCCTCTACATGTTTACCTGCGGTCCGCTCTGTAGCCCCTGTGCTGCCCTCCGACCCCCAGAGTGCCACCTCTACATGTTTACCTGCGGTCCGCTCTGTAGCCCCTGTGCTGCCCTCCGACCCCCCAGAGTGCCCCCTCTACATGTTTACCTGCGGTCCGCTCTGTAGCCCCTGTGCTGCCCTCCGACCCCCCAGAGTGCCCCCTCTACATGTTTACCTGCGGTCCGCTCTGTAGCCCCTGTGCTGCCCTCCGACCCCCCAGAGTGCCCCCTCTACATGTTTACCTGCGGTCCGCTCTGTAGCCCCTGTGCTGCCCTCCGACCCCCAGAGTGCCACCTCTACATGTTTACCTGCGGTCCGCTCTGTAGCCCCTGTGCTGCCCTCCGACCCCCCAGAGTGCCCCCTCTACATGTTTACCTGCGGTCCGCTCTGTAGCCCCTGTGCTGCCCAGCCCTGGCACGCTGCTGCGATATGTAAGACGCCTGCCAGCCTGTTCTTAATATAGACG
The DNA here is from genome assembly GCF_035609145.1 of Eleutherodactylus coqui. Classification (NCBI taxonomy): domain Eukaryota; kingdom Metazoa; phylum Chordata; class Amphibia; order Anura; family Eleutherodactylidae; genus Eleutherodactylus; species Eleutherodactylus coqui. The sequence continues at coordinate 531,685,545 of NC_089837.1, read as the reverse complement.
CGGAGAGACAACTGTCACTTGTCACACAGCGACACGGCAAGGGGCACATGCTGCAGAGCTCCTGGACATTGGAAAACTAGCCTGTCATTTACAGCTGCTGCAGAACCTCACTGAGACGTCAATCATCGTCGGTCTGCAGCTGCTGGATTTCTGCACTGATCATTATCACATTTTGGTCAAATTGTATCGAAGTCCGAGTTATAAACAAATACAATGTAACTAGTAACACAGACAGCTGTACCGCCCATCAGCCACAGGGCAGGGGGAATATAATATAACTAAGGGCTCAGGGGCCCGGGTGCAACGGTTTATCTGGGGGCCCCCAACTTCTCTTAACCCCTTAACGCAGAGGTGTAACTTGAAGCTCCTGGGCCCCAATGCAAAACCTGTAACCGGGCCCCCAACTATAATGCTTTATTCATAGTACTGGGCTCCTTAATAGGGGGATGAGAGGCCTTTGGGGCCCCCTAAGGCTCCTGGGCCCGGGTGCAACTGCATCCCCCATAGTTACACAAGTGCTAATAACGCACAGACAACTGCTTATCATCCACTGGAGGAAGTGATTGGGTGATGCAACAACCCAAAACTCACAAGTAATCAACTGAACTATGATGGAAGAGGAGATTTATGTTCTGGAATAGTCATGTCAGAATCTGGACCTTATCCAAATGGAGATGCAGGACCTGAAGAGCACTGTACATACAAGGCATCCCAGAAATACTGATTAAGGGTGGACACCCTCTGGCATTTTATTCTCTCTTGCGCTGCGAGAGCAAGTGAGAACACGCTGGAATATCGCCAGTGTTTTCAATGGGCCAGCGGCAGCAGCGCTAGCCCCATTGAAAACATAGGGAGAATACCGCAGACTTCTGCCACAGCTGTGGCAGGAGTTTCCTTCATCCCTGCGGGGACCGCGAGGATGAAGGAATCCTCTGCCACAGTTGTCACAGCTGTGGCAGAAGTGCAGCATGCTATCTCATTGCTTTCAATGGGTTCGGCTCTGCTGCCGGCCCCATTGAAAGCAGTGGTTTGTGGCAACCCTGCAGTATGATTTTCGGGAAGGGCTTGAAATATAAGCCCTTCCCTAAAAATCATCATTAGCTGGATTAAAAAAAATAAAAATTTAGTCACCCCTCTGCCTGGCTGCCCTGCACTGCTGTCCAGCACTGCGCTCACCCTTGAGATGGAGAGGTATACTCATCGCCACACCTCTGGGCTCACCCTCTAGAAGGAGGGGTACACTCATAGCCATGCGCCTGGGATCACCCTTTAGATGGAGGGGTACACTCGCGTCCATGCCCTTGGGTTCCCCCCTCTGGATGTAGAGGAATACTTGTGGCCACACCCCTAGGCTCACCCCCTAGATGGAGGGGTACACTTGTGGCCACAACCCTGGGGTCACCCTCTAGATAAAGAAGTACACTCGTTGCCACACCTCTGGGCTCACCCTTTAGGTGAAGGGGTACAGTCGTGACCATGCCCCTGGGCTCCCACTCTAGATGGAGGGGTACACTCATGGACACAAACCTGGGCTCACCCTCTAGATAGAGAGGTACACTCGTGGTCACACCACTAGGCTCACCATCTAGATGCAGAGGTACACTTGCAGCCACGCCACTAAGCTCACCTTTCAGATCGAGGGTTACACTCATGACCATGCCCCTGGGCTCACCCATTAGATAGAGAGTTACACTCTTTGCCATTCCCATGGGCTCACCCTCTAGATGGAGGGACACACTCATGGCCATGGCTTTGGGCTCACCCTGTAGATGGAGGGGCACACTCATGGCCATGGCTTTGGGCTCACCATGTAGATGGAGGGGTACACTCATGGCTACACCCCTGTGCTCACCCTCTAGATGGAGGGCTACACTCATGGCCACACCCCTGAGCTCACCCTCTCGATGAGGGGTACACTCGTGCCCACATCTCTGGGCTCAACCTCTAGACAAAGGGTATAGGCAGTTAAAGGGTGAAGTGGTGGATGGAGTATATCCCCCTCCCAGGCTCTTAGTCTGGACAGGGTGTCGGTCCAGTCCACAACTTCACCCTGGTTCTTAGGAAGCTCAGCTGTAGGCACTGACCCCGTTACGGTTTCATAAAAGGCTGCAGCTCCCAAGGAGTCAGTGTCTGACAGCCTGAGGAGGAAACCCCCTGAGCCCCCTGCGGGGTGCAGCATTTCACCTGTTATATCGCATGGACTTTTGTGTTGCTGTTTTGGTGCCTAGAAGAATACGTTAAAATAAAGACTGAAGTAAGTTTTTATGCACTTTTGAGTCCAGTGTGTCGTTGCCGCCCCCACCCCCTGGAGGATACTCTTACAAGGGGTACACGTGTGGACATGCCACTGGGCTTACCCTCTAGATAGAAAGGTATACTTGTTGCCACGCCTCTAGGCTCAACCTCTAGAAGAAGGGGTACTCATTGCCACATCTCTGAGCTCATCCTCTAGATGGGGGTACACATGTAGCCTCGACCCTGGGCTCACTGTCTAGATAGAGGGGTACACTCGTGGCCACATCTCTGAGCTCATCCTCTAGATGGAGGGGTACACTGATGGTCACACCCCTGGGCTCATCCTCTGGACACAGAGGAATACTTGTGGTCACCCCCACAGGCTCACCCTCTAGATGGAGGAGTACATTCATGGACACAGCCCTAGGCTCACCCTCTAGGTAGAGATGTACACTCGTTGCCATGACCCTAAGCTCTAGATGGAGGGATACACTTGTCGCCACACCCCTTGGTTCACCCTCTTGATGGTGGGGTACACTCATGGCCATGTCCCTGGGCTCACCTGCTAGATGGAGTGGTGTACACTTGTTACACTCATGGACATGCCTGTGGGCTCATTTTCTAGATAGAGGCGTACACTCGTGGCCACACCACTAGGCTCACCCTCTAGATGGAGGGATACACTTGTGGCCATGTCCCTGGCATTACCCTCTAGATGGAGGGGTACACTTGTTGCCTCTCCCTCTGGATGGAGGGGTATACTCATGGCAATGCTCCTGAGCTCACCCTCTAGATGGAGGGATACACTCGTGGCCATACCCCTGAGCTCACTCTCTAGATAGAGGGCTACACTCGTGGCCATACCCCTGGGCTCAGCCTTTAGATGGAGGGGTACACTTGTTGCCTTTCCCCTGGGCTCACCCTCTGGATGGAGGGGTATACTCATGGCAATGCTCCTGGGCTCACCCTCTTGATGGAGGGATACACTCGTGGCCATACCACTGGGCTCACCCTTTAGATGGAGGGTTACACTTGTGGCCATACCCCTGGCCTCACTCTTTAGATGAGGGTACACTTGTTGCCTTTCCTCTGGGCTCACCCTCTGGATGGAGAGGTATACTCATGGCAATGCTCCTGGGCTCACCCTCTTGATGGAGGGATACACTCGTGGCCATACCACTGGCCTCACCCTTTAGATGAGGGTTACACTTGTTGCCTTTCCTCTGGGCTCACCCTCTAGCTGGAGGGGTAATAGGGGATCAGTCCGGGATGTTATGCCTTGTACCCTGTGACAGCGCCCTACAGACAGTAATGACCACATGTGTCTGGAGGTGAATGCTGTTTATTAATGAGCAGGTTGTATTGGAGCCCCTGTGGGGCCCGGGGCTCCGGCTTGGGTTCTCCTGGGCATTGGGTTCCATTCTGGATGATGTGGATATTTCCTTTGGTTCATTCTCGTGTCTCGTTATTTCGTCCGGTGTCTGCAAAAGAAATTCATGAGTTCAGAAAAGTCCTGGAGACGATGAAAGATAAGTGAGTGCACTGGATGAGGACTTCATGGAGTCCTGCAGGTGACCGGGGGAGCTACACGGGGTCCGACCTATGGAACGTCACCTTTAGGGGGCAGTGTACTTACAAATTAGTGACACTCTGATATTTTCCTTCACTTACGTTCCCCTCCTTCTGATCCCTTTACTGCTGCAGTCACCGACACATTATGCTTGCTCTGGGGTTGTCACGGCAGCATTACCAAATTAACTCTGTATGGCCATTCTGTCATGTGACCTCCATATAACATAATGAATGTTACTATGGAAACATCAGAGCAAGCGCTTTATTTCCATGTCTGCAGTTCCCATGCCCTGTGTAGCACATGACCAGCCTTGGGGCATTACCCAACATCTACCCATTGACTTGTAACAGCTGGGACTACATTGCCAGGTCTAGCTATGGCAACCAGCTCTGTTCTAGCGACTCCCACCGTCCTCCACATCCTTTGGGCACAGTTGTGATCTTCTATCAGTTTATCGGCACTGATCTGGGAGGTTCTCTGGCTGGTCAGGCAGTACTCAATCCCCGGCAGGCTCCTGATCATGTGGGCACCGCTGTGATGCCCACATGATGTACATGAACAGGATTTGGCGAGCTGGTTACTATGGGTCAGCTGACCTCTCACCTTCATCAGGCTCCCCGCCTCCTGTGCTATCCGGTAATTTAGAGGTTGGCTCGGCCTCGGCAGTGACACGCTCAGGGGATTCTCCCGGAGTCTCGGCGGTCTCTGCGTCCTGTTCTCCGGGATGAACAGCGGCGTCAGATCCTGTGACCTCAGCGGGTTCTCCGACCACTAGGAGGACATGGGAACAGCCTGTGATATCATCGATGAGGGCGTCTTGCTGAATAGCATGTGCCATAACTTACTGATTGGTGGGGTCTAAACCGATCTTGGCGCCCTTGTGAGATTGTCCTGGCACAGCGCCAAGTCGGCTCTAGAGGTCGGCCCCCCAATGCTCATAGCACATCCTGTGTGATACAATGAGATACGGTACCTGGAGCCGGCGGCTGCACCTCTTCTGTAGGTGACCACAGGGTGAGGCTGCTGATCTTCTCTGGATTCCACCGGGTGACGGGCACCGCCAGAGGCTCCTCCTCCTCCTCTTCCTCCTTCTCCTGTGTGATGGGGGGCAGGATATTCACAATATGTTCTAGCCCCCCGCCCCAAGATATAAGAACCTCCCACTAACACTCCGTGCCCCGCAGTTATAGGGACCGGCTGTAATTCATCCCCCAGCATGCATTGCACTCTGAACCACATGCACATACACTGCACACCAAGCCGGCCAGGACCTGGAATACAGCGGAGGTGTTCAGCACACGGCCCTCAATGACTGGGGGGTCCTGGCACGGGGGGACGGAGGGAGCCCCCACTTTCCGCCATCTGGGATGGGGCAGCTGCTGTGTGCAATTGTTAGAACACTTAACATTAGCGACATTTACACAACTTTAGTGAAACTAGAGCGAGAAGCATGGCGCCACCGTCTGTAGCGACCAATCAGATTCCGGCCATATGACTGGTTGACTGTATAATTTGAACCAAAGATGGCGGCGTCACATGTGGAGGTTGTCTATGTACATAGAAAGTCTAATCTAATACTCCAGTCACATCCAAAGCTGCAGTTATAAGTCTTCCTACGGCCTCACACCTCGGTTCAACTACCTGTTTTAGTGGATACAACCTTAATGGGGTATTCCAATAGAGCCAGTCCTGCCCCAGGGTCTATCCTCCCCCCGGGGTGGAAGGGAGTCCTGCGAATGGACATAAACTTCTGTCCTATGGATGGCGCAGGTTCAGGAGCCGCAGCATCCACAACAGAAGCCCGCTGTGACTGACAGCCAGCCTACCAATGCAACAGCTGGGTTCGGTGAGAACGATCCCCACTGTTAACCTCTTACATGCTGCAATCAATGTTGATCGCGGCATATAAAAGATTCACAGAGGAAGTGCACCCCCCCCCCCCCCCCCCCCGTGACGTCATCAGCTCTCTGCCATGTAATCGCCAAGGGCTGATGGGATGCCAGACAATGCCAATAAAAGCATGTTAGACATCGTTGCATCCATAACGACCGGCAGAATCCACTGAGGACGCTTTTTATCCTGCGTGGCAAAATGTTTTTTTTTGTTCATTTTGTCTCCCAAGAAAGGCGATAAAAGCGATAAAAGAAAGCCTTTGGGGCCCCAAAATGGTACCAATAAAACCTACACAGAAATACATAAGTTAGAGGACTTCGTATGCGGCAATGCAAAAAAACACCAAGAACACATTTTCCAAAAATAAGGGTTTTGTTGTGCAAAAGAGAAAAAAACCTAAAAACATAGAATTTTGGCATTGTCCTAATCGTCCCGATCCGCAGAAAAACTGATCCTGATTCAGGCCTCACGCACACGGGCGGATTTGATTTGTGGCACCCACGGGGAAGATCTGTAAATCAAGCTGCCCATAGGGAGGCATGGGCGCCCACAGAGCAGCTAAAAGCATTTATTTCCGGGTCCGACGCGCAGGAAGCACTCGCAGCATGCTCTACTTTCCTGCAAGGACAGCTTTCATGAAAGTCAATGGAAGCCATCCGACCCGCGGCACGCCTGTAACTGTCACTGTGGACGGGCGCAGATCCGCGGGAAAGCAAGTGATTTTAAAAAAAAACGGCACTGTGGATGTGCTGGACGCATTCACCGTGCTGAAGAAAGAAGATCCGGCCGCAACGGAGGAGAGCCACACTGGATCTGGGGGGGTAAAAAATGTCTTTTAATGCCCATATCTGCGGGCACAGGCGGATTCTGCTGCAGGATTCAGCAGTGAAATCCATGTGTACCCGTGTGCATGGGGCCTACTGAGGTAAAGAAGCAAAAACAAAAAACAATGGCAGAAATGATGTTCTATTTTCTCCGCAGAGTGTGTGTTGTGCATGTAGCAGAGCTGTGTGTGTGACGTGCATGCAGACGAGCTGTGTGTGTGTGATGTACATGTAGCAGAGCTGTGTGAGGGTGTGATGTGCATGTAGCAGAGCTGTGTGTGATGTGCATGTAGCAGAGCTGTGTGTGTGTGATGTACATGTAGCAGAGCTGTGTGAGGGTGTGATGTGCATGTAGCAGAGCTGTGTGTGTGATGCGCATGCAGACGAGCTGTGTGTGTGAAATGTTCATGTAGCAGGGCTGTGTGTGTGCGTGTGATGTGCATGTAGCAGAGCTGTGCGTGTGATGTGCATGCAGCAGAGCTGTTTGTGGGTGTGATGTGCATGTGGCAGAGCTGTGTGAGGGTATGATGTGCATGTAGCAGAGTTGTGTGTGGGTGTGATGTGCATGTAGCAGAGCTGTGTGTGGGTGTGATGTGCATGTAGCAGAGCTGTGTGAGGGTGTGATGTGCGTGTAGCAGAGCTGTGTGGGGGTGTGATGTGCATGTAGCAGAGCTGTGTGTTGCCATTTTTCTGCCCAAGCCCCCGGCTTATCTAGGTCCGTTTGTAGCCGCACATTGTCCTCCGTTGTATTAATTATATTGTATAGTTTTGTGTCATCTGCAAATATTGATATTTTGCTGTTGATGAATATATTGAACAGAATGGGGCCTAATACTGAAACCTGTGGCCCCCCACTAGTGATGGGGGCCCAATCAGAGTATGAACCATTTATTACCCCCCTCTGCTTTTTATCTCCGAGCCAGTTCTTTACCCGCCACAGGCAATCAGCCATGGCAGCCCTGGGGGCCTTCAGAAGGCTCATGGAAGCAAAATGACACCCCGCAACCTCATCGTGGGGGAAGGGGGAGCGTTCAGCACCCACAAAACCCATTATAAATGTTCCTGTTAGAACTGACAGCAGCATTTATAGGGTTAACAGCCATGATCGGCAGTTGCAGGCGGCTCTCAGCTGTGTCGGCACCCGCAATGTATGGAGCGAGACCGTCTCCTCCTCAGTACCAACCCCGACAGCGCAGGATGTAACTGTACGCCCCCCAAGGGGTTAATGAAGCAGCCATTTTTTTCTCTTTTTCATCAAAAGACATCATTGCCCACTTTTCCTTTTGCCATAGTCAGAGGGTGGCTCGTTACTGCGGGGGGGGGGCGATACTTTAGAATGGCGCTATTCCTGAAGGCCTTTTTTAATTTTTTTGTTACTTTGAGTCTTTTTATTTGACTCTTTTTGTCTTTTAACCCTTCGTCCATCCATCAGCACCTCAGGGGCTGTGAGGGGTAACAGAGCGCCGACCGCAACATCAGGCGTTATAGGTCACAGCCCGCTGCAGGGCGGGGCATGTGCGACGGGGAGGATAGAACCGCCCTCACCTGCTCCGCCTGGACGTACGATCCGTGTTGCTCGCAGCCGATGTCAAAGATGTATTTTCCCGGGCCGAAGATCTGCGGAGGAAACAGAGGAGGAGATGAGAACGCTGCGCAGCCAATGGGAACGCCACAAGCAGGCCCCGCCCTACGGATGATGGGGCGTTCCTCCATCGTACGACCGCACACCGCTGGGTTCCCGTAGCAATTTAGCAGCAAAATCCTCATGTAGTGCGCGCCGCGGATTCGCCACGGACTTCACCTCGCTCGGTGGAAGGGGTGATGTCCACGGTTAATCTGCGCGGCGTAAGTGGAGCTGCTGCAGATATAAAGTCCGCACCGCTGATCAATTCACGCCGCGGTTTTTACGGCAGCCTTCAGGCGGCATTTGTTCGCACGGCGGACTTTGCTGCGGCAGTCCCACTGATTCTGCATCAGATCCCACACCCGCGTCGCGGCCCTCGTGTCGCAATATTTTGCACGTGCAGATTTCAAGTTCACGTCCCCCCGAAAATTGAAATGACGCGTTTCTTCCGCAAAAACGCGCGGTTTACACGTGGAATCAGCGTCGGGAATTCCGGATGCAGATTTGCCCAATCAAAAGGTCCAAATCCACAGCTCAGCTGCACGTGTAGAGGCCACGGGGAAAAGTACGCATCGGATTCCACGGTCGGGACAGACCCTCGCGGGTCACTCGCACGGCGCCGCCCCGTCATCTGCATTGGGGTATTCAGTGAGTGACAAGTGGTCCGTATTGCGCCCTGACAGAGACCAGCAGGGCTCCTGCGCACGGACGTAGGCGTATATATACGCTCGCGAGGCGATGACGTCAGTGAGCTCTACATGCAGCGCTCTCACGCGTATCCACAGTGCTTACTGCCGGGCCCGTCCACATTGGCGCAGGTTATTGAACCGCTGAGCAGCCTAATTAGTCCCCCGTGTTATTGCGCTGTCATGTGTGGAATTTCGTGCGGATGTGGTGCGCAAATGTGCACAAAAATAGAGCGTGTCACAAAATCGTTGGATATGAGGGAACCCAATGGGCTGTATCGTCAGCGGTCTGCACCCGTGTGCAGGAGCCCTTGAAGTCAATGAGCCCCGTGAACATGCAGGGAACAGGCGTGACACATACGTGTTTGTACATGACAACAAGGGGGCCTGTTGAATTTTTTTTGCGCACATGAAGTACACAGGGGATTCACGGACTGAAGCTAAGTGCTCCCGTGTGAATGAGCCCCTCGTCACCTTCTGCAGTGTATTTGCTGTGTTGTTACAATGTATCAGTGCAGGGAAGCAGCGTCCAGCTCACAGATACATTGTAACAAGCGCTCAGCTGTGAGAAGCCTAGACCTCCCTGGTTTTCTGCCATTCGCGGACAGCGGGATCTTGGGGTCTGGATGCCGCTTACCGTGTTATTGGAGAACTTCCCCTGGTAGCGGTGGTTGTGATGGGCGAGCTCTGCGGCCCCCTCCTGTTTACCGTTCACCCAGGTGCCGATGTACTTGGATCCGGTGTCGGCGTAGGTGTAGACCCCCTGCCCGTGCCTGGGGGAGAAGATACATGTAACGGCACAGAGCTCTGGCTTGCGTTGGAATCTATGGGAAGGCTTGTGGTGACAGCTGGTACTGCAGTGCTGGACTCACACAAAGTCGTGGTCACACTGGGCCCCCAGATGTTGCCCCACCGGTCTGCTGTACTTAGGGGTGCCCATAGTCTTTATGCTGCCTGAGGCAAAGTTGGAAATGCAACCCCCCCCCTCCCCCCGCCCCCCTGCAAAAAACACCACTCATTTTACAGGTATTGATAACCGACCGATATCTAAAGCACTGAGGCCTGTCTGAAGTGACAGAGAACTAGTGGCCCCAGTAGTAATAGTGACCCCCATAGTGGCCCCAGTAGTAATAGTGACCCCTACAGTGGCCCCAGTAGTAATAGTGACCCCCCCATAGTGGCCCCAGTAGTAATAGTGACCCCTACAGTGGCCCCAGTAGAAATAGGGACCCCTACAATGGCCCCAGTAGTAATATTGACCCCCATAGTGGCCCCGGTAGTAATTGGGACCCCTACAGTGGCCCCACTAGTAATAGGGACCCCTACAGTGGCCCGAGTAGTAATAGGGTCCCTCACAGTAGCCCTAGTAGTAATAGTAACGCCTACAGTGGCCCTAGTAGTAATAGTGACCCCTACAATGGCCCCGGTAGTAATATTGACCCCCATAGTGGCCCCAGTAGTAATAGTGACCCCCACAGTGGCCCCGGTGGCAATAGTGACCCCCACAGTGGCCCCAGTAGTAATAGTGACCACCACAGTGGCCCCGGTTGCAATAGTGGTCCCAGCAGTAATAGGAACCCACACAGTAGCCCAAGTAGTAATAGGAACCCCCACACTGGCCCCAGTAGTAATAATGACCCCACAGTGGCCACAGTAGTAATAGTGACCCACATAGTGGCCCCGGTAGTAATAGCGACCCCTACAGTGACCCCACTAGTAATAGGGACCCCTACAGTGGCCCCTAGTAGTAATAGGGACCCTCATAGTAGCCATGGATGCCACGTAACAATGTAAGTAACTATATAAAGATGCAATGTATTATGAACTTGATAAAGTCGCCTGCATGTACTAATAAATCCTACAGACAATACTGCAATTGTCACAACCCGGTTGACTGTTTGAGACAGAGCAGGAGCAATTTTTATTTTTTGGAATCCTCACCAGTAGTAACAGTGACGCCCTACAGTGGCCCCAGTAGTAATAGTGACCCCTACAATGGCCCCGGTAGTAATATTGACCCCCTATAGTGGCCTCAGTAGTAATAGTGACCCCCCACAGTGGCCCCGGTAGTAATAGTGACCCCTACAATGGCCCCCGTAGTAATATTGACCCCCTATAGTGGCCCCAGTAGTAATAGTGACCCCTACAATGGCCCCGGTAGTAATATTGACCCCCCACAGTGGCCCCGGTAGTAATAGTGAACCCCACAGTGGCCCCGGTAGTAATAGTGACCCCCACAGTGGCCCCGGTAGTAATAGTGACCCATACAGTGGCCCCGGTAGTAATAGTAACCGTTAGTGGCCCCGGTAGTAATAGTGACCCCCACAGTGGCCCCGGTAGTAATAGTGACCCCCACAGTGGCCTCAGTAGTAATAGTGACCCTGCCAGTGGCCCCAGTAGTAATAGTGACCCCACATTGGCCCTAGTAGTAATAGTGACCCCCACAGTGGCCCTAGTAGTAATAGTGACAGTTTGTGTGCAGCAATGCAGATGCCAGGGATGGGAGGTCGGGGGCCACTCTGATAACAGAGACTGCTAGACAGGAACTAGAGGTGAGTGATATAAATGCTGGAGGGGGTTGCTGCCCGGCGGCTCACTGGTGGCAATTACAAATACCGGCCGCCTGAGGTCCTGCAGGCCACTGCCTTACTCTCAGGAGTCCTCATGGCAGGGGTACCCCTGGGTGTGCCCCCCGGTATAACATCACTCTATGCTGCTACCTCAGGTGGGTGAACCAGTCCCCGCTGTAGACGTCTCCGTTGGCGTACGTGTACACGCCCTGGCCCTGCCGCTGGTCGTCCACCCAGTCACCTGGACACAAGAGAGCAGAGTTATAGAGGCGGTACGGTGCCACCCACAGCAGGGCGCTAACCCTTCAGGACGCAGACACTTGGGGCCTTTGGTTGGGGGGAGGAGCTTATAGTCTTTTTTTGCAAAACTGGCGCGTCACTTTGTGCAACTAAAATCCCCACAACCAGATATTAGCTGGAATGTGAAGCGCCGCGCGGCCGCGGACCGGAGGCCGGCGCACTATGGCCGCCATTCTTGGGTCCACACACTCGTGACTGAAGAATAAAACGGAACGTAAAAACTCCGGCGCCATAAAGAAAGTGGCAGGAAAAGGGAAGCTCCGGTCGTCTGCGGGCCGCTGATATGAAGGCGACCCCCGCGGCGGTGCGGACCGCTCTATGTGCTCAGATTTAAAAACTGCACGTAATTTTACGCAGATCCCCCGAAGGGACGTACATTGATGTCCTGTGGATGGCGCTCCATCCGCAGTGGGAGGCGGCTCTGGCTGACAGCGGGGATTAGTGAGAACTGCAGTCCCCGCTCTTAACCCCTTACATGCTGCGATCAATGTAGGAGGCTGTGCGCTCCCTCTGTAATCCCGCCATGTAATCTTAGAGAGCCGATGGGTTGCCATGGCAACTGGATGCCAGACAATGGCGTTTGGGTCTGCCTGGGATTGCTATGCTTGCAGTACAGAGGTACTGCAGTGTATTATCAGAGCACCGCAGGTTCAAGACTCCTACAGGAGCATAAAGATAAAAAAAGGATAAAACTGCAGTAAATAAAACCTTTTGCGCACAAAACCCTCTTTGCTTAAAAAAAGGCAACAATCGTCGCACCTGTGTGTCAGTAAGGGGTTAACAAGCGGCGCACAGGAGCCGCCCGGCGGTCCGCATGGATGGACCACACTTAGCGCAGATGCAGATATTCTGTTACCTTCATACTTGGATCCGTCGGGATACAGGAAGGCTCCGCCCCCGTGCTTGCGGTTCTGCTGATATTCTCCCACGTACCGTGCGCCATTCTTGAAGCGATACGTCCCCTGAGGAGGGAGGGTTCAGTGTCAGCCCCTCCGCTGTGACCAATGGCAGTGAAGGGGTTACTGCACTCACCTGGCCGTGCCGCCGGCCGCTCTCGTACGCTCCGTCATACGTGTCTCCGTTGGGAAGGCGCGCTTTGCCTTGTCCGTGTCTCTCACCCGCGTCATTCCTCTCCCCGTCGTACTCCTGAGGGGAAAGACCGCGGCCGCCATGTTAACTGCACCGTGTGAGCAGAATGTCCAGACACCTCAGTAACCCACCGATAGTCCAGACACCTCAATAACCGACCGATAGTCCGGAGACGGCCGGCACCAATAGTCCAGACACCTCAATAACCCACCGATAGTCCGGAGACGGCCAGCACCGATAGTCCAGACGCCCCAATAACCCACCGATAGTCCAGACACCTCAATAACCCACCGATAGTCCAGAGACGGCCGGCACCGATAGTCCAGAGACGGCCGGCACCGATAGTCCAGACGCTCCAATAACCCACCGATAGTCTGGAGACGGCCGGCACCGATAGTCCAGACACCTCAATAACCCACCGATAGTCCAGAGACAGCCGGCACCGATAGTCCAGACACCTCAATAACCCACCGATAGTCTGGAGACGGCTGGCACCGATAGTCCAGAGACGGCCGGCACCGATAGTCCAGACACCTCAATAACCCACCGATAGTCTGGAGACAGCCGGCACCGATAGTCCAGACACCTCAATAACCCACCGATAGTCTGGAGACGGCCGGCACTGATAGTCCAGAGAAGGCCGGCACCGATAGTCCAGACACCTCAATAACCCACCGATAGTCTGGAGACGGCCGGCACCGATAGTCCAGAGACGGCCGGCACCGATAGTCCAGACACCTCAATAACCCACCGATAGTCTGGAGACGGCCGGCACCGATAGTCCAGACACCTCAATAACCCACCGATAGTCCGGAGACGGCCGGCACCGATAGTCCAGAGACGGCCGGCACCGATAGTCCAGACGCCCCAATAACCCACCGATAGTCTGGAGACGGCCGACACCGATAGTCCAGACACCTCAATAACCCACCGATAGTCCAGAGACAGCCGGCACCGATAGTCCAGACACCTCAATAACCCACCGATAGTCTGGAGACGGCTGGCACCGATAGTCCAGAGACGGCCGGCACCGATAGTCCAGACACCTCAATAACCCACCGATAGTCTGGAGACAGCCGGCACCGATAGTCCAGACACCTCAATAACCCACCGATAGTCTGGAGACGGCCGGCACCGATAGTCCAGAGAAGGCCGGCACCGATAGTCCAGACACCTCAATAACCCACCGATAGTCTGGAGACGGCCGGCACCGATAGTCCAGAGACGGCCGGCACCGATAGTCCAGACACCTCAATAACCCACCGATAGTCTGGAGACGGCCGGCACCGATAGTCCAGACACCTCAATAACCCACCGATAGTCTGGAGACGGCCGGCACCGATAGTCCAGACACCTCAATAACCCACCGATAGTCTGGAGACGGCCGGCACCGATAGTCCAGAGACGGCCAGCACCGATAGTCCAGACACCTCAATAACCCACCGATAGTCTGGAGACGGCCGGCACCGATAGTCCAGACACCTCAATAACCCACCGATAGTCTGGAGACGGCCGGCACCGATAGTCCAGAGACGGCCGGCACCGATAGTCCAGATGCCTCAATAACCCACCGATAGTCCAGAGACAGCCGGCACCGATAGTCCAGACACCTCAATAACCCACCGATAGTCCAGAGACAGCCGGCACCGATAGTCCAGACACCTCAATAACCCACCGATAGTCTGGAGACGGCCGGCACCGATAGTCCAGACACCTCAATAACCCACCGATAGTCCGGAGACGGCCGGCACCGATAGTCCAGAGACGGCCGGCACCGATAGTCCAGATGCCTCAATAACCCACCGATAGTCCAGAGACAGCCGGCACCGATAGTCCAGACACCTCAATAACCCACCGATAGTCCGGAGACGGCCGGCACCGATAGTCCAGAGACGGCCGGCACCGATAGTCCAGACACCTCAATAACCCACCGATAGTCTGGAGACGGCCGGCACCGATAGTCCAGACACCTCAATAACCCACCGATAGTCTGGAGACGGCCGGCACCGATAGTCCAGAGACGGCCGACACCGATAGTCCAGACGCCCCAATAACCCACCGATAGTCTGGAGACGGCCGGCACCGATAGTCCAGACACCTCAATAACCCACCGATAGTCCAGAGACAGCCGGCACCGATAGTCCAGACACCTCAATAACCCACCGATAGTCTGGAGACGGCCGGCACCGATAGTCCAGAGACGGCCGGCACCGATAGTCCAGACACCTCAATAACCCACCGATAGTCTGGAGACGGCCGGCACCGATAGTCCAGACACCTCAATAACCCACCGATATTCTGGAGACGGCCGGCACCGATAGTCCAGACACCTCAATAACCCACCGATAGTCCAGAGACGGCCGGCACCGATAGTCCAGACACCTCAATAACCCACCGATAGTCTGGAGACGGCCGGCACCGATAGTCCAGACGCCCCAATAACCCACCGATAGTCCGGAGACGGTCGGCACCGATACTCCAGACACCACAATAACCCACCGATAGTCCAGAGACGGCCGGCACCGATAGTCCAGACGCCCCAATAACCCACCGATAGTCTGGAGACGGCCGGCACCGATAGTCCAGACACTTCAATAACCCACCGATAGTCCGGAGACGGCCGGCACTGACAGTCCAGACGCCCCAATAACCCACTGATAGTCTGGAGACGGCCGGCACCGATAGTCCAGACACTTCAATAACCCACCGATAGTCCAGAGACGGCCGGCACTGACAGTCCAGACGCCCCAATAACCCACCGATAGTCCAGAGACAGACGGCACAATAGTACAAACACCCCAATAACCAACCGATAGTCTGGAGACGGCCGGCACCGATAGTCCAGACGCCCCAATAACCCACCGATAGTCCAGAGACAGACGGCACAATAGTACAAACACCCCAATAACCCACCGATAGTCTGGAGACGGCCGGCACCAATAGTCCAGAATTGGTCAGCACCGATAGTCCAGAGACGGTCGGCACCGATACTCCAGACAGCCCAATAACCCACCGATAATCTGGAGACGGCCGGCACCGATAGTCCAGACACCCCAATAACCCACCGATAGTCTGGAGACGGCCGGCACTGATAGTCCAGACACCCCAAAAACCCACTGATAGTCCAGAAACGGCCAGCACCAATAGTCCAGACACCCCAATAACCCACCGATAGTCCGGAGACGGCCGGCACTGATAGTCCAGACACCCCAATAACCCACCGGTAGTCCAGAGACGGCCGGCACCGATAGTCCAGACACCTCAATAACCGACCGATAGTCCGGAGACGGCCAGCACCGATAGTCCAGACACCCCAATAACCCACCGGTAGTCCAGACACCCCAATAACCCACTGATACTCCAGACATTACCCTTCCTCCCCAATGATCCAGATACCCCGTCCCCCCACTATTACTCCGGTTTTCTCACCCCCAGATCGGGTTCAGCTTCCTCCTCGAAATCGGAGCCGGAGTCGGACATGTCGGCGGGCGTTGAGCGGCTCCTGAGTGCGGCCGCCGGTTACCAGGGAGACGCGTTCTGTCGCCAACGGTTGCTGCCGGTCACCATAGTGATAATGTCACATGACCGCGTCGGCAGGAGAGGAGCCGCCATCTTTATACCGGGCAAAAGCACCGCGGAATGTGCAAGAGACATTTCCTGTGCCCCCCGTGTGTCACTGTCATTACTGCCCCCTCATCCCCGTGTGTCACTATCATTACTGCCCCCTCATACTATGTGTCACTATCATTACTGTCCCCTCATCCCCTCTGTGTCACTGTCATTACTGTCCCCTCATCCCCGTGTGTCACTGTCATTACTGTCCCCTCATCCCCGTGTGTCACTGTCATTACTGTCCCCTCTTCCCCCCAAGTGTCACTGTCATTACTGTCCCCTCATCCCCCCGTGTGTCCCTATCATTACTGTCCCCTCATCCCTGTGTGTCACTATTATTACTGTCCCCTCTTCCCCCCGTGTGTCACTGTCATTACTGTCCCCTCTTCCCCCCGTGTGTCCCTATCATTACTGTCCCCTCATCCCTGTGTGTCACTATTATTACTGTCCCCTCTTCCCCCCGTGTGTCACTATTATTACTGTCCCCTCATCCCCTCTGTGTCACTGTCATTACTGCCCCCTCATCCCCGTGTGTCACTATTATTACTGTCCCCTCATCCCCGTGTGTCCCTGTCATTACTGTCCCCTCATCCCCGTGTGTCCCTGTCATTACTGTCCCCTCATCCCCGTGTGTCCCTATCATTACTGTCCCCTCATCCCCGTGTGTCACTGTCATTACTGTCCCCTCATCCCCGTGTGTCACTGTCATTACTGCCCCCTCATCCCCGTGTGTCACTATTATTACTGTCCCCTCATCCCTGTGTGTCACTGTCATTACTGTCCCCTCTTCCCCCCGTGTGTCACAATCATTACTGCCCCCTCATCCCCGTGTGTCACTATTATTACTGTCCCCTCATCCCCTCTGTGTCACTGTCATTACTGCCCCCTCATCCCTGTGTGTCACTATTATTACTGTCCCCTCATCCCCGTGTGTCCCTGTCATTACTGTCCCCTCATCCCCGTGTGTCCCTGTCATTACTGTCCCCTCATCCCCGTGTGTCCCTATCATTACTGTCCCCTCATCCCCGTGTGTCACTGTCATTACTGTCCCCTCATCCCCGTGTGTCACTGTCATTACTGCCCCCTAATCCCCGTGTGTCACTATTATTACTGTCCCCTCATCCCTGTGTGTCACTGTCATTACTGTCCCCTCTTCCCCCCGTGTGTCACAATCATTACTGCCCCTTCATCCCCCGTGTGTCACTATCATTACTGCCCCCTCATCCCTGTGTGTCACTGTCATTACTGCCCCCTCATCTGTGTGTCACTATCATTACTGCCCCCTCATCCCCCTGTGTCACTGTCATTACTGTCCCCTCCTCCCCCCTGTGTTACTGTCATTACTGCCCCCTCATCCCTGTGTCACTGTCATTACTGCCCCCTCATCCCCCTGTGTCACTGTCATTACTGTCCCCTCCTCCCCGTGTGTCACTATCATTACTGTCCCCTCTTCCTCCCGTGTGTCACTGTCATTACTGCCCCCTCATCCCTGTGTGTTACTGTCCCCTCATCCCCGTGTGTCACTGTCATTACTGCCCCCTCATCCCCCGTGTGTCACTGTCATTACTGCCCCCTCATCCCCCGTGTGTCACTGTCATTACTGTACCCTCATCCCCGTGTGTCACTATCATTACTGTCCCCTCTTCCTCCCGTGTGTCACTGTCATTACTGTCCCCTCATCCCCGTGTGTCACTGTCATTACTGCCCCCTCATCCCCCGTGTGTCACTGTCATTACTGCCCCCTCATCCCCCGTGTGTCACTGTCATTACTGTCCCCTCCTCCCCCTGTGTTACTGTCATTACTGCCCCCTCATCCCCCGTGTGTCACTGTCATTACTGCCCCCTCATCCCCGTGTGTCACTGTCATTACTGCCCCCTTATCCCCGTGTGTCACTGTCATTACTGCCCCCTCATCCCTGTGTGTCACTGTCATTACTGTCCCCTCATCTGTGTGTCACTATCATTACTGCCCCCTCATCCCCGTGTGTCACTGTCATTACTGCCCCCCCATCCCCCGTGTGTCACTATCATTACTGCCCCTTCATCCCCCGTGTGTCACTGTCATTACTGCCCCCTCATCCCCGTTTGTCACTGTCATTACTGTCCCCTCATCCCCCGTGTCACTGTCATTACTGTCCCCTCATCCCCGTGTGTCACTGTCATAACTGCCCCCTCATCCCCCTTGTGTCCTTATCATTACTGCCCCCTGATCCCCCGTGTGTCACTGTCATTACTGTCCCCTCATCCCCTCTGTGTCACTGTCATTACTGCCCCCTCATCCCCCGTGTGTCCCTGTCATTACTGCCCCCTCATCCCCGTGTGTCACTGTCATTACTACCCCCTCATCCCCGTGTGTCACTGTCATTACTGCCCTCTCATCCCCTGTGTGTCACTGTCATTACTGCCCCCTCATCCCCCTGTGTCACTGTCATTACTGTCCCCTCCTCCCCCCTGTGTCACTGTCATTACTGTCCCCTCCTCCCCCCTGTGTTACTGTCATTACTGCCCCCTTATCCCCGTGTGTCACTGTCATTACTGCCCCCTCATCCCTGTGTGTCACTGTCATTACTGTCCCCTCATCTGTGTGTCACTATCATTACTGCCCCCTCATCCCCCGTGTGTCACTGTCATTACTGCCCCCTCATCCCTATGTCACTGTCATTACTGCCCCTTCATCCCCTCTGTGTCACTGTCATTACTGCCCCCTCATCCCTGTGTGTCACTATCATTACTGCCCCCTCATCCCTGTGTGTCACTATCATTACTGCCCCCTCATCCCCCGTGTGTCACTATCATTACTGCCCCCTCATCCCTGTGTGTCACTGTCATTACTGCCCCCTCATCCCCCGTGTGTCACTATCATTACTGCCCCCTCATCCCCCGTGTGTCACTGTCATTACTGCCCCTCATCCCCGTGTGTCACTGTCATTACTGCCCTCTTATCCCCGTGTGTCACTGTCATTACTGCCTCCTCATCCCCGTGTGTAACTGTCATTACTGCCCCCTCATATCCCCGTGTGTCACTGTCATTACTGCCCCCTCATCCCCTGTGTGTCACTGTCATTACTGCCCCTCATCCTCGTGTGTCACTGTCATTACTGCCCCTCATCCTCGTGTGTCACTATCATTACTGTCCCTTCATCCCCGTGTGTCACTGTCATTACTGTCCCCTCTTCCTCCCGTGTGTCACTATCATTACTGCCCCCTCATCCCTGTGTGTCACTATCATTACTGCCCCTCATCCCCGTGTGTCACTGTCATTACTGTCCCCTTATCCTGGATTGACTTCATGGTGACCGGGCGTCCCAAAAGCTGGACAATTTATATACGTACACACACGTTTTGTCAGTATCATCCTTCCCCATAGTAGGAGTATATATATATATATACTGTATATGAGTCATTATATAATGAGTGTATGTATATATATATATACACTCATTGTCAGTAACAGCCCTCCCGGGGGGCTCGGGTGCAGAAGTTCAGCTTGCGTCCCCCCCTCCCCCACCTGTACTCATACCTAAACCGCTCTGCATGCAGCTGCAAAACGAATTTACATACATGACCGGCCCCTCGGGAGGAGAACAAACTACGTGAACATATGACAGAATCACCGACCAGGCTGATCAGGGAAATGCGGTGGATATAGTATATCTGGACTTTAGTAAAGCATTAGACAAAGTATCTCATACCGTACTTATTGGAAAAATGACCAAATATGGGATTGACAGGAGAACTGTTAGGGCGCCTACCCACTTGCGTTGCCGATTTTCGCGCGTGAAAAACGCGGCGTTTTTGCGCGGTTTTTGCTCCTTTTTCGTGGCGTTTTTCGCGGCGTTTTTTGCAGCCCTCCATTGACAATCATGGGTGCATTAAGAGAAAAATAAGGACACATATGCAACTGACAGTTCCTATGTGAAAAAACCCCAGATGGACAAGAACACATTCTATACTAATTGCTCTTGAGAAAAAACGCAAAACATCGCAGGAAAAAAAATTGCCAGTGGGTGGGCACCCTAAGGTGGATTCACAAGTGGCTGAGTGATCGTACTCAAAGACGGGTCATAAATGGCTGCACATCCAAGTGGAAGAATGTATCAAGTGGGGATCACAAGGCTCTGTCCCAGGCCCAATGTTGGTCAACATTGTTATAAATGATCTGGGGGAGGGAAGTGAGGGGAAAGTGATCAAATGTGCCGATGACATAAAGCTAGGAGGGATAGCTAACACTAGGGAAGAGAGGGAGAGTATTCAAAAAGATCTAGAAAAGCTTGAACAGTGGTCGGCGACTAACAGAATGGTATTTAACAAGGAGAAATACAAAGTCCTACATCTGGGCAAGAAAAATGAGGAAAACACATACAGAATGGGAGGAATTGGGCTAAGCAGCAGCACATGTGAAAAAGACTTGGGTATACTAATAGATCATAGACTGAACATGAGTCAACAATGTGATGCAGCAGCCAAAAAGGCAAACACAATTCTGGGATGTATTAAGAGAAGCGTAGAGCCTAGATCACGTGAGGTCATTATCCCCCGTGGTTCTGTAATGTTTGTACTTTTGTCTTTCTGTATCCCCCCTGTCTAAGCGCTGCGGAATATGTTGGCGCTATGCAAATAAAGATTATTATTATTATTACTCTTCCTTAGGCCCAATGTCCACAGGCGGATTTGAATTGTGGAAGATCCACAATTCAAGACGTCCATGTGCGTTCGCACTGGAATTAAAGCATGCGGATTTGTTTTGCGCTCCGTTTGATCCAGAAAACAATTTCACTGCGGAAACCGGATGACTTTCATTGAAGTCAATGGAAGCCGTCTGATTCACATCCCATCCGCAGCTGACACCGTGGACAGGCCATGGATCAAGTAGGAGTCTAAGAAATACCCTCTAGCTTGGATGCAGGATGTGATAAGGCGGGCACGGAGGCTCTAGTACCCTGTTGTACTGCCTCTAGCTTGGATACAAGATGTCATACATGGGGGCATGGAGCCCTAGCACCCTGTTGTACCGCCTCTAGCTTGGATACAAGATGTAATAGGGGGGGGCATAGAGGCTCTAGTACCCTGTTGTACCGCCTCAAGCTTGGATACAAGATGTGATACGGGGGGGCATGGAGCCCTAGTACCCTGTTGTACCGCCTCTAGCTTGGATACAAGATGTGATACAGGCAGGCACAGAGGCTCTAGTACCCTGTACCCTGTAGCTTGGATACAAGATGTGATAGGGGTCGGCTTGGAGGCTCTAGTACCCTGTTCTATCACCTCTAGCTTGGATACAAGATGTGATACAGGCAGGCACGGAGGCTCTAGTGTGATAGACATGATAATTAGTTAGTATAAAATGTCTATCGATTTGTATAAACCAAATGTATTATGCTATTGTAATGACTTTTAACTTTGTGGAGGTTAATGGCCACACAATCTCATCATGGTATTTGTTGGACAATGGCATGGTGAAAGATGTGTGGTGTAATGTTAGCTGAGTACATAAAGTTGCACAAGCAGCCTCTAAGAGTTAAAGGTCATAGTATTATACGTATACCTGTATTCAATACTGAGTGTTTTCCTAGCCCTCTTCCATCCCCCACACTGAAGTTATTTAAACAATGAATTGTCACGTACGCAGAAATTCCTTCAGCTAGGACAAGGTCCAAGCTACATTGGACTTGAGGAAGGGTGGGCAGAGAGGGGGGGGGGGGGGATTCTATATGATCCGACAAATGAGAATCTTATATGTTACTGATGTAATCTGTTGCACGCCTATTAAAGGGCAGGTGTTATGTGCTATAATAAAAAGCCTCAGGCTCTACACATTGAAGAGACTCTCCCGGTTTAGACGAGCATTTGTGTCTGATCTGGTCGATGATGTGTGCAAACTATACAATTTGGAAGCTACAGAAATACCCCGAAGCCTGCTGGAGAAAATATGATCTAGCACACTAGTACCCTGTTGTATCGCCTCTAGCTTGGATACAAGATGTGATACGGGCAGCATGGAGGCTCTAATACCCTGTACCACCTCTAGCTTGGATACAAGATGTGATACGGGCAGGCATAGAGGCTCTAGTACCCTGTTGTTCCACCTCTAGTTTGGATATAAGATGTGATACGGGTGGCATTAAGGCTCTAGTACCCTGTTGTACCGCCTCTAGCTTGGATACAAGATGTGATGCGGGTGGGCATGGAGGCTCTAGTACCCTGTTGTACCGCCTCTAGCTTGAATGCAAGATGTGATACGGGCGGCTATGAAGGCTCTAGTACCCTGTTGTACTGCCTCTAGCTTGGATACAAGATGTGATACGGGTGGGCATGGAGGCTCTAGTACCCTGTTGTACCACCTCTAGCTTGGATACAAGATGTAATAGGGGGGGCATAGAGGCTCTAGTACCCTGTTGTACCGCCTCTAGCTTGGATACAAGATGTGATACGGGGGGGGGGGGGCATGGAGCCCTAGTACCCTGTTGTACTGCCTCTAGCTTGGATACAAGATGTGATGCAGGCAGGCAGGCACGGAGGCTCTAGTACCCTGTTGTACCGCCTCTAGCTTGGATACAAGATGTGATACGGGCAGCATGGAGGCTCTAGTACCCTGTACCCTGTAGCTTGGATACAAGATGTGATAGGGGGGGGCATGGAGCCCTAGTACCCTGTTGTACTGCCTCTAGCTTGGATACAAGATGTGATGCAGGCAGGCACGGAGGCTCTAGTACCCTGTTGTACTGCCTCTAGCTTGGATACAAGATGTGATACGGGCAGCATGGAGGCTCTAGTACCCTGTACCCTGTAGCTTGGATACAAGATGTGATAGGGGTCGGCTTGGAGGCTCTAGTACCCTGTTCTACCGCCTCTAGCTTGGATACAAGATGTGATACAGGCAGGCACGGAGGCTCTAGTGTGATAGACATGATAATTAGTTAGTATAAAATGTCTATTGATTTGTATAAACCAAATGTATTATGCTATTGTAATGACTTTTAACTTTGTGGAGGTTAATGGCCACACAATCTCATCATGGTATTTGTTGGACAATGGCATGGTGAAAGATGTGTGGTGTAATGTTAGCTGAGTACATAAAGTTGCACAAGCAGCCTCTAAGAGTTAAAGGTCATAGTGTTATACGTATACCTGTATTCAATACTGAGTGTTTTCCTAGCCCTCTTCCATCCCCCACACTGAAGTTATTTAAACAATGAATTGTCACGTACGCAGAAATTCCTTCAGCTAGGACAAGGTCCAAGCTACATTGGACTTGAGGAAGGGTGGGCAGAGAGGGGGGGAGATTCTATATGATCCGACAAATGAGAACCTTATATGTTACTGATGTAATCTGTTGCACGCCTATTAAAGGGCAGGTGTTATGTGCTATAATAAAAAGCCTCAGGCTCTACACATTGTAGAGACTCTCCCGGTTTAGACGAGCATTTGTGTCTGATCTGGTCGATGATGTGTGCAAACTATACAATTTGGAAGCTACAGAAATACCCCGAAGCCTGCTGGAGAAAATATGATCTAGCACACTAGTACCCTGTTGTATCGCCTCTAGCTTGGATACAAGATGTGATACGGGCAGCATGGAGGCTCTAATACCCTGTACCACCTCTAGCTTGGATACAAGATGTGATACGGGCAGGCATAGAGGCTCTAGTACCCTGTTGTTCCACCTCTAGTTTGGATATAAGATGTGATACGGGTGGCATTAAGGCTCTAGTACCCTGTTGTACCGCCTCTAGCTTGGATACAAGATGTGATGCGGGTGGGCATGGAGGCTCTAGTACCCTGTTGTACCGCCTCTAGCTTGAATGCAAGATGTGATACGGGCGGCTATGAAGGCTCTAGTACCCTGTTGTACTGCCTCTAGCTTGGATACAAGATGTGATACGGGTGGGCATGGAGGCTCTAGTACCCTGTTGTACCACCTCTAGCTTGGATACAAGATGTGATACGGGCGGCTATGAAGGCTCTAGTTCCCTGTTGTACCGCTTCTAGCTTGGATACAAGATGTGATACTGGGGGCATGGAGGCTCTAGTACCCTGTTGTACCACCTCTAGCTTGGATACAAGATGTGATGCGGGTGGGCATGGAGGCTCTAGTACCCTGTTGTACCGCCTCTAGCTTGGATACAAGATGTGATACGGGGGGCATGGAGGCTCTAGTACCCTGTTGTACCGCCTCTAGCTTGGATACAAGATGTGATACGGGGGGCATGGAGGCTCTAGGACCCTGTTGTACCACCTCTAGCTTGGATACAAGATGTCATGCGGGTGGGCATGGAGGCTCTAATACCCTGTTGTACCGCCTCTAGCTTGGATACAAGATGTGATACGGGCGGCTATGAAGGCTCTAGTACCCTGTTGTACCGCCTCTAGCTTGGTTACAAGATGTGATATGGGTGGGTATGGAGGCTCTAGTACCCTGTTGTACCGCCTCTAGCTTGGATACAAGATGTGGGACTTTTTATAGATAAAGGATGGAACCACTCTTAGGGCTTCCAGTATCCGTTCATCTAATCGCACGACAATTCTCATTTGCATGCGATGAACTACATGCCAGGTTTTGCAGCAAAACGACAACTTCTTGTGGGATGGAGTGTTCTTGACAGATTGTGTTGTCAGCCGCCATCTTCTGACCGCCACAACAGTTTTATCTTTCCGTCGTCATAGTTGAGTGAAGGCTCGTTTTTTCGCAGGACGTCCTCTAGTTACTATTAATCCTTGTTGATCACTTTTTATTAAATATTTTTTCCTGCAGGCAGGGGGACTCATGCAGAGTGTTAGGGCAGCAGTCCGCAGTCATAAGCTCTCGCTCATGACCGGAAGGTTGTGGTTTGAATCTCTGCATGGTTCAGGTAGCCGGCTCAAGGTTGACCCATCCTTCTGGGGTCAGTAAAATGAGCCCCCAGTTTGCAGGGGAGTAAAGATGACTGGGGAAGGCAATGGCAAACCCCCCACAAAAACAGTCTGCCAAGAAAATGTCACAGTGTGATGTCACCCTAGGAGTCGGCCACGACTCAATGCTTGCACCAGGGGACTTTACCTTACCTAGTGGACAAAGTATATGGAAGTTTGATCGATCGGACTTTTTCAGGGACGGCAGTTCCAAATATGTTTTAGTTTCAGTTTTTGTTTCATTATGAAAACAGCCCAAAGTTTTATTATTTACTTTTATTTATATTTTTTCGCTTATACATATACCGCAGTATTGCTGATTATGGTACTTCTGCTGGCATTCTATTGGGCGGGCACATGCCCATCCTAATAGACAGACATACATGGCATCCCTGGGAGCCTTCAGAAGTCTTCTGGCTGCCATATGGAACCTTTTGATCCCATCGTGAGGGACTGTCCAGGACCCCCAAAATGTAATGCCGCTGTGGACGGGCGATGTAGGAGTTTACAACTGCAATCGGCATGAGTGCTGGTTCTGGCTGTTGCAAGAATGTGTCGTATGTACCCGGAGGGCATACATATATGATAAGGTGACCAGATGCCCCGATTTAGGCAGCACAGTCCCACTTAATGCCGGGGCCCAGTGGGACAGCCGGGGCCCAGTAATCACTGTGGCGCCGTGCCTGGATGCACACACTGACGGCAGAAGAGATCAAATAGAAAGAAATCTTTATTCTGCAGCGCTTTCAGGCAATTTTATTTATTACCCCCCCCCCCCCCCCCAACCTGGTTACTCATTTTACCAACCTCAGAAGGATAGAAGGCTGAGTCAACCTTGAGCTACCTGAACCATGCAGTGACTGAACTCACAACCATCAGGTTATGAGCAAGAGCTTAACACTCTGCACCACACAAGGCTATGGGGAGGAGATGCTGCTGCTTCCGTCCACAGCAGCGGTGTGGCCACTATGGGCGTCACTATTACTACTTTAGAGATACAGGGCAACCCGCTGTTGTATCAGCCAGGGTTGATATCCTGTATGGTGGGTCACCATCCATCTATGGCTGACATCTTTGGTATCGTTCACATGTGCAGGCTATTAGTATATGCAGTCACTCCTCCCCATTCTGGGCTGGGTTGAGTGGGTGACTGCATATTAGCCTGCCAGGAACAAGCTGCTCCTCCACATTATTGTCTGGCTGACTGCATATCTCCAGGGCTTACGGCCATTGCGCCTGCCCTACGACGATTGTGCCTGTCTTACGGCGATCGTGCCTATGGTGACCGCGTCTGCTTAGCAGACCTTCAGGTATTGTATTTTTGGCTTTTTCTGTGAATAATGTCACTATTACTACTGAGGCTATTGTGGGGGGCACTATTACTACTGAGGCTACTGAGGGAGTCACTATTATTGCTGAGGACACTGTGGGGGTCACTATTACTACTGAGGCTACTGAGGGAGTCACTATTATTGCTGAGGACACTGTGGGGGTCACTATTACTACTGAGGGCACTGTGGGGGTCACTATAGCTACTGAGAGCACTGTGAGCGTCACTATTACTACTGAGGCTACTGTGGGAGTCACTATTATTGCTGAGGACACTGTGGGGGTCACTATTACTACTGAGGCTACTGTGGTGGCCACTTTTACTATTGGGGCTGATATAGGGGGTCACTATTACTATTGGGGCCATTTTGGGGGTCACTATTACTACTGAGGCTATTGTGGGGGTCACTTTTACTACTGGGTCTGATATAGGGGGTCACTATTACTACTGAGAGCACTGTAGGGGATACTATTACTATTGGGGCCACTGTGGAGGTCACTATTACTACTGAGAGCACTGTGTTGGGTCACTATTACTACTGTGGCGGAAATAGGGGTCACTATTACTACTGAGGTCACTCTGCACATGGCAGCGTACTTCTAGCTGATTTACGGTTTGCTTGCATGCGGCAAAAATGCTGTGGAATGTCCGCAGTGGAAATTTCCGTTGCAAATTCTGCAGCATTTCTGCATCCAAAGAACAGTCAAAATGTATCCCATTGGTATTCGCAGCTGATTTCACACTGTACGGCGCTCCCCTTACCTCCTCTGTAGGCTTCCCACTGTCAGCGCTCCCAGGCTTCTGGTTCCCAGCGGACTGTAGTGGCCTCACCTGGCCAGCCGTGCCCACACCAGACCAGGCCGCTGTGAAACGAAAACCGGGGAGCGCTGATGGGGAAGCCTCCTGAGGAGGTGAGGGGGAGCGCTGATTGTGAGAAGCCTATGGAGGAGGTGAGGGGGAGCGCTGATTGTGGGAAGCCTACGGAGGAGGTGAGGGGGAGTGCTGATTGTGGGAAGCCTCCAGAGGAGGTGTGGGGGAGCGCTGATTGTGGGAAGCCTCCAGAGGAGGTGAGGGGGAGCGCTGATTGTGGGAAGCCTCCGGAGGAGGTGAGGGGGAGCGCTGA
Source organism: Eleutherodactylus coqui (assembly GCF_035609145.1). Classification (NCBI taxonomy): domain Eukaryota; kingdom Metazoa; phylum Chordata; class Amphibia; order Anura; family Eleutherodactylidae; genus Eleutherodactylus; species Eleutherodactylus coqui. The sequence goes on along the minus strand of NC_089837.1, from coordinate 531,657,797 downwards.
TTGTGGGAAGCCTACGGAGGAGGTGAGGGGGAGCGCTGATTGTGGGAAGCCTACGGAGGAGGTGAGGGGGAGCGCTGATTGTGGGAAGCCTACGGAGGAGGTGAGGGGGAGCGCTGATTGTGGGAAGCCTACGGAGGAGGTGAGGGGGAGCGCTGATTGTGGGAAGCCTACGGAGGAGGTGAGGGGGAGCGCTGATTGTGGGAAGCCTACGGAGGAGGTGAGGGGGAGCGCTGATTGTGGGAAGCCTACGGAGGAGGTGAGGGGGAGCGCTGATTGTGGGAAGCCTACGGAGGAGGTGAGGGGGAGCGCTGATTGTGGGAAGCCTACGGAGGAGGTGAGGGGGAGCGCTGATTGTGGGAAGCCTACGGAGGAGGTGAGGGGGAGCGCTGATTGTGGGAAGCCTACGGAGGAGGTGAGGGGGAGCGCTGATTGTGGGAAGCCTACGGAGGAGGTGAGGGGGAGCGCTGATTGTGGGAAGCCTACGGAGGAGGTGAGGGGGAGCGCTGATTGTGGGAAGCCTACGGAGGAGGTGAGGGGGAGCGCTGATTGTGGGAAGCCTACGGAGGAGGTGAGGGGGAGCGCTGATTGTGGGAAGCCTACGGAGGAGGTGAGGGGGAGCGCTGATTGTGGGAAGCCTACGGAGGAGGTGTGGGGGAGCGCTGATTGTGGGAACCCTACGGAGGAGGTGTGGGGGAGCGCTGATTGTGGGAAGCCTCCGGAGGAGGTGAGGGGGAGCGCTGATTGTGAGAAGCCTATGGAGGAGGTGAGGGGGAGTGCTGATGGGGAAGCCTCCTGAAGAGGTGAGGGGGAGCGCTGATTGTGGGAAGCCTCGAGAGGAGGTGAGGGGGAGCGCTGATTGTGGGAACCCTACGGAGGAGGTGTGGGGGAGAGCTGATTGTGGGAAGCCTCCGGAGGAGGTGAGGGGGAGCACTGATTGTGGGAAGCCTCCGGAGGAGGTGAGGGGGAGCGCTGATTGTGGGAAGCGAAACAGTCAAAATGTATCCCATTGGTATTCGAAGCTGATTTCACACTGTACAGCGCTCCCCTTACCTCCTCTGTAGGCTTCCTACTGTCAGCGCTCCCAGGCTTCTGGTTCCCAGCGGACTGTAGTGGCCTCACCTGGCCAGCCGTGCCCGCACCAGACCAGGCCGCTGTGAAACGGAAACCGGGAAGCGCTGATGGGGAAGCCTCCTGAGGAGGTGAGGGGGAGCGCTGATTGTGGGAACCCTATGGAGGAGGTGAGGGAAATCGTTGATTGTGGGAAACCTACGGAGGAGGTGAGGGGGAGCGCTGATTGTGGGAAGCCTACGGAGGAGGTGAGGGGGAGCGCTGATTGTGGGAAGCCTCCGGAGGAGGTGAGGGGGAGCGCTGATTGTGGGAAGCCTCCGGAGGAGGTGAGGGGGAGCGCTGATTGTGGGAAGCCTCCGGAGGAGGTGAGGGGGAGCGCTGATTGTGGGAAGCCTCCGGAGGAGGTGAGGGGGAGCGCTGATTGTGGGAAGCCTCCGGAGGAGGTGAGGGGGAGCGCTGATTGTGGGAAGCCTACGGAGGAGGTGAGGGGGAGCGCTGATTGTGGGAAGCCTACGGAGGAGGTGAGGGGGAGCGCTGATTGTGGGAAGCCTACGGAGGAGGTGAGGGGGAGCGCTGATTGTGTTAACCCTACGGAGGAGGTGTGGGGGAGCGCTGATTGTGGGAAGCCTATGGAGGAGGTGAGGGGGAGCGCTGATTGTGGGAACCCTACGGAGGAGGTGAGGGGAAGCGCTGATTGTGGGAAGCCTACGGAGGAGGTGAGGGGGAGCGCTGATTGTGGGACGCCTACGGAGAAGGTGAGGGGGAGCGCTGATGGGGAAGCCTCCTGAAGAGGTGAGGGGGAGCGCTGATTGTGCGAAGCCTCGAGAGGAGGTGAGGGGGAGCGCTGATTGTGGGAACCCTACGGAGGAGGTGTGGGGCAGAGCTGATTGTGCGAACCCTACGGAGGAGGTGAGGGGGAGTACTGATTGTGGGAACCCTACGGAGGAGGTGTGGGGGAGCGCTGATTGTGGGAACCCTACGGAGAAGGTGAGGGGGAGCGCTGATTGTGGGAACCCTACGAAGGAGGTGTGGGGGAGCGCTGATTGTAAGAACCCTACGGAGGCGGTGAGGGGAAGCGCTGATTGTGGGAAGCCTACGGAGGAGGTGAGGAGGAGCGCTGATTGTGAGAAGCCTACGGAGGAGGTGAGGGGGAGCGCTGATTGTGAGAAGCCTACGGAGGAGGTGAGGGGGAGCGCTGATTGTGGGAACCCTACGGAGGAGGTGTGGGGGAGCGCTGATTGTAAGAACCCTACCGTGGCGGTGAGGGGAAACGCTGATTCTGGGAAGCTTACGGAGGAGGTGAGGGGGAGTGCTGATTGTGGGAACCCTATGGAGGAGGTGAGGGGGAGCGCTGATTGTGAGAAGCCTACGGAGAAGATGTGGGGGAGCGCTGATTGTGGGAAGCCTCGAGAGGAGGTGAGGGGGAGCGCTGATTGTGGGAACCCTACGGAGAAGGTGAGGGGGAGTGCTGATTGTGGGAACCCTATGGAGGAGGTGAGGGGGAGCGCTGATTGTGGGAAGCCTACGGAGGAGGTGTGGGAGAGCGCTGATTGTGGGAAGCCTACGGAGGAGGTGTGGGGGAGCGCTGATTGTGGGAACCCTACGGAGGAGGTGAGGGGGAGCGCTGATTGTGGGAACCCTACGGAGGAGGTGTGGGGGAGCGCTGATTGTGGGAACCCTACGGAGGAGGTGTGGGGGAGCGCTGATTGTGGGAACCCTACGGAGGAGGTGTGGGGGAGCGCTGATTGTGGGAACCCTACGGAGGAGGTGTGGGGGAGCGCTGATTGTGGGAACCCTACGGAGGAGGTGTGGGGGAGCGCTGATTGTGGGAACCCTACGGAGGCGGCGAGGGGAAGCGCTGATTGTGGGAAGCCTACGAGGAGGTGAGGGGGAGCACTGATTGTGTTAACCCTACGGAGGAGGTGTGGGGGAGCGCTGATTGTGGGAAGCCTACGGAGGAGGTGAGGGGAAGCGCTGATTGTGAGAACCCTACGAAGGAGTTGAGGGGAAGCGCTGATTGTGGGAAGCCTACGGAGGAGGTGAGGGGGAGCGCTGATTGTGGGAAGCCTACGGAGGAGGTGAGGGGGAGCGCTGATTGTGGGAAGCCTACGGAGGAGGTGAGGGGGAGCGCTGATTGTGGGAAGCCTACGGAGGAGGTGAGGGGGAGCGCTGATTGTGGGAAGCCTACGGAGAAGGTGTGGGGGAGCGCTGATTGTAAGAACCCTACGGAGGCGGTGAGGGGAAGCGCTGATTGTGGGAAGCCTACGGAGGAGGTGAGGGGGAGCACTGATTGTGGGAACCCTATGGAGGAGGTGAGGGGGAGCGCTGATTGTGCGAAGCCTACGGAGGAGGTGTGGGAGAGCGCTGATTGTGGGAAGCCTACGGAGGAGGTGTGGGGGAGCGCTGATTGTGGGAACCCTACGGAGGAGGTGAGGGGGAGCGCTGATTGTGGGAACCCTACGGAGGAGGTGTGGGGGAGCGCTGATTGTGGGAACCCTACGGAGGAGGTGTGGGGGAGCGCTGATTGTGGGAAGCCTACGGAGGAGGTGAGGGGAAGCGCTGATTGTGGGAAGCCTACGGAGGAGGTGAGGGGGAGCGCTGATTGTGGGAAGCCTACGGAGAAGGTGAGGGGGAGCGCTGATGGGGAAGCCTCCTGAAGAGGTGAGGGGGAGCGCTGATTGTGGGAAGCCTCGAGAGGAGGTGAGGGGGAGCGCTGATTGTGGGAACCCTACGGAGGAGGTGTGGGGCATAGCTGATTGTGCGAACCCTACGGAGGAGGTGAGGGGCAGTGCTGATTGTGGGAACCCTACGGAGGAGGTGTGGGGGAGCGCTGATTGTGGGAACCCTACGGAGAAGGTGAGGGGGAGCGCTGATTGTGGGAACCCTACGAAGGAGGTGTGGGGGAGCGCTGATTGTAATAACCCTACGGAGGCGGTGAGGGGAAGCGCTGATTGTGGGAAGCCTACGGAGGAGGTGAGGGGGAGCGCTGATTGTGAGAAGCCTACGGAGGAGGTGAGGGGGAGCGCTGATTTTGAGAAGCCTACGGAGGAGGTGAGGGGGAGCGCTGATTGTGAGAAGCCTACGGAGGAGGTGAGGGGGAGCGCTGATTGTGGGAACCCTACGGAGGAGGTGTGGGGGAGCGCTGATTGTAAGAACCCTATCGTGGCGGTGAGGGGAAGCGCTGATTCTGGGAAGCCTACGGAGGAGGTGAGGGGGAGTGCTGATTGTGGGAACCCTATGGAGGAGGTGAGGGGGACCGCTGATTGTGAGAAGCCTACGGAGGAGGTGTGGGGGAGCGCTGATTGTGGGAAGCCTACGGAGGAGGTGTGGGGGAGCGCTGTTTGTGGGAACCCTACGGAGGAGGTGAGGGGGAGCGCTGATTGTGGGAACCCTACGGAGGAGGTGTGGGGGAGCGCTGATTGTGGGAACCCTACGGAGGCGGCGAGGGGAAGCGCTGATTGTGGGAAGCCTACGGAGGAGGTGAGGGGAAGCGCTGATTGTGGGAACCCTACGGAGCAGGTGTCAGGGAGCGCTGATATTGAGAGGCCTCGAGAGGAGGTGAGGGGGAGTGCTGATTGTGGGAACCCTACGGAGGAGGTGTGGGGGAGCGCTGATTGTGGGAACCCAACGGAGAAGGTGAGGGGGAGCGCTGATTTTGGAAACCCAACGGAGGAGGTGTGGGGGAGCGCTGATTGTAAGAACCCTACGGAGGCGGTGAGGGGAAGCGCTGATTGTGGGAAGGATACGGAGGAGGTGTGGGGGAGCGCTGATTGTGGGAAGCCTACAGAGGAGGTGTGGGGGAGCGCTGATTGTGGGAACCCTACGGAGGAGGTGAGGGGGAGCGCTGATTGTGGGAACCCTACGGAGCAGGTGTGAGGGAGCGCTGATATTGAGAAGCCTACAGAGGAGGTGTGAGGGAGCGCTGATTGTGAGAAGCCTACGGAGGAGGTGTGGGGGAGCGCTGATTGTGGGAACCCTACGGAGAAGGTGAGGGGGAGTGCTGATTGTGGGAACCATATGGAGGAGGTGTGGGGGAGCGCTGATTGTAAGAACCCTACGGAGGCGGTGAGGGGAAGCGCTGATTGTGGGAAGCCTACGGAGGAGGTGAGGGGGAGCGCTGATTGTGGGAACCCTATGGAGGAGGTCAGGGGGAGCGCTGATTGTGGGAAGCCTACGGAGGAGGTGTGGGAGAGCGTTGATTGTGGAAAGCCTACGGAGGAGGTGTGGGGGAGCGCTGATTGTGGGAACCCTACGGAGGAGGTGAGGGGGAGCGCTGATTGTGGGAACCCTACGGAGGAGGTGTGGGGGAGCGCTGATTGTGGGAACCCTACGGAGGCGGCGAGGGGAAGCGCTGATTGTGGGAAGCCTACGGAGGAGGTGAGGGGTAGCGCTGATTATGTTAACCCTACGGAGGAGGTGTGGGGGAGCGCTGATTGTGGGAAGCCTACGGAGGAGGTGAGGGGGAGCGCTGATTGTGGGAACCCTACGGAGGAGGTGAGGGGGAGCGCTGATTGTGGGAAGCCTACGGAGAAGGTGAGGGGGAGCGCTGATGGGGAAGCCTCCTGAAGAGGTGAGGGGGAGCGCTGATTGTGGGAAGCCTCGAGAGGAGGTGAGGGGGAGCGCTGATTGTGGGAACCCTACGGAGGAGGTGTGGGGCAGAGCTGATTGTGCGAACCCTACGGAGGAGGTGAGGGGGAGTGCTGATTGTGGGAACCCTACGAAGGAGGTGTGGGGGAGCGCTGATTGTGGGAACCCTACGGAGAAGGTGAGGGGGAGCGCTGATTGTGGGAACCCTACGAAGGAGGTGTGGGGGAGCGCTGATTGTGGGAACCCTACGGAGGCGGTGAGGGGAAGCGCTGATTGTGGGAAGCCTACGGAGGAGGTGAGGGGGAGCGCTGATTGTGAGAAGCCTACGGAGGAGGTGAGGGGGAGCGCTGATTGTGAGAAGCCTATGGAGGAGGTGAGGGGGAGCGCTGATTGTGAGAAGCCTCCGGAGGAGGTGAGGGGGAGCGCTGATTGTGAGAAGCCTCCGGAGGAGGTGAGGGGGAGCGCTGATTGTGAGAAGCCTACGGAGGAGGTGAGGGGGAGCGCTGATTGTGGGAACCCTACGGAGGCGGTGAGGGGAAGCGCTGATTCTGGGAAGCCTACGGAGGAGGTGAGGGAGAGTGCTGATTGTGGGAACCCTATGGAGGAGGTGACGGGGAGCGCTGATTGTGAGAAGCCTACGGAGGAGGTCAGGGGGAGCGCTGATTGTGAGAAGCCTATGGAGGAGGTGAGGGGGAGCGCTGATTGTGAGAAGCCTATGGAGGAGGTGAGGGGAAGCGCTGATTGTGGGAAGCCTACGGAGGAGGTGAGGGGGAGCGCTGATTGTGGGAACCCTACGGAGCAGGTGTCAGGGAGCGCTGATATTGAGAAGCCTCGAGAAGAGGTGAGGGGGAGTGCTGATTGTGGGAACCCTACGGAGGAGGTGTGGGGGAGCGCTGATTGTGGGAACCCTACGGAGAAGGTGAGGCGGAGTGCTGATTGTGGGAACCCTATGGAGGAGGTGAGGGGGAGCGCTGATTGTGAGAAGCCTACGGAGGAGGTGTAGGGGAGCGCTGATTGTGGGAACCCTACGGAGGAGGTGAGGGGGAGCGCTGATTGTGGGAAGCCTACGGAGAAGGTGAGGGGGAGCGCTGATGGGGAAGCCTCCTGAAGAGGTGAGGGGGAGCGCTGATTGTGGGAAGCCTCGAGAGGAGGTGAGGGGGAGCACTGATTGTGGGAACCCTACGGAGGAGGTGTGGGGCAGAGCTGATTGTGCGAACCCTACGGAGGAGGTGAGGGGGAGTGCTGATTGTGGGAACCCTACGGAGGAGGTGTGGGGGAGCGCTGATTGTGGGAACCCTACGGAGAAGGTGAGGGGGAGCGCTGATTGTGAGAACCCTACGAAGGAGGTGTGGGGGAGCGCTGATTGTGGGAAGCCTACGGAGGAGGTGAGGGGGAGCGCTGATTGTGAGAAGCCTCCGGAGGAGGTGAGGGGGAGCGTTGATTGTGAGAAGCCTACGGAGGGGGTGAGGGGGAGCACTGATTGTGGGAACCCTACGGAGGAGGTGTGGGGGAGAGCTGATTGTGCGAACCCTACGGAGGAGGTGAGGGGGAGTGCTGATTGTGGGAACCCTACGGAGGAGGTGTGGGGGAGCGCTGATTGTGAGAAGCCTATGGAGGAGGTGAGGGGGAGCGCTGATTGTGAGAAGCCTATGGAGGAGGTGAGGGGGAGCGCTGATTGTGAGAAGCCTATGGAGGAGGTGAGGGGAAGCGCTGATTGTGGGAAGCCTACGGAGGAGGTGAGGGGGAGCGCTGATTGTGGGAACCCTACGGAGAAGGTGAGGGGGAGCGCTGATTGTGAGAACCCTACGAAGGAGGTGTGGGGGAGCGCTGATTGTAAGAACCCTACAGAGGCGGTGAGGGGAAGCGCTGATTGTGGGAAGCCTACGGAGGAGGTGAGGGGGAGCGCTGATTGTGAGAAGCCTCCGGAGGAGGTGAGGGGGAGCGTTGATTGTGAGAAGCCTACGGAGGAGGTGTGGGGGAGCGCTGATTGTAAGAATCCTACCGTGGCGGTGAGGGGAAGCGCTGATTCTGGGAAGCCTACGGAGGAGGTGAGGGGGAGTGCTGATTGTGGGAACCCTATGGAGGAGGTGAGGGGGAGCGCTGATTGTGAGAGACCTACGGAGGAGGTGTGGGGGAGCGCTGATTGTGGGAACCCTACGGAGGAGGTGAGGGGGAGCGCTGATTGTGGGAACCCTACGGAGGAGGTGTGGGGGAGCGCTGATTGTGGGAACCCTACGGAGGCGGCGAGGGGAAGCGCTGATTGTGGGAAGCCTACGGAGGAGGTGAGGGGGAGCGCTGATTGTGGGAACCCTACGGAGCAGGTGTCAGGGAGCGCTGATATTGAGAAGCCTCGAGAGGAGGTGAGGGGGAGTGCTGATTGTGGGAACCCTACGGAGGAGGTGTGGGGGAGCGCTGATTGTGGGAACCCTACGGAGAAGGTGAGGGCGAGCGCTGATTTTGGAAACCCAACGGAGGAGGTATGGGGGAGCGCTGATTGTAAGAACCCTACGGAGGCGGTGAGGGGAAGCGCTGATTTTGGGAAGCCTACGGAGGAGGTGTGGGGGAGCGCTGATTGTGGGAAGCCTACGGAGGAGGTGAGGGGGAGCGCTGATTGTGGGAACCCTACGGAGTAGGTGTCAGGGAGCGCTGATATTGAGAAGCCTCGAGAGGAGGTGAGGGGGAGTGCTGATTGTGGGAACCCTACGGAGGAGGTGTGGGGGAGCGCTGATTGTGGGAACCCTACGGAGAAGGTGAGGGGGAGCGCTGATTTTGGAAACCCAACGGAGGAGGTGTGGGGGAGCGCTGATTGTAAGAACCCTACGGAGGCGGTGAGGGGAAGCGCTGATTTTGGGAAGCCTACGGAGGAGGTGTGGGGGAGGGCTGATATTGAGAAGCCTACGGAGGAGGTGTGGGGGAGCGCTGATTGTGAGAAGCCTACGGAGGAGGTGTGGGGGAGCGCTGATTGTGGGAAGCCTACAGAGGAGATGAGGGGGAGTGCTGATTGTGGGAAGCCTACGGAGGAGGTGAGGGGGAGCGCTGATTGTGGGAAGCCTACGGAGGAGGTGTGGGGGAGCGCTGATTGTGGGAAGCCTACGGAGGAGGTGTGGGGGAGCGCTGATTGTGGGAAGCCTCCGGAGGAGGTGTGGGGGAGCGCTGATTGTGGGAAGCCTACGGAGGAGGTGTGGGGGAGCGCTGATTGTGGGAACCCTACGGAGGAGGTGAGGGGGAGCGCTGATTGTGGGAACCCTACGGAGGAGGTGTGGGGGAGCGCTGATTGTGGGAACCCTACGGAGGCGGCGAGGGGAAGCGCTGATTGTGGGTAGCCTACAGAGGAGGTGAGGGGGAGCGCTGATTGTGGGAACCCTACGGAGCAGGTGTGAGGGAGCGCTGATATTGAGAAGCCTACGGAGGAGGTGTGAGTGAGCGCTGATTGTGAGAAGCCTACGGAGGAGGTGTGGGGGAGCGCTGATTGTGGGAAGCCTACAGAGGAGGTGAGGGGGAGCGCTGATTGTGGGAAGCCTACGGAGGAGGTGAGAGGGAGCGCTGATTGTGGGAAGCCTACGGAGGAGGTGAGGGGGAGCGCTGATTGTGGGAAGCTTACGGAGGAGGTGAGGGGGAGCTCTGATGGGGAAGCCGCCTGAGGAGATGAGGGGGAGCGCTGATTGTGGGAACCCTACGGAGGCGGCGAGGGGAAGCGCTGATTGTGGGAACCCTACGGAGCAGGTGTGAGGGAGCGCTGATATTGAGAAGCCTACGGAGGAGGTGTGAGGGAGCGCCCATTGTGGGAACCCTACGGAGGCGGCGAGGGGAAGCGCTGATTGTGGGAAGCCTACGGAGGAGGTGAGGGGGAGCGCTGATTGTGGGAACCCTACGGAGCAGGTGTGAGTGAGCGCTGATATTGAGAAGCCTACGGAGGAGGTGTGGGGGAGCGCTGATTGTGGGAAGCCTACAGAGGAGGTGAGGGGGAGTGCTGATTGTGGGAAGCCTACGGAGGAGGTGAGGGGGAGCGCTGATTGTGGGAAGCCTACGGAGGAGGTGAGGGGGAGCGCTGATTGTGGCAAGCCTCGGGAGGAGGTGAGGGGGAGCGCTGATTGTGGGAACCCTACGGAGGAGGTGAGGGGGAGCGCTGATTGTGGGAAGCCTACGGAGGAGGTGTGGGGGAGCGCTGATGGGGAAGCCTCCTGAGGAGGTGAGGGGGAGCGCTGATTGTGGGAACCCTATGGAGGAGGTGTGGGGGAGCGCTGATTGTGGGAGGCCTCGGGAGGAGGTGAGGGTGAGCGCTGATTGTGGGAACCCTATGGAGGAGGTGAGGGGGAGCGCTGATTGTGGGAAGCCTACGGAGGAGGTGTGGGAGAGCGCTGATTGTGGGAAGCCTACGGAGGAGGTGTGGGGGAGCGCTGATTGTGGGAACCCTACGGAGGAGGTGAGGGGGAGCGCTGATTGTGGGAACACTACGGAGGAGGTGTGGGGGAGCGCTGATTGTGGGAACCCTACGGAGGAGGTGAGGGGGAGCGCTGATTGTGGGAACCCTACGGAGGAGGTGAAGGGAAGCGCTGATTGTGGGAAGCCTACGGAGGAGGTGAGGGGGAGCGCTGATTGTGGTAAGCCTACGAAGAAGGTGAGGGGGAGCGCTGATGGGGAAGCCTCCTGAAGAGGTGAGGGGGAGCGCTGATTGTGGGAAGCCTCGAGAGGAGGTGAGGGGGAGCGCTGATTGTGGGAACCCTACGGAGGAGGTGTGGTGCAGAGCTGATTGTGCGAACCCTACGGAGGAGGTGAGGGGGAGTGCTGATTGTGGGACTCCTACGGAGGAGGTGTGGGGGAGCGCTGATTGTGGGAACCCTACGGAGAAGGTGAGGGGGAGCGCTGATTGTGGAAACCCTACGAAGGAGGTGTGGGGGAGCGCTGATTGTAAGAACCCTACAGAGGCGGTGAGGGGAAGCGCTGATTGTGGGAAGCCTACGGAGGAGGTGAGGGGGAGCGCTGATTATGAGAAGCCTACGGAGGAGGTGTGGGGGAGCGCTGATTGTGGGAACCCTACGGAGGCGGCGAGGGGAAGCGCTGATTGTGGGAAGCCTACGGAGGAGGTGAGGGGAAGCGCTGATTGTGGGAACCCTACGGAGCAGGTGTGAGGGAGCGCTGATATTGAGAAGCCTACGGAGGAGGTGTGAGGGAGCGCTGATTGTGAGAAGCCTACGGAGGAGGTGTGGGGGAGCGCTGATTGTGGGAAGCCTACAGAGGAGGTGAGGGGGAGCGCTTATTGTGGGAAGCCTACGGAGGTGAGTGGGAGCGCTGATTGTGGGAAGCCTACGGAGGAGGTGAGGGGGAGCGCTGATTGTGGGAAGCTTACGGAGGAGGTGAGGGGGAGCTCTGATGGGGAAGCCTCCTGAGGAGATGAGGGGGAGCGCCCATTGTGGGAACCCTACGGAGGCGGCGAGGGGAAGCGCTGATTGTGGGAAGCCTACGGAGGAGGTGAGGGGGAGCGCTGATTGTGGGAACCCTACAGAGCAGGTGTGAGTGAGCGCTGATATTGATAAGCCTACGGAGGAGGTGTGCGGGAGCGCTGATTGTGGGAAGCCTACGGAGGAGGTGAGGGGGAGCGCTGATTGTGGCAAGCCTCGGGAGGAGGTGAGGGGGAGCGCTGATTGTGGGAAGCCTCGGGAGGAGGTGAGGGTGAGCGCTGATTGTGGGAACCCTATGGAGGAGGTGAGGGGGAGCGCTGATTGTGGGAAGCCTACGGAGGAGGTGTGGGAGAGCGCTGATTGTGGGAAGCCTACGGAGGAGGTGTGGGGGAGCGCTGATTGTGGGAACCCTACGGAGGAGGTGAGGGGGAGCGCTGATTGTGGGAACACTACGGAGGAGGTGTGGGGGAGCGCTGATTGTGGGAACCCTACGGAGGAGGTGAAGGGAAGCGCTGATTGTGGGAAGCCTACGGAGGAGGTGAGGGGGAGCGCTGATTGTGGTAAGCCTACGAAGAAGGTGAGGGGGAGCGCTGATGGGGAAGCCTCCTGAAGAGGTGAGGGGGAGCGCTGATTGTGGGAAGCCTCGAGAGGAGGTGAGGGGAAGCGCTGATTGTGGGAAGCCTACGGAGGAGGTGAGGGGGAGCGCTGATTGTGAGAAGCCTACGGAGGAGGTGTGGGGGAGCGCTGATTGTGGGAACCCTACGGAGGCGGCGAGGGGAAGCGCTGATTGTGGGAAGCCTACGGAGGAGGTGAGGGGGAGCGCTGATTGTGGGAACCCTACGGAGCAGGTGTGAGGGAGCGCTGATATTGAGAAGCCTACGGAGGAGGTGTGAGGGAGCGCTGATTGTGAGAAGCCTACGGAGGAGGTGTGGGGGAGCGCTGATTGTGGGAAGCCTACAGAGGAGGTGAGGGGGAGCGCTTATTGTGGGAAGCCTACGGAGGTGAGTGGGAGCGCTGATTGTGGGAAGCCTACGGAGGAGGTGAGGGGGAGCGCTGATTGTGGGAAGCTTACGGAGGAGGTGAGGGGGAGCTCTGATGGGGAAGCCTCCTGAGGAGATGAGGGGGAGCGCTGATTGTGGGAACCCTACGGAGGCGGCGAGGGGAAGCGCTGATTGTGGGAAGCCTACGGAGGAGGTGAGGGGGAGCGCTGATTGTGGGAACCCTACGGAGCAGGTGTGAGGGAGCGCTGATATTGAGAAGCCTACGGAGGAGGTGTGAGGGAGCGCCCATTGTGGGAACCCTACGGAGGCGGCGAGGGGAAGCGCTGATTGTGGGAAGCCTACGGAGGAGGTGAGGGGGAGCGCTGATTGTGGGAACCCTACAGAGCAGGTGTGAGTGAGCGCTGATATTGAGAAGCCTACGGAGGAGGTGTGCGGGAGCGCTGATTGTGGGAAGCCTACGGAGGAGGTGAGGGGGAGCGCTGATTGTGGCAAGCCTCGGGAGGAGGTGAGGGGGAGCGCTGATTGTGGGAACCCTGTGGAGGAGGTGTGGGGAGCGCTGATTGTGGGAACCCTACGGAGGAGGTGAGGGGGAGCGCTGATTGTGGGAAGCCTACGGAGGAGGTGTGGGGGAGCGCTGATGGGGAAGCCTCCTGAGGAGGTGAGGGGGAGCGCTGATTGTGGGAACCCTATGGAGGAGGTGTGGGGGAGCGCTGATTGTGGGAAGCCTCGGGAGGAGGTGAGGGGGAGCGCTGATTGTGGGAACCCTATGGAGGAGGTGAGGGGGAGCGCTGATTGTGGGAAGCCTACGGAGGAGGTGTGGGGGAGCGCTGATTGTGGGAAGCCTACGGAGGAGGTGTGGGGGAGCGCTGATTGTGGGAAGCCTACGGAGGAGGTGAGGGGGAGCACTGATTGTGGGAAGCCTACGGAGGAGGTGAAGGGAAGCGCTGATTCTGGGAAGCCTACGGAGGAGGTGAGGGGGAGCGCTGATTGTGGGAAGCCTACGGAGAAGGTGAGGGGGAGCGCTGATGGGGAAGCCTCCTGAAGAGGTGAGGGGGAGCGCTGATTGTGGGAAGCCTCGAGAGGAGGTGAGGGCGAGCGCTGATTGTGGGAACCCTACGGAGGAGGTGAAGGGAAGCGCTGATTCTGGGAAGCCTACGGAGGAGGTGAGGGGGAGCGCTGATTGTGGGAAGCCTACGGAGAAGGTGAGGGGGAGCGCTGATGGGGAAGCCTCCTGAAGAGGTGAGGGGGAGCGCTGATTGTGGGAAGCCTCGAGAGGAGGTGAGGGGGAGCGCTGATTGTGGGAACCCTACGGAGGAGGTGTGGGGCAGAGCTGATTGTGCGAACCCTACGGAGGAGGTGAGGGGGAGTGCTGATTGTGGGAACCCTACGGAGGAGGTGTGGGGGAGCGCTGATTGTGGGAACCCTATGGAGAAGGTGAGGGGGAGCGCTGATTGTGGGAACCCTACGAAGGAGGTGTGGGGGAGCGCTGATTGTAAGAACCCTAAGGAGGCGGTGAGGGGAAGCGCTGATTGTGGGAAGCCTACGGAGGAGGTGTGGGGGAGCGCTGATGGGGAAGCCTCCTGAGGAGGTGAGGGGGAGCGCTGATTGTGGGAACCCTATGGAGGAGGTGTGGGGGAGCGCTGATTGTGGGAAGCCTCGGGAGGAGGTGAGGGGGAGCGCTGATTGTGGGAACCCTATGGAGGAGGTGAGGGGGAGCGCTGATTGTGGGAAGCCTACGGAGGAGGTGTGGGAGAGCGCTGATTGTGGGAAGCCTACGGAGGAGGTGTGGGGGAGCGCTGATTGTGGGAAGCCTACGGAGGAGGTGAGGGGGAGCACTGATTGTGTTAACCCTACGGAGGAGGTGTGAGGGAGCGCTGATTGTGGGAAGCCTACGGAGGAGGTGAGGGCGAGCGCTGATTGTGGGAACCCTACGGAGGAGGTGAAGGGAAGCGCTGATTCTGGGAAGCCTACGGAGGAGGTGAGGGGGAGCGCTGATTGTGGGAAGCCTACGGAGAAGGTGAGGGGGAGCGCTGATGGGGAAGCCTCCTGAAGAGGTGAGGGGGAGCGCTGATTGTGGGAAGCCTCGAGAGGAGGTGAGGGGGAGCGCTGATTGTGGGAACCCTACGGAGGAGGTGTGGGGCAGAGCTGATTGTGCGAACCCTACGGAGGAGGTGAGGGGGAGTGCTGATTGTGGGAACCCTACGGAGGAGGTGTGGGGGAGCGCTGATTGTGGGAACCCTATGGAGAAGGTGAGGGGGAGCGCTGATTGTGGGAACCCTACGAAGGAGGTGTGGGGGAGCGCTGATTGTAAGAACCCTAAGGAGGCGGTGAGGGGAAGCGCTGATTGTGGGAAGCCTACGGAGGAGGTGAGGGGGAGCGCTGAATGTGAGAAGCCTCCGGAGGAGGTGAGGGGGAGCGCTGATTGTGAGAAGCCTATGGAGGAGGTGAGGGGGAGCGCTGATTGTGAGAAGCCTACGGAGGAGGTGAGGGGGAGTGCTGATTGTGGGAACCCTACGGAGGAGGTGTGGGGGAGCGCTGATTGTGGGAACCCTATGGAGAAGGTGAGGGGGAGCGCTGATTGTGGGAACCCTACGAAGGAGGTGAGGGGGAGCGCTGATTGTGAGAAGCCTCCGGAGGAGGTGAGGGGGAGCGCTGATTGTGAGAAGCCTATGGAGGAGGTGAGGGGGAGCGCTGATTGTGAGAAGCCTATGGAGGAGGTGAGGGGGAGCGCTGATTGTAAGAACCATACCGTGGCGGTGAGGGGAAGCGCTGATTCTGGGAAGCCTACGGAGGAGGTGAGGGGGAGTGCTGATTGTGGGAACCCTATGGAGGAGGTGAGGGGGAGCGCTGATTGTGGGAACCCTATGGAGGAGGTGAGGGGGAGCGCTGATTGTGAGAGACCTACGGAGGAGGTTTGGGGGAGCGCTGTTTGTGGGAAGCCTACGGAGGAGGTGAGGGGGAGCGCTGATTGTGGGAACCCTACGGAGGAGGTGTGGGGGAGCGCTGATTGTGGGAACCCTACGGAGGCGGCGAGGGGGAGCGCTGATTGTGGGAACCCTACGGAGCAGGTGTCAGGGAGCGCTGATATTGAGAAGCCTCGAGAGGAGGTGAGGGGGAGTGCTGATTGTGGGAACCCTACGGAGGAGGTGTGGGGGAGTGCTGATTGTGGGAACCCTACGGAGAAGGTGAGGGGGAGCGCTGATTGTGGGAACCCTACGAAGGAGGTGTGGGGGAGCGCTGATTGTAAGAACCCTACGGAGGCGGTGAGGGGAAGCGCTGATTGTGGGAAGCCGACGGAGGAGGTGAGGGGGAGCGCTGATTGTGAGAAGCCTACGGAGGAGGTGTGGGGGAGCGCTGATTGTGGGAACCCTACGGAGGCGGCGAGGGGAAGCGCTGATTGTGGGAAGCCTACGGAGGAGGTGAGGGGGAGCGCTGATTGTGGGAACCCTACGGAGCAGGTGTGAGGGAGCGCTGATATTGAGAAGCCTACGGAGGAGGTGTGAGGGAGCGCTGATTGTGAGAAGCCTACGGAGGAGGTGTGGGGGAGCGCTGATTGTGGGAAGCCAACAGAGGAGGTGAGGGGGAGCGCTTATTGTGGGAAGCCTACGGAGGTGAGTGGGAGCGCTGATTGTGGGAAGCCTACGGAGGAGGTGAGGGGGAGCGCTGATTGTTGGAAGCTTACGGAGGAGGTGAGGGGGAGCTCTGATGGGGAAGCCTCCTGAGGAGATGAGGGGGAGCGCTGATTGTGGGAACCCTACGGAGGCGGCGAGGGGAAGCGCTGATTGTGGGAAGCCTACGGAGGAGGTGAGGGGGAGCGCTGATTGTGGGAACCCTACGGAGCAGGTGTGAGGGAGCGCTGATATTGAGAAGCCTACGGAGGAGGTGTGAGGGAGCGCCCATTGTGGGAACCCTACGGAGGCGGCGAGGGGAAGCGCTGATTGTGGGAAGCCTACGGAGGAGGTGAGGGGGAGCGCTGATTGTGGGAACCCTACAGAGCAGGTGTGAGTGAGCGCTGATATTGAGAAGCCTACGGAGGAGGTGTGCGGGAGCGCTGATTGTGGGAAGCCTACGGAGGAGGTGAGGGGGAGCGCTGATTGTGGCAAGCCTCGGGAGGAGGTGAGGGGGAGCGCTGATTGTGGGAACCCTATGGAGGAGGTGTGGGGGAGCGCTGATTGTGGGAACCCTACGGAGGAGGTGAGGGGGAGCGCTGATTGTGGGAACCCTATGGAGGAGGTGTGGGGGAGCGCTGATTGTGGGAAGCCTCGGGAGGAGGTGAGGGGGAGCGCTGATTGTGGGAACCCTATGGAGGAGGTGAGGGGGAGCGCTGATTGTGGGAAGCCTACGGAGGAGGTGTGGGAGAGCGCTGATTGTGGGAAGCCTACGGAGGAGGTGTGGGGGAGCGCTGATTGTGGGAAGCCTACGGAGGAGGTGAGGGGGAGCACTGATTGTGTTAACCCTACGGAGGAGGTGTGAGGGAGCGCTGATTGTGGGAAGCCTACGGAGGAGGTGAGGGCGAGCGCTGATTGTGGGAACCCTACGGAAGAGGTGAAGGGAAGCGCTGATTCTGGGAAGCCTACGGAGGAGGTGAGGGGGAGCGCTGATGGGGAAGCCTCCTGAAGAGGTGAGGGGGAGCGCTGATTGTGGGAAGCCTACGGAGGAGGTGTGGGGGAGCGCTGATTGTGGGAAGCCTACAGAGGAGGTGTGGGGGAGCGCTGATTGTGGGAAGCCTACAGAGGAGGTGTGGGGGAGCGCTGATTGTGGGAACCCTACGGAGGAGTTGAGGGGGAGCGCTGATTGTGGGAACCCTACGGAGCAGGTGTGAGGGAGCGCTGATATTGAGAAGCTTACAGAGGAGGTGTGAGGGAGCGCTGATTGTGAGAAGCCTACGGAGGAGGTGTGGGGGAGCGCTGATTGTGGGAAGCCTACAGAGGAGGTGAGGGGGAGTCCTGATTGTGGGAAGCCTACGGAAGAGGTGAGGGGAGCGCTGATTGTGGGAAGCCTACGGAGGAGGTGTGGGGGAGCGCTGATTGTGGGAAGCCTCCGGAGGAGGTGTGGGGGAGCGCTGATTGTGGGAAGCCTCCGGAGGAGGTGAGGGGGAGCGCTGATTGTGGGAAGCCTCCGGAGGAGGTGAGGGGGAGCGCTGATATTGAGAAGCCTACAGAGGACGCGGCGAGGGAGCGCTGATTGTGAGAAGCCTACGGAGGAGGTGTGGGGGAGCGCTGATTGTGGGAAGCCTACAGAGGAGGTGAGGGGGAGCGCTGATTGTGGGAAGCCTACGGAGGAGGTGTGGGTGAGCGCTGATTGTGGGAAGCCTCCGGAGGAGGTGTGGGGGAGCGCTGATTGTGGGAAGCCTCCGGAGGAGGTGTGGGGAGCGCTGATTGTGGGAAGCCTCCGGAGGAGGTGTGGGGAGCGCTGATTGTGGGAAGCCTCCGGAGGAGGTGAGGGGGAGCGCTGATTGTGGGAAGCCTCCGGAGGAGGTGAGGGGGAGTGCTGATTGTGGGAAGCCTCCGGAGGAGCTGAGGGGGAGCGCTGATTGTGGGAAGCCTCCGGAGGAGGTGAGGGGGAGCGCTGATTGTGGGAAGCCTCCGGAGGAGGTGAGGGGGAGCGCTGATTGTGGGAAGCCTCCGGAGGAGGTGAGGGGGAGCGCTGATTGTGGGAAGCCTCCGGAGGAGCTGAGGGGGAGCGCTGATTGTGGGAAGCCTCCGGAGGAGGTGAGGGGGAGCGCTGATTGTGGGAAGCCTACGGAGGAGGTGTGGGAGAGCGCTGATTGTGAGAAGCCTACGGAGGAGGTGTGGGGGAGCACTGATTGTGGGAACCCTAAGGAGGAGGTGAGGGGGAGCGCTGATTGTGGGAACCCTACGGAGGAGGTGTGGGGGAGCGCTGATTGTGGGAACCCTACGGAGGAGGTGAGGGGGAGCGCTGATTGTGGGAAGCTTACGGAGGAGGTGAGGGGGAGCTCTGATGGGGAAGCCTCCTGAGGAGATGAGGGGGAGCGCTGATTGTGGGAACCCTACGGAGGCGGCGAGGGGAAGCGCTGATTGTGGGAATGCTACGGAGGAGGTGAGGGGGAGCGCTGATAACATAATCATAATGCTGATCATAATAACACCGGCAACTCATCATAATAATACCGGCAGCTCATCATAATAATACCGACAGCTCATCATAATAATACCAGCAGCTCATCATAATAACACCGGCAGCTCATCATAATAACACCGGCAGCTCATTATAATAACACCGGCAGCTCATCGTAATAATACCGGCAGCTCATCATAATAACTCCGGCAGCTCATCGTAATAATACCGGCAGCTAATCATAATAAAAACCGGCAGCTCATCATAATAATACCGGCAGCTCATCATAATAACACCGGCAGCTCATCATAATAACACCGGCAGCTCATCATAATAATACCGGCAGCTCATCATAATAACACCGGCAGCTCATCATAATAACACCGGCAGCTCATCATAATAACACCGGCAGCTCATCATAATAATACCGGCAGCTCATCATAATAACACCGGCAGCTCATCACAGCTGGAATACAAATGTATCAAATTCATGGAAAAATTATGTTTAATGTAACAGCAAAAAAAAAATTACTTCCAGAGCGGACAGATTCTGTATCTGTATCTTTTTCTATATAGAATATTGAATTCATTGTGATATATATATATATAACGCACCATATAATGTACTGAAAAACTCTCAAAAAATTGTAAGGGGAGAGAAATGAAATTCCTCCATCCTTCGATGCGTCTTGTTTCTGCAGCGCACAAACGGCAACAAGAATGACAGGATGACTTTATTCTGCGGGTCGGTACGATTACTGCGATACCAAACTTGTATCGGTTTTTATTTATTTATTTTTCACATTTATTTTCTGATGCCATTTCTTCCTGCAATAGCTCTTTTATTTTTCCGTTATCACAGTTGTGCGACGGCTCCGGTTATGCGGGACGTCTTGTGGTTTGTGCTGGTACCATTTTAGAATGGATATGGCTTTTGATTACTTATTATTGCATTTTTGCTTGGAGACCGGGTGACCAAAAAAGCGCATTTCTGGCTTTCTTAAAAAAAATTCCGAAGATCTTCATCATGCACGGTAAACAATGCATTTATTTGATAGATCGGACTTTTACGGACGCAGTGATACCAGATATGTATTATTATAAAATAATCTATATAATAATCGTGTGGTGCAGAGGTCTCGCCTACGACCTGAAGGTTGCAAGTTTGATCCCCACATGCGTCAGGTAGCCGGCTCAAGGTTGACTCAGCCTTCCATCCTTCTGAGGTCTGTAAAATGAGAACCCAGCTTGGTGGGGGGTAATAAGTAATAATTACCTGAAAGCGCTGCGGAATAAGTTGGCGCTATACAAATACCAAGATTTATTTGAATATGGCAAAAGGGGCCGATGGAGGGAGATCACCCTGCGATCTCCCTTCACACATGTCCTGCAGCTGCGGGAGGTAGAAACACGATAGACCGGTCACTAAGGGGTTAATAAAATGTTATTGAACCGCAGCTTTCTAGGATACGTTTGTGTGCAATATGAAAACAATTACTGGATTGTGATTTGGGGATGAGATTTGGTACAGAAGTTGCTCATTGGATGGATTTTTCATGTAGAAATAAAATATGAATTATTTTGTTTGAGAACTTTTCTTCTTTTTCTTTAGATGACGACGGGGGGAGCGGCTCCCAGGAACGCCTCTTATCTCCCCATTGTGACGTTGAAGATAATCAATCAAGGGATAACATAAATAGTGCGGCACATAAACTCAGGAGAACCACTGCAAGGTCTGAACGTCAGGAACATTCTGAGGAAAAATCAAATCTTTCCAGACACACAAAAATCGTGAGAAATGAAAAGTCATTATCATGTCCAGAATGTGGGAAGTGTTTTAGGTGTATATCCCATCTTGTTCAACATCAAAGAATTCACACTGGAGAGAAGCCGTTTTCATGTCCAGAATGTGGGAAGTGTTTTAGGTGTATATCCCATCTTGTTCAACATCAAAGAATTCACACAGGAGAGAAGCCGTTTTCATGTCCAGAATGTGGGAAGTGTTTTAGTTGTATATCCCATCTTGTTCAACATCAAAGAATTCACACAGGAGAGAAGCCGTTTTCATGTCCTGAATGTGGGAAAGGTTTTCCCCAGAAATCCCAACTTGGGCAGCATCAGAAAAGTCACACGGGGGAGAAGCCGTTTTCGTGTCCTGAATGTGGGAAGTGTTGTTTAACTAAAGGTCATCTTAAGAGACATCAGAGAGTTCACACGGGGGAGAAACCATTTTCATGTCCTGAATGTGGGAAGTGTTTTAGTAGGAGAGCCCATCTTGTTCGACATCAAAGAATTCACACAGGAGAGAAGCCGTTTTCATGTCCTGAATGTGGGAAGTGTTTTAGTAGGAGAGCCCATCTTGTTCGACATCAAAGAATTCACACAGGAGAGAAGCCGTTTTCATGTCCTGAATGTGAGAAGTCTTTTACTCAGAAATCAAGTCTTATGCAACATCAGAAAAGTCACACGGGGGAGAAGCCGTTTTCGTGTCCTGAATGTGGGAAGTGTTGTTTAACTAAAGATCATCTTAAGAGACATCAAAGAAGTCACACGGGGGAGAAACCATTTTCATGTCCTGAATGTGGGAAGTGTTTTAGTAGGAGAGCCCATCTTGTTCGACATCAAAGAATTCACACAGGAGAGAAGCCGTTTTCATGTCCTGAATATGAGAAGTCTTTTACTCAGAAATCAAGTCTTATGCAACATCATAAAATTCACACAGGAGAGAAGCCGTTTTCATGTCCTGAATGTGGGAAATGTTTTACCTATAGATCAAATCTTCTAGAACATCAGAGAAGTCACACAGGAGAGAAACCACTTTCATGTCCAGAATGTGGGATGCGTTTTAAACGAAAACAAGGTTTAATAGAACATCAAAGACGTCACACAGGGGAGAAGCCATTTTCATGTCTTGAATGTGGGAAGTGGTTTACCACTCAAACATCTCTTAGGACACATAAAAGAAATCACACAGGAGAGAAGCCATTTTCATGTCCTGAATGTGGGAAGCGGTTTACCACTCAAACATCTCTTAGGACACATGAAAGAACTCACACAGGAAAGAAGCCATTTTCATGTCCAGAATGTGAGAAGTGTTTTAGTAGTAAAGCCAATCTTGTTCACCATGAAAGAATTCACACAGGAGAGAAGCCATTTTCATGTCCTGAATGTGGGAAGTCTTTTACTCAAAAATCAAATCTTATGCAACATCAGAAAAGTCACACGGGGGAGAAGCCGTTTTCGTGTCCTGAATGTGGGAAGTGGTTTACCACTCAAGCATCTCTTAGAAGACATCAAAGAACTCACACAGGAGAGAAGCCATTTTCATGTCCTGAATGTGGAAAATGTTTTATATCCAAACAAAAAGTTGAGATCCATCAAAGGACCCACACCGGGGGGGGGGGGGGGAGAAGTAATTTTCATGTCCAAAATGTTTGAATAGATTTCTATGTAAAGATCTTGACGGATATCAGAGAATTCACACAGGATAGAAGCTGGTTTTCAAACTACAATTTTGTTTTCTCTGGACAAGTTTGACAAAAATCAGAGCCAAAGAAATTTATATGAATAGTTTAAAACTAAGAATTGTTAAAATTACGTGCAGTATACGTCTAGAGCAAAAAACAGCAACATGAACAAGCTAGCCATGTTAGATGAGTATGGGCTACATGGGCTTTTTACATGGATCGATATCATCTAAACAGATTTTCCAGATGAATGTTCATTCCTGATTTTTACCTTTTATATAAACAAGGAAGCGATCAGCCAAGAAACAACCAAAATGTGTCCGTCAGGTGATCCCATCTTTTATATGGGCCAAAAATTATAATTTGTCAGCAGCATATCTCCTCAGTTTAGCAATAATTAATCCCCAGAGAGTTTGCATCGGCCCCTGTAAAAGTCCTTTAAATGAGCGCTGATTGACCAGTTATGTCATCAAGTACCACTCGTTTGTCATATCTCGCTTTCCTTTTGCCCAGTTCAGGGGCGAAGTTAAAGGTTCAGGGGCCCAGGTTCAAAAATTCAGCTTAGGGACGCTCCCCACCTGTACCCGTACCCATACACATACCTAAACCGCGCAGCATAGAGCTGCAAAAGGGATTTACATACATGATGTAGCCACTTGTCATAAGCTTTTCAAACATGACATTTCCTGGCCTACGTGAAAATGTGTTTGTAGCCCCTTCAGCAGTGTTCATGTTTTTGGTTGCATTTATGAATCACAATTTAAAAAGTGCATAAAAAAAACTACTTGCGGTACTCAAACTATGTTAAGAATACCCTCTCGTCAAGCCGCAGATAGCGTCAGAAAAATTTTCCCACTGCTCCTCCTGACACTTGACATAGAAAAAGCATTCGATAGCTTGTCATGGGAATATCTATCTTAGATAGGATGGGTATGAGAGGCCCATATGTGGCAGCCTTGAGATCCCTGTACGCCCGTCCGTCTGCGAAACTGAAGCTCCCCGGTTCAGAGAACGACTCGATTCCTATTCAGAGAGGGACAAGACAAGGCTGCCCAGTATCCCCTGCCCTATTCGCACTCGCGATGGAACCTTTGGCCTGCCTAATTAGACAAAATCCGAACATATTGAGCCTTAGATGGGAAAGCGAATCTAAACTGAGCCTCTGTGCAGATGATATTTTATTATCACTTACTAGACCCCTAACCTTACCCAACCTAATTAGATCTCTTGACTCCTTTGCGGAGATGTCAGGCTTAATGGTCAATATGGACAAGACTGAGGCTCTCTATATTAATATCTCCAACCAGATGAAAAAGCTGATAGACCTCAATTTTGGGTTCCACACTCCCTCACACTTCCTTACATACTTAGGTATAAAACTAACCCACGATCTAGCCTCGTTATACAGGTGGAACTATCCCCCATTATTTAAATCCGTTAAGGCAGATCTGAGGAGATGGGACCAGCCCACCTTGTCCTGGGTTGGAAGCATAAATGCTGTCAAAATGACAATACTACCACAACTTCTCTATCTTTTCAGATGCCTCCCCATTAGCAGGCCGGCGGCAGGTTTGAAAGAGATCCAAAAGGCAGTCTCCCCATTTATCTGGAGGGGAAAGACCAAGAATCAGGCAAAACGTTATGCACTACCACAGACGGATGGGCGGACTATCTGTACCCAACTTTCAAAAATATTTTACGGCGGCCCAATTGCCTCAGATTCCCCCGATATTCGCAGGATCGGGAGCACCAATCTGGGCAGAACTAGAGGCCTCTATGATAGCCCCAGTGGACCTCCATACAGTCTTTTGGGATAGGGGCTTCAGGGGCCCGACCTTACGACTACTGTCCCCATTGACAGCTTATCTTTTTGACATCTGGATAAAAACTAGATTCAAATATTCCTTGATGACAGATTTCCCGCCCCTTTTACCCGTTATCCCTTACCAGGATTTGTCTTTGAGTACCCAACAGGGGGCTTTCCAGTGGTGGAGAGACAAGGGTATAACACACCTACACTGATTCCTACAGTTCCAAACGCTCCTTAGCATTCCACAGATTACTGAGAAGTATGACATTCCCAACAATCGATGGCTCGAACTTCACCAGATCCACAGTTTTGTTAGAGCATTGCTGCCTAGGTCGACATCTATACCCAATAACACCACATTCAAAAGGATATGCTTATGGACCCCCCTTCAAACGGGGACCATCTCCTGTCTATATGCATCTATGAACCAACCACCTCGACAGAAAACTTCCGTATATGATTAAATGGGAAAGAGACCTTAATATTTCTCTCTCTTTGCCATGTTGGCATCATTGTTGCACATCTGCATCTAAGGGCAGCTACCAGGTGACGTTGGCGGAGACCTCAATTAGGATTCTTCACAGATCCTACTTGGTCCTCGAAATAATCAGTAAATACGATCAGACTTGCTCTTCTTCTTGCTTTCGAGGTTGTGAGGAACTAGGCTCTACTGTGCACACCTGGTGGACCTGTCCGAGGGTGACATCCCTATGGAGACAGGTTGCTGGCCTAGTATCATCAGGGATCGGTAAGCCCTTTGACCGATCCCCAGCGTCATGTTTGCGGGCGGATAAACAATTAGGCTTTAACAATCAACAGCATAAACTGGCTCAAAACATCTGTATGGCAACCAGAGTATATATAGCCTCACAATAGTTATCGCCCGTATTGCAGATAAACCCGGTCAAAGCTAGAATCTCGCGGATGATGGCATATGAGAAGCTTTCAGCTATCAGAGAAGACAGGATGGAGCTGTTCTTGAAAACATGGCAGCCGTGGTCCAACTACTTAGGAGTGCCAGGTCTCACAGAGGCCCTCCAGCGATAAGTTAGGGAGGGGAGAGAGATATAAAGTAGTTACTATATTGTAATAATTTGAGAAAAATTAATAAATCTATTTGAAACTAAAAACTACGTTAAGAAACTGCATACATTATTCAAAAGTGCATGTGGATTTAGACAATCCAGGCATTTTTTTAAACCAACTAACGCAGTAGACCAATTTATTATTTCTGAAGACAAAGCTGTCAGGAATCTGCTGATTGTATATATGATTATTTAGACTCCATTTTCGTCTCTCTCTCAGCCCGGGCAGAGAGCCAAAATGAAATTATGCTTCCTAAGTGGGGTCAGCTTTTACTTTGCTTTCTGCCTTGTGATAAAATACGTTGGTGTAGCTTCTGTCTGAGGATTAAGAAATGAATACGTAGGCATTTGTGCTAGTATAGTATAAAGCTTGTATTTTCCTGAAGCTCCGACAGACGCTATTCCTGACAGGTGAGGGACGCCCTACCTGTTGGTCTCGTTCCTGGAAAAGGTCTCTCTGTCTTGCCGCCGTTGCAAACGAGCTTCCCGGCAGCTGTTATACAAATCAGATGGTGCTGCCTCCCAGTGATGGAAGTTACAATCTATATCCGTTGTATATAGATAATGATTTGATGTAAGTTGTAACCTTTATCCTTTAGTATATAAATAATTTACAAAGAAGGACAATTACTCATCTCTGTCAGATTATTACCTAATTTGAATAAAGTATTTTTGTTAAACCTTCCATATTGTCTTACTCTCTTTAAAGACGCATCCAAACCTAAGTCTTGCCCCTTGTAGTAAAACAAAAACACACCCCAAGTTCTATGAGCCTGTCCACAGCTCAAAAAGATGAACAACATGGATCACAGATCTAGATACTATTGTCGAGGGTTAATTTGTTCAAACAGACTGATCAGTTATGTTGTCGGTTCCGAATTGACCTAAGCAGGAGGAGCGCTCTTTTGAGAGTCAAAGTACTGACCATACACACGGTATATGGTGAAGTAATGAACTCTAAGTCTTTATTGGCATAGTCTCAGTTTATATAGAAGATCGCCCACGCAGGGATGCGACCTCTGGTAATACAAGGAGTAACCTCATGATACATACATTCATCTGATAAAAACACATGACTTCTATATCTTACAATGACATAATCATTCAATAAACTTTGACATTTAGGCTTGATATATGACATTCAAGAAATAGCTGATTTCACATGACTTTTAGACTAGTACATTAGTAAATATAGAGAAATAGCTGACAACTTCTTTGCGGTTAGGCCATGTCTTCCGAGACATCTGGCCTTAGAACTTCCTGATTCCACTTAGATCAGACGTTTGGCCTATTACTCAATAGTCATGAGTCCTTCAGAGCAGAATAGAATATTTGCAGTAGTCAACCTTCTTGATTCAAATAGATTACTAAGTAAAATATATTAACTCCTTTTTGATTAGCGACATTTATTAATTTCTTTACAGCCCCCATTGGCCCTTATCATTCCCCCATTTTGGACATCAGGAAGTCACACACAGGGTCCAGTTCTATTTTGAAAAGTCATAGTCGAGGTAGGTCTTATTGGTCGACTAGCCCATATAAGGTGTCTCTAGTATGATGTTACAATACTAGTAGCGTGCATAGGTACGCACGGCAGGGGATTCCCTAATCTTCACCCACACCAATGTCCCTCCTGGAGATAGTCCTAGTGGTGAACACGTCCAGGTCGCGTTACCCTGACCCTACACTACCTAGTGACAAGACTGGAAGGAACCGCCGTATGTTCTGCCTTCATCCAGCAGGGGTCGGCCTACACAGGGGCTGTAAAGGCTTTTGCCGTACATTTGCTCACACAAGAGATTATGACTTTGATTATTATATATATACACAACAGCATGACAATTATCTGTAATATACTTTGTAGGATTCCCATGAACCATCCTCCCAGACCAGAAAACCAATTTGCAGGGTTAAGAAAATTAAACCATCCCTGGTCTTTATCCTGTTTTATGCTAGTAGCTATTTTTCCCAAGGTATTGATCTTTTGGTGAATGGATTCTGAGTGATCAGAGAGGTTGAAACAACACATCCCCTCAAATTCCTCACATCCGTGGTTTACTGCGAGCAACAGGTAATCTATGGCGGCTCTATTTTGTAAAGCTGCTTTCCTGACTCCTTGTATGTCTAGTAAGAGGAGGTCCAAGGCCTGTGATGTCGCATTCAGGCCCTTTACCATATCGCATGCTAATCCATTGATTACTCTTGTGTTATATTGTGCCAACCCGGGAACACCCACAATACTGACTGCCAGTGCCGTATGTTCTGAGTAGCTAAGTAGAGTGGGTGGTCCTTCACAGTTGCTATCCAGTCCTTCTACCTCCCTCTTTTGTCTGTTGGTGAGTTGTGGGATGCTAGGTTTTTGGTACATTAGTATACTTAATCTAGCTAAGGAGCAGGGACCTCCGGTCAGGTTAGCTGGGATATATGTGTAAGTCAGGTTACCGCAGGACAGGACCCAGCCTAATGGTAATTTGACGTGCCTAAAATGGCTGGGGCTTCGGACTGTGTGGTTACAAAGCATAGGAGTCTGTACCTTTCTACATTGCTGGACTGTGCGATTACATAGTCTCTGGGAATCACTAGTCACCCTGGTTCTCTGCGCACAGCCTCCCATATGTTCTTTATTACACGTGAAGTTATAGCATACCTCAGCCGGAGCGACATTCCTGACCCGGAAACGAGTCATATTAGACCAAAGTGTATGTTCGACCGCATCACAGTGGGGACAATATTCATATACATTAAGAAAGGTATTTTCCTGAATAACATTGCTCTCCTCTACATCACTATCATTATGCACTATTGAATATATATCGCGAAGTGTCTTTATTGGAGTGGGGATAGACAGTAAGCAAGTCCGTAAAATATCTTCCCCACTCCGCAGGTTGGGCATGCACATGTGGGAAATATTCAGTACGTCTTTTGCAAAGTATTCCCACATGTTGGGGTGTCCTTCCGCCCAAACAGTCCATCTTCTTCTTACATTGACAGTTGATGAAGAATTGTCCCGAAAAGAGAGTAGTCCAAGAAAACAAAGGGTAACTAATTGGACTCCCAGGTCGAAAACAATATCCTTGGGGACTCCATGTGGGCGCACAACCTCCTTGATAAATATGGTGGCTACATCAGGAGCAGACAGAAGCTTCATAAGAGCAGTAAAATGCGCCATCTTGGAAAATCTGTAGACGACCACCAAAATGACTGAGCAACCCTGGGACTCGGGCAAGTTGATAATAAAATCCATCAACAGATGGGTCCATGGTCTCTCCAGAACGGGAAGAGGACGAAGCGGACCTTCAAGCCACCTCTTTACACTCTTCGCTTGGGCACAGATATAGCAGGACTTGACAAATTCCCTGATATCCCGAGACATTTGTGGCCACCAATACATACGGCCACACAGCTCCAGAATGTTTCGGACTTCTGGATGACCAGCTAAGACTGGGGAATGAACTTCCTCCAATATGCAGACATAGTTCGCGGCAGCCCCCGAATCAAAGTAAGCCTGACCGTTGAGATGATGAGCATTATAAGAAATAGAGAATGGCACAAACAATTTGGAACATTCCGGAAGTACCTGAGGCCCTAGGCGATCCCTTTGGACATCGACTAGGAGCAGAAGTTTTCTAGCGGCTGTTTCTTGAGGCAGTTGGCGACCCGATAACCTAGACCACCGCAATAAAGGCATAATCTGTTCCTGAGCTGGAATTCCTTGCATTCATGTGGGGACAAGGGGCCCACTTCCATTGACTCAACTTCGTTGGTAGCTGAGGTCACGGATTATATTCTTGTACATAAGGGGCAGTATTATAGTAGTTATATTCTTGTATATAGGGGGCAGTATTATAGTAGTTATATTCTTGTACATAGGAGGCATTATTATAGTAGTTATATTCTTGTACATAGGGGGCAGTATTATAGTAGTTATATTCTTGTACATAGGAGCAGTATTATAGTAGTTATATTCTTGTACATAGGGGCAGTATTATAGTAGTTATATTCTTGTACATAGGGGGCAGTATTATAGTAGTTATATTCTTGTACATAAGGGGCAGTATTATAGTAGTTATATTCTTGTACATAAGGGGCAGTATTATAGTAGTTATATTCTTGTACATAGGGGGCAGTATTATAGTAGTTATATTCTTGTACATAAGGGGCAGTATTATAGTAGTTATATTCTTGTACATAGGGGGCAGTATTATAGTAGTTATATTCTTGTACATAGGGGGCAGTATTATAGTAGTCATATTCTTGTACATAGGGGGCAGTATTATAGTAGTTGTATTCTTGTACATGGGAGGCAGTATTATAGTAGTTATATTCTTGTACATAGGAGGCAGTATTATAGTAGTTATATTCTTGTACATAGGGGGCAGTATTATAGTAGTTATATTCTTGTACATAGGGGGCAGTATTATAGTAGTTATATTCTTGTACATTGGATGTAGAATTATAGTAGTTATATTCTTGTACATAGGGGGCAGTATTATAGTAGTTATATTCTTGTACATAGGGGGCAGTATTATAGTAGTTATATTCTTGTACATAGGGGGCAGTATTATAGTAGTTATATTCTTGTACATAGGAGCAGTATTATAGTAGTTATATTCTTGTACATAGGGGCAGTATTATAGTAGTTATATTCTTGTACATAGGGGGCAGTATTATAGTAGTTATATTCTTGTACATAAGGGGCAGTATTATAGTAGTTATATTCTTGTACATAGGAGGCATTATTATAGTAGTTATATTCTTGTACATAGGGGGCAGTATTATAGTAGTTATATTCTTGTACATAGGAGCAGTATTATAGTAGTTATATTCTTGTACATAGGGGCAGTATTATAGTAGTTATATTCTTGTACATAGGGGGCAGTATTATAGTAGTTATATTCTTGTACATAAGGGGCAGTATTATAGTAGTTATATTCTTGTACATAAGGGGCAGTATTATAGTAGTTATATTCTTGTACATAGGGGGCAGTATTATAGTAGTTATATTCTTGTACATAAGGGGCAGTATTATAGTAGTTATATTCTTGTACATAGGGGGCAGTATTATAGTAGTCATATTCTTGTACATAGGGGGCAGTATTATAGTAGTTGTATTCTTGTACATGGGAGGCAGTATTATAGTAGTTATATTCTTGTACATAGGAGGCAGTATTATAGTAGTTATATTCTTGTACATAGGGGGCAGTATTATAGTAGTTATATTCTTGTACATAGGGGGCAGTATTATAGTAGTTATATTCTTGTACATAAGGGGCAGTATTATAGTAGTTATATTCTTGTACATAGGGAGCAGTATTATAGTAGTTATATTCTTGTACATAGGGGGCAGTATTATAGTAGTTATATTCTTGTACATAGGGGGCAGTATTATAGTAGTCATATTCTTGTACATAGGGGGCAGTATTATAGTAGTTGTATTCTTGTACATGGGAGGCAGTATTATAGTAGTTATATTCTTGTACATAGGAGGCAGTATTATAGTAGTTATATTCTTGTACATAGGGGGCAGTATTATAGTAGTTATATTCTTGTACATAGGGGGCAGTATTATAGTAGTTATATTCTTGTACATTGGATGTAGAATTATAGTAGTTATATTCTTGTACATAGGGGGCAGTATTATAGTAGTTATATTCTTGTACATAGGGGGCAGTATTATAGTAGTTATATTCTTGTACATAGGGGGCAGTATTATAGTAGTTATATTCTTGTACATAGGGGGCAGTATTATAGTAGTTATATTCTTGTACATAGGAGCAGTATTATAGTAGTTATATTCTTGTACATAGGGGCAGTATTATAGTAGTTATATTCTTGTACATAGGGGGCAGTATTATAGTAGTTATATTCTTGTACATAAGGGGCAGTATTATAGTAGTTATATTCTTGTACATAGGAGGCATTATTATAGTAGTTATATTCTTGTACATAGGGGGCAGTATTATAGTAGTTATATTCTTGTACATAGGAGCAGTATTATAGTAGTTATATTCTTGTACATAGGGGCAGTATTATAGTAGTTATATTCTTGTACATAGGGGGCAGTATTATAGTAGTTATATTCTTGTACATAAGGGGCAGTATTATAGTAGTTATATTCTTGTACATAAGGGGCAGTATTATAGTAGTTATATTCTTGTACATAGGGGGCAGTATTATAGTAGTTATATTCTTGTACATAGGGGGCAGTATTATAGTAGTTATATTCTTGTACATAAGGGGCAGTATTATAGTAGTTATATTCTTGTACATAGGGGGCAGTATTATAGTAGTTATATTCTTGTACATAGGGGGCAGTATTATAGTAGTCATATTCTTGTACATAGGGGGCAGTATTATAGTAGTTGTATTCTTGTACATGGGAGGCAGTATTATAGTAGTTATATTCTTGTACATAGGAGGCAGTATTATAGTAGTTATATTCTTGTACATAGGGGGCAGTATTATAGTAGTTATATTCTTGTACATAGGGGGCAGTATTATAGTAGTTATATTCTTGTACATTGGATGTAGAATTATAGTAGTTATATTCTTGCACATAGGGGGCAGTATTATAGTAGTTATATTCTTGTACATAGGGGGCAGTATTATAGTAGTTATCATCTTGTACATAGGGGGCAGTATTATAGTAGTTATATTCTTGTACATAGGGGGCAGTATTATAGTAGTTATATTCTTGTACATAGGGGGCAGTATTATAGTAGTTATATTCTTGTACATAGGGGGCAGTATTATAGTAGTTATATTCTTGTACATAGAGAGCAGTATTATACTAGTTATATTCTTGTACATAGAGAGCAGTATTATAGTAGTTATATTCTTGTACATAGGGGGCAGTATTATAGTAGTTATATTCTTGTACATAGGGGGCAGTATTATAGTAGTTATATTCTTGTACATAGGAGGCAGTATTATAGTAGTTATATTCTTGTACATAGGGAGCAGTATTATAGTAGTTATATTCTTGTACATAGGGGGCAGTATTATAGTAGTTATATTCTTGTACATAGGGAGCAGTATTATAGTAGTTATATTCTTGTACATAGGAGGCAGTATTATAGTAGTTATATTCTTGTACATAGGGAGCAGTATTATAGTAGTTATATTCTTGTACAAAGGAGGCAGTATTATAGTAGTTATATTCTTGTACATAGGGGGCAGTATTATAGTAGTTATATTCTTGTACATAGGGGGCAGTATTATAGTAGTTATATTCTTGTACATAGGGGGCAGTATTATAGTAGTTATATTCTTGTACATAGGAGGCAGTATTATAGTAGTTATATTCTTGTACATAGGGAGCAGTATTATAGTAGTTATATTCTTGTACATAGGGGGCAGTATTATAGTAGTTATATTCTTGTACATAGGAGGCAGTATTATAGTAGTTATATTCTTGTACATAGAGGGCAGTATTATAGTAGTTATATTCTTGTACATAGGGGCAGTATTATAGTAGTTATATTCTTGTACATAGGGGGCAGTATTATAGTTGTTATATTCTTGTACATAGGAGGCAGTATTATAGTAGTTATATTCTTGTACATAGGGGGCAGTATTATAGTAGTTATATTCTTGTACATAGGAGCAGTATTATAGTAGTTATACTCTTGTACATAGGGGGCAGTATTATAGTAGTTATACTCTTGTACATAGGGGGCAGTATTATAGTAGATATATTCTTGTACATAGGAGGCAGTATTATAGTAGTTATATTCTTGTACATAGGGGGCAGTATTATAGTAGTTATATTCTTGTACATAGGGGGCAGTATTATAGTAGTTATATTCTTGTACATAGGGGGCAGTATTATAGTAGTTATATTCTTGTACATAGGGGGCAGTATTATAGTAGTTATATTCTTGTACATAGGGGGCAGTATTATAGTAGTTATATTCTTGTACATAGAGAGCAGTATTATAGTAGTTATATTCTTGTACATAGAGAGCAGTATTATAGTAGTTATATTCTTGTACATAGGGGGCAGTATTATAGTAGTTATATTCTTGTACATAGGAGCAGTATTATAGTAGTTATATTCTTGTACATAGGGGGTAGTATTATAGTAGTTATATTCTTGTACATAGGGGGCAGTATTATAGTAGTTATATTCTTGTACATTGGATGTAGAATTATAGTAGTTATATTCTTGTACATAGGGGGCAGTATTATAGTAGTTATATTCTTGTACACAGGGAGCAGTATTATAGTAGTTATCTTCTTGTACATAGGGGGCAGTATTATAGTAGTTATATTCTTGTACATAGGGGGCAGTATTATAGTAGTTATATTCTTGTACATAGGGGGCAGTATTATAGTAGTTATATTCTTGCACATAGGAGGCAGTATTATAGTAGTTATATTCTTGTACATAGGGGGCAGTATTATAGTAGTTATATTCTTGTACATAGGGGGCAGTATTATAGTAGTTATATTCTTGTACATTGGATGTAGAATTATAGTAGTTATATTCTTGTACATAGGGGGCAGTATTATAGTAGTTATATTCTTGTACACAGGGAGCAGTATTATAGTAGTTATCTTCTTGTACATAGGGGGCAGTATTATAGTAGTTATATTCTTGTACATAGGGGGCAGTATTATAGTAGTTATATTCTTGTACATAGGGGGCAGTATTATAGTAGTTATATTCTTGTACATAGGGGGCAGTATTATAGTAGTTATATTCTTGTACATAGAGAGCAGTATTATACTAGTTATATTCTTGTACATAGAGAGCAGTATTATAGTAGTTATATTCTTGTACATAGGGGGCAGTATTATAGTAGTTATATTCTTGTACATAGGGGGCAGTATTATAGTAGTTATATTCTTGTACATAGGAGGCAGTATTATAGTAGTTATATTCTTGTACATAGGGAGCAGTATCATAGTAGTTATATTCTTGTACATAGGGGGCAGTATTATAGTAGTTATATTCTTGTACATAGGGAGCAGTATTATAGTAGTTATATTCTTGTACATAGGGAGCAGTATTATAGTAGTTATATTCTTGTACATAGGAGGCAGTATTATAGTAGTTATATTCTTGTACATAGGGAGCAGTATTATAGTAGTTATATTCTTGTACAAAGGAGGCAGTATTATAGTAGTTATATTCTTGTACATAGGGGGCAGTATTATAGTAGTTATATTCTTGTACATAGGGGGCAGTATTATAGTAGTTATATTCTTGCACATAGGAGGCAGTATTATAGTAGTTATATTCTTGTACATAGGGGGCAGTATTATAGTAGTTATATTCTTGTACATAGGGGGCAGTATTATAGTAGTTATATTCTTGTACATTGGATGTAGAATTATAGTAGTTATATTCTTGTACATAGGGGGCAGTATTATAGTAGTTATATTCTTGTACATAGGAGCAGTATTATAGTAGTTATATTCTTGTACATAGGGGGTAGTATTATAGTAGTTATATTCTTGTACATAGGGGGCAGTATTATAGTAGTTATATTCTTGTACATTGGATGTAGAATTATACTAGTTATATTCTTGTACATAGAGAGCAGTATTATAGTAGTTATATTCTTGTACATAGGGAGCAGTATTATAGTAGTTATATTCTTGTACATAGGGGGCAGTATTATAGTAGTTATATTCTTGTACATAGAGGGCAGTATTATAGTAGTTATATTCTTGTACATAGGGGGTAGTATTATAGTAGTTATATTCTTGTACATAGGGGACAGTATTATAGTAGTTATATTCTTGTACATAGAGGGCAGTATTATAGTAGTTATATTCTTGTACATAGGGGGTAGTATTATAGTAGTTATATTCTTGTACATAGGGGACAGTATTATAGTAGTTATATTCTTGTACATAGGAGCAGTATTATAGTAGTTATATTCTTGTACATAGGAGCAGTATTATAGTAGTTATATTTTCATTATGTTTTTTCATATTAATTATGTTTTTGTTTAATCAGATTTCTGAAGCTTGCACCAATCAGGATGAGCTGGCGTATGAGAACTTCAACCATCTTCTTTGCTATTATCTTGATGGTGATGTTTCAGGTAAAATCTAACAGTTGCACTCACTATTCTGCTGGTGGAGTCACTGTGTACATACATTACTTATCCTGTACTGATCCTGAGTTATATCCTGTATTATACCCCAGAGCTGCACTCACTATTCTGCTGGTGGAGACACTGTGTACATGCATTACTTATCCTGTACTGACCCTGAGTTACATCCTGTATTACACCCCAGAGCTGCACTCACTATCCTGCTGGTGGAGTCACTGTGTACATACATTACTTATCCTGTACTGATCCTGAGTTACATTCTGTATTATATTCCAGAGCTGCACTCACTATTCTGCTGGTGGAGTCACTGTGTACATACATTACTTATCCTGTACTGATCCTGAGTTACATTCTGTATTATATTCCAGAGCTGCACTCACTATTCTGCTGGTGGAGTCACTGTGTACATACATTACTTATCCTCTACTGATCCTGAGTTACATTCTGTATTATATTCCAGAGCTGCACTCACTATTCTGCTGGTGGAGTCACTGTGTACATACATTACTTATCCTGTACTTGTCCTGAGTTATATCCTGTATTATTCTCCAGAGATGTGATAACAGTTTTTTCAGGTTTCAGAGCTGCAATCTCCTTTACTTTCTACACGGATTGCGTTCTTTTCAGTTACGTTCTGTGATGTGCATTTTTTACTCTGTGTTCTACACAGTAAATTAACATCCCATTGTAAATTTTGGTGCTTGAACCTATGGAATGGCTGTTGCATGGATAGTACTGCTGTAGACCGGATAGTGTAATTGGTTGCCTTGCAACAGTATCTCTTGTTCTTATATGATTGTACTATGTATTCATATAGAGGAGCGTTAGATTCTCCTCAGGCTGCATGTACCGATGTCCCTCTGCAGAATGTGCCACCCCTTCCTCTTTCCTCACATTTTACCCTTAAAGGTAATACCCCTTTTAATTCAAATTTACAGTCTGGAGGTTGCAGCCCCTTCTTAGCCTTTAAGGCTCCATCCCTGTAGCCCATGGCCGCTTCCTTATGTATTTTACAGCCTTTCAGTATATTCTCCTCAGTATATCCACATAGAGGTGAGGTAGATTCTCCTCCGCATATCCACATAGAGGTGAGGTAGATTCTCCTCCGCATATCCACATAGAGGTGAGGTAGATTCTCCTCCGCATATCCACATAGAGGTGAGGTAGATTCTCCTCCGCATATCCACATAGAGGTGAGGTAGATTCTCCTCCGGATATCCACATAGAGGGGAGGTAGATTCTCCTCAGTATATACACATAGAGGTGAGGTAGATTCTCCTCCGTATATCCACATAGAAGTGAGGTAGATTCTCCTCAGGATATCCACATAGAGGTGAGGTAGATTCTCCTCAGGATATCCACATAGAGGGGAGGTAGATTCTCCTCCGGATATCCACATAGAGGGGAGGTAGATTCTCCTCCGGATATCCACATAGAGGGGAGGTAGATTCTCCTCCGGATATCCACATAGAGGGGAGGTAGATTCTCCTCCGGATATCCACATAGAGGGGAGGTAGATTCTCCTCAGGATATCCACATAGAGGGGAGGTAGATTCTCCTCAGGATATCCACATAGAGGGGAGGTAGATTCTCCTCAGGATATCCACATAGAGGGGAGGTAGATTCTCCTCAGGATATCCACATAGAGGGGAGGTAGATTCTCCTCAGGATATCCACATAGAGGGGAGGTAGATTCTCCTCAGGATATCCACATAGAGGGGAGGTAGATTCTCCTCAGGATATCCACATAGAGGGGAGGTAGATTCTCCTCAGGATATCCACATAGAGGGGAGGTAGATTCTCCTCAGGATATCCACATAGAGGGGAGGTAGATTCTCCTCAGGATATCCACATAGAGGGGAGGTAGATTCTCCTCAGGATATCCACATAGAGGGGAGGTAGATTCTCTTCCGTATATACACATAGCGGTGAGGTAGATTCTCCCGAGTATATACACATAGCGGTGAGGTAGATTCTCCCCAGTATATACACATAGAGGGGAGGTAGATTCTCCTCAGTATATACACACACACAGAGGTGAGGTAGATTCTCCTCAGTATATACACACACACAGAGGTGAGGTAGATTCTCCTCAGTATATACACACAGAGGTGAGGTAGATTCTCCTCAGTATATACACACAGAGGTGAGGTAGATTCTCCTCAGTATATACACATAGAGGGGAGGTAGATTCTCCTCAGTATATACACATAGAGGGGAGGTAGATTCTCCTCAGTATATACACATAGAGGGGAGGTAGATTCTCCTCAGTATATACACATAGAGGGGAGGTAGATTCTCCTCAGTATATACACATAGAGGGGAGGTAGATTCTCCTCAGTATATACACATAGAGGGGAGGTAGATTCTCCTCAGTATATACACATAGAGGGGAGGTAGATTCTCCTCAGTATATACACATAGAGGGGAGGTAGATTCTCCTCAGTATATACACATAGAGGGGAGGTAGATTCTCCTCAGTATATACACATAGAGGGGAGGTAGATTCTCCTCAGTATATACACAGAGGGGAGGTAGATTCTCCTCAGTATATATACACAGAGGTGAGGTAGATTCTCCTCAGTATATACACATAGAGGTGAGGTAGATTCTCCTCCGTATCTACACATAGAGGTGAGGTAGATTCTCCTCCGTATCTACACATAGAGGTGAGGTAGATTCTCCTCCGTATCTACACATAAAGGTGAGGTAGATTCTCCTCCGTATCTACACATAGAGGTGAGGTAGATTCTCCTCAGTATATATACACAGAGGTGAGGTAGATTCTCCTCAGTATATATACACAGAGGTGAGGTAGATTCTCCTCAGTATATACACATAGAGGTGAGGTAGATTCTCCTCAGTATATACACATAGAGGGGAGGTAGATTCTTCTCAGTATATACACATGGAGGTGAGGTAGATTCTCCTCAGTATATACACATAGAGGTGAGTTAGATTCTCCTCAGTATATACACATAGAGGTGAGGTAGATTCTTCTCAGTATATACACATAGAGGGGAGGTAGATTCTCCTCAGTATATACACAGAGGGGAGGTAGATTCTCCTCAGTATATATACACAGAGGTGAGGTAGATTCTCCTCAGTATATACACATAGAGGTGAGGTAGATTCTCCTCCGTATCTACACATAGAGGGGAGGTAGATTCTTCTCAGTATATACACATGGAGGTGAGGTAGATTCTCCTCAGTATATACACATAGAGGTGAGTTAGATTCTCCTCAGTATATACACATAGAGGTGAGTTAGATTCTCCTCAGTATATACACATAGAGGGGAGGTAGATTCTCCTCAGTATATACACATAGAGGGGAGGTAGATTCTCCTCAGTATATACACATAGAGGGGAGGTAGATTCTCCTCAGTATATACACAGAGGGGAGGTAGATTCTCCTCAGTATATATACACAGAGGTGAGGTAGATTCTCCTCAGTATATACACATAGAGGTGAGGTAGATTCTCCTCCGTATCTACACATAGAGGTGAGGTAGATTCTTCTCAGTATATACACATAGAGGGGAGGTAGATTCTTCTCAGTATATACACATGGAGGTGAGGTAGATTCTCCTCAGTATATACACATAGAGGTGAGTTAGATTCTCCTCAGTATATACACATAGAGGTGAGGTAGATTCTCCTCAGTATATACACATAGAGGGGAGGTAGATTCTCCTCAGTATATACACATAGAGGGGAGGTAGATTCTCCTCAGTATATACACAGAGGTGAGGTAGATTCTCCTCAGTATATACACACAGAGGTGAGGTAGATTCTCCTCGGTATATACACATAGAGGTGAGGTAGATTCTCCTCAGTATACACACATAGAGGTGAGGTAGATTCTCCTCAGTATATACACAGAGGTGAGGTAGATTCTCCTCAGTATATACACAGAGGTGAGGTAGATTCTCCTCAGTATATACACACAGAGGTGAGGTAGATTCTCCTCAGTATATACACTGAGTGAGTGGGTCAGTCATGGCTTTCAACTTTATATACCAGTGTTTGGTCATTCTTATCACAGGCCTTATGGGGGTAGGGGGAGAGTAAATAAATGGGGATCCCCGGCTGTTTACAAAAAGGTGAAATGAAGAGCGATTGGAGATGGCGGTGGGAAACGATTTCTAAGTAAACACCACCAAACATTGCCCCACAGTTCGTCTTTGGATGTCACGCGCGGCCCATTGTTTTTCTCCACTATGAATAGATTCTCTGTTAATGAATAAAACTATTCGGATTTCTTGGAATTGGGTTTTTGCTCCTTGTATCAGCAGTTTTATTTTCGGTCCCGCAGCTTCTTCTTTTGAAATCTACAAGATATGCAAATAGGATCTGGGACACTGGCTCGGCAGCGCCACCTATGGGGAGGCAGTTTCCTCATACGTCAGACTACTTTATCCCTTTACTGAGGAGGCCTCATTTGGACCTCAGGTCACTATAATCTTTGGGGATTTTCATCTCCACTTTTCAAACGCCATAACTATTTGTCCGCTGCCGTGAGACGGCTTGTTCTTTGTTCGGCCCGCTGTCGTTTTTTGGGGGGGGTTTTACCAGTTTTGAGTACATATAATGTGTTGTATACCTTTTTTTTTGGAGGGCAGGAAGTATCAAGCATCAGTTTTGCCCTTGTTTTTTCCTACATCATTAATGATGCAACATAAATGACGCTTTCTTTCCTCGGATCGGTACGATTACAACAATACCGCAATTACATACAGGTTTTTATGTTCTTCTATTTTTGCATAATTAAACACCTTTTTTGGATCCTCTACATGCAAAGCCCCTTAACTTCCTTATTTTTCTATGGACGGAGCTCTGTATTGCTTTTTGTGTGAAGAGCCGTGGCTTTTATTGGTACCATTTTGGGGTATATAGGACTTTTTTGATCACTTTCATTTTTGAGAGGCAAAAACAGCATTTTGGTTTTGTTTTTTTAGCTTTTCCTTTTTTACGGTGTTTTCCATGCAGCATAAAAAGTGTGTCCAATTTACTGCATCGGTCATTATTGAGGTGTCGACACTAAAAAAAACACGTTTGAACAAAGAGGGAAAAGTTAACAAAAAAAGCTTTTGAATTACTATTTAATTTACTTGTTTATTGATATTTTTTATGTCCCTGTAGGGAACCGGAACCTTCCATGCTACGATTACTATGGTAATGCATTATCACTACTTTTAGTGATTGCTGGCCATGGCAGAACCGGACAGGATTGTGTGGTGTCTGGTTTCCATGACAACCCATTAGCCCTCCGAAATTACAAAGCAGAGGGCTGATGATGTCACAAAGGCAGCTCCCTCCCTTTCTGAGCCCTTTACATGCCACGATCAACATTGATCGCAGCATTTTTGGATACCACATGGATGTCCCTACCACTGCCCTGTACCCTGAGCAAAATCTCTTCCCCTGCACATGACTCTAGAGAAAACTTTGGTCTGCCCACTCCGGCTCTACCAGTCACCTCGTTTACAAACTTAATTGAACAATACACTGCCCCAAACACCTCTCTCCCTCCTCTGGGAAAAGCTACCATGCCAACAAGGTGCATACAGCATCTTCAGGTGGAACGCCCCCGCACATCATCTTTCAGTCCTCAAAACTGTCCCAGCCTTGTCCCACTCATTTTCTCTGAAGCGGTCCACACCACAGCAGCGGACCTGTCATGGAGGTCTCTCTTCCGGTCATCATCCTCACCTCTAGTGCATGCTGCCCACCAGTTCGGATTTAACAGACAGCCAAGCAGGAACCCCAGCGCTTTGTATTGAGCAGAGCCATGAGGCGACCCATGGAGCTCAGAGTGCTGTCTGTACCAGCTTGACAATTGTAACTATCTACTCAATGTAGGTACCTCCTTCTTCCTGTTGCAGGAGTGGATCTGGATGGGCATATGACGGGATCAGTCTCAAGGGCACCTCCTGTGATTGCAAGCTTTATGTCCTTGGAAGAGAAGCTGAAAGCCAGAAACTCCTCTAAGTATAGTTACAGATTGTGTGGTCCCTGCCGGATGGTGCAAGAAGGATTTTGAGGATCATTAATTGATGGGTAGGCAGGAGAACCATCTTCCTCCACAAACACTGGTTTCTTTACTCAGTGAACATCCTTTTTTCTCTTGCTGGTAGAACCTGGACCTCCTCATCTTGGGGTATATCATGAATGCACACCATCACTCTTAACCATAAGGCCAATCTAATTTCCAATCCCTCTTGAGAAGGGTGGCATGACCCTCGGTCTGCCTTCCTCCTCCTTTGTCTGTATAAAGGATAAGCTCGATGGTGCATACCACCTATGAAGACCTAAGGTATGGAAAAGCCTGCTGTTTGTTGCCCAACCTACAGCCCTGCAGCAGTTGTGAACCTACAACTCCCAATGTGACCTGATAGTCACAGGTTGTAGACCATAGCACTATGTAGCTCCTTGGAGTTCAAAGTCAACTGAACGAGATTTTTTTTTATGCACAAGTACTAATAGTCATCCTTTGAGAGCACTATGATATTACAGAATATAGACATTAAAATAACCAGCGGGGTTGTTGATCCGCGTTTTAGAGTCAGGTAGAAACTTTCAAACGCTGATCCAGGGATTATTCTGACTGCCATTATGGAGTTGGGAAGGAGTTTTTCCCCCCCAAACAGGCTCTACTGTAGGGACGGGCTGCATCTTAATGGGGAGGGTGCAGCTGTGCTGGGGGAGAAGATGACTAGAAGGCTGGAGGAGTGTTTAAACTAGAGACTGGGGGGAGGGCAAAAAGAGAAATAGTCAGAGCAGCTAGCGACCTGGGTCTAAGCAATGGGAATGGGGATCGAGCTGGAGGAGGGGTTAGTACAGTTAGAACTGATCAGCCATAAGTACGAAAACGAATTTAAAGAACAATAAAAACCGATATAAATTGTATGACCACAAAGGCAAGAAGTCTGATCGGTAAAGTGGGTGAGCTTGAAGCGAGAATGGCTGATGGAAACTATGATATAATCGGAATAACAGAAACATGACTTGATGATAAGTGTGATTGGGCAGTGACTTTACAGGTTTACAACCTCTTCAGAAGAGACCGTGGGAACCAGAAAGGGGAGGGACATGTCTGTACGTTAAATGGTACTTAATGCCGAGACTACGGGAGGATATAGGAGTAGGAGAAGAACAGGTGGAATCTCTGTGGGTAGAAATACAGGGAGGAAAAAATAACAAAATCCTGATAGGGGTCTTCTATAGACCACCAAAAGTAGCAGAAGAAACTGAAACCTTACTACTAAGGCAGATAGAAGAGGTGTCAAACCGCAACGAAGTAATTATCATGGGGGACTTTAATTATCCGGATATAATATGGGAAAATGAGACCTGCAAATCTCACAAGGGTGATAAGTTCTTGAGATCAATTAAAAATAACTACCTTACCAACTTGTGCGGGAGCCAACTAGAGGGAGGGACATTCTGGTACTAACAATGCGGACCGAATAAAGGGGTTACAGGTTGAGGGGCACTTGGGGAACAGTGACCACAATATAATCAACTTCCAGCTGTCATTCAATAGGAAGCCTTATCAGGGAGCGACAAACAAACTAAACTTTAGTAAAGCAAAATTTAATCAGCTTAGAACTATCGGTAACATTAATTGGGACAACATCCTCAAAAATATTAGTACAGAGGACAAATGGGAGGAGTTTAAAAGGATCCTAATCGCCTCATGTGAGCAGTTCATTCCCTTTAAAAATAAAAACTTCAACTAAAAAGGAAACCAATGTGGTTCGACAAGACGGTAAGAGGGGCAATAAATGAAAAAAAGAAAGCGTTCAAACTACTAAAGCAAGAAGGCAGCGAAGAAGCGCTAAAATCGTACAGGGAAAAAAAACAAAATATGCAAATATAGGATCAAAATTGCCAAGGAGGAAGCAGAAAGACGGATCGCCAAAGAGAGCAAAAACAACCCGAAGCTATTCTTCAACTATATTAACAGCAAACGGATTTGCAGGGAGAGCGCTGGCCCTTTAACAAACAATGCAGGAGAAACCATTGAAGATGATGGAGGGAAGGCAAATCTATCGAATAGCTTCTTCTCAAGCGTATTCACAATCGAAAAGGAAATGCCACACGAGATGCAGGGGAATAAAATGAACCCCTTACAAAATATCTCATACCTAACGCAAGAGGGAGTGCAGAAGTGATTAAAGAAGATTAAAATTGATAAATCCCCAGGCCCAGATGGAATACACCCAAGGATACTAAGGGAACTAAGTAATGTGATAGCTAGGCCGCAATATCTAATATTTGTGGATACTATCAAGACCTAGGTTGTACCATTGGATTGGCGCATTGCTCACGTGGTTCAAATTTACAAAAATGGGTCCACAAGTGAGCCTGGTAACTACAGGCCGGTAAGTCTCACTTCAGTAACGGGAAAAATAGTCGAGGGGTTTCTGAGAGACGCCATTGAAGAGTACCTCAAGGAGAACAAGGGAATAACTCCTCACCAGCATGGATTCATGAAGGGTCGGTCATGTCAGACCAATCTCATCAGCTTCTATGATGAAGTAAGCTCTAAGCTGGACCGGGGAGAGTCTATTGATTTCGTATATCTTGACGTCTCTAAAGCATTTGACACCGTGCCGCATAATAGGCTGATATATAAAATGAGTGTGTATCTGGGTAAAGAACTGGCTCAGAGATAGAAAGCAGAGGGTGGTAATAAATGGTTCGTACTCTGATTGGGCCCTCGTTGCTAGTGGGGGCCACAGGGTTCAGTATTGGGCCCCATTCTGTTTAATATATTTACCAATGACCTGATAGAGGGGCTGCACAGTAATATATCGATATTTGCAGATGACACAAAATTATACAATATAATCAATACAACGGAGGACAATGTGCGGCTGCAAACGGACCGAGATAAGCCGGGGGCTTGGGGGGGGGGGGGGGGAATAGCAAATGAAGGTCAATGTGGATAAATGTAAGGCAATGCACATGGGCAGGAGAAACAGATGTCACCAATATACACTAAATAGGGTACTGCTAGGGAAAAGTGATATGGAAAAAGATCCGGGGGTACTAGTGGGCTGTAGACTAAACTGGAGTAACCAATACCAGTGAGCTGCTGCAAAGGCAAATAAAGTCTTGGGGTGCAGTAAAAGAGGTATAGGGGCGAAGGACGAGAACATCATCCTTCCATTATATAAGGCACTTGTCAGGCCTCACATGGAATACTGTGTACAGTTCTGGACACCGGGGCTCAGGAAGGATGTTACAGTGCTTGAGGGGGTTCAAAGAAGGACAACTAAACTAATACATGGAATGACGGGACTGGAATACCCAGAGAGGCACCAAAACTGGGATTATTCACCCCGGAAAAAAGACGGCTAAGGGGCGACCAAATAACTATGTATAAATACATAAGAGGACGATACAAGGATCTCTGCCAGGATCTGTTTATACCCAGGACTGCGACTGTAACAAGAGGACATCCACTACGTCTAGAAGAAAGCAGGTTTCATCACCAAC
Organism: Eleutherodactylus coqui; assembly: GCF_035609145.1. Lineage (NCBI taxonomy): Eukaryota > Metazoa > Chordata > Amphibia > Anura > Eleutherodactylidae > Eleutherodactylus > Eleutherodactylus coqui. Next base: position 531,613,723 of record NC_089837.1, on the reverse strand, counting down.
ACAGAAGGGGGTTCTTTACTGTAAAAGCAGTGAGACTGTGGAACTCTCTGCCTGAGAACGTGGTGATGGCAAAATCCATAGAGGAGTTTAAGAGGGACTAGATGTCTCTGTAGGGGGGGGGAAGTATATTACAGGATATAAATCTTAGATTAATTGTCAATCCTGGTACACAGGCAGGTAGGAACTATTAGGGGTTGATCCAGGGAACAGTCTGATTGCCATTAGGGAGTCGGGAAGGAATTTTTCCCCCAAAAGGGCTAATTGGCTCCTGCTCTTGGGGTTTTTGCCTTCCTCTGGATCAACATGTGAGGATTAACAGGCCAAACTAGATGGACATTGTCTTCCTTCAGCCTAACATACTATGTTACTATTGTGTTTGCTTCTCCATTCACTTCAGTCTTCTGCTTGAAGTTCTTTTGGCCGTAGGTGTCTTCCCAACTGTACAGACTCATAGATTTGTGGTTATTTTCCTTACTGATGCCCATGTCTGTTTTCAATTCAAACCTCTCATTCCCGCCTCTAAGACTTCTCCAGAGCAGCACCAGTCCTCTGGAACGCACTACCAAAAAAATATCTGGGCAATCACTGACACACAGAACTTCAGGCGTGCTCTAAAAACGCACCTCTTCAGGGAGGCATACCATATCCTCTAAACCAAACCCCTCTGTACTCCACCTGATAACACGCTCCCTGACCTACTGACTGCAATCTGCTAGCCGTAATCAACCGCCCCTGGCAGTCATAACGATTTCGCCACTATACGGCCTGACCATTACATAGTAACATAGTAACATAGTAACATAGTATGTAAGGCCGAATGAAGACATTGTCCATCTAGTCCAGCCTGTCTATCCTACTGTGTTGATCCAGAGGAAGGCAAAAAACCCCAAGGCCAGAAGTCAATTGGCTCTTTTGGGGAAAAAATTCCTTCCCGACTCCCTAATGGCAATCAGACTGTTCCCTGGATCAACCCCTAATAGTTCCTACCTGCCTATATACCAGGATTGACACTTAAACTAAAATTTATATCCTGTAATATCCTTCTCCAGAAAGACATCAAGTCCCCTTTTAAACTCCTCTATGGATTTTGCCATCACCACTTCCTCCGGTAGAGAGTTCCACAGTCTAACTGCTCTTACAGTAAAGAACCCCTTTCTGTGTTGGTGATGAAACCTACTTTCCTCTAATCGTAGCGGATGTCCTCTTGTTACCGTCGTGGTCCTGGGTGTAAACAGATCGTGGGAGAGATCCATGTGTTGTCCCCTCATGTACTTATACATGGTTATTTGGTCGCCTCTTAACCTTCTTTTTTCTAGAGTAAATAGTCCCAATTTGGACAGCCTCTCTGGGTATTCCAGTCCCTTCATTCCATGTATTAGTTTAGTCGCTCTTCTTTGAACCCCCTCAAGCACTGTGACATCTTTCCTGAGCACCGGTGTCCAGAATTGTACGCAGTACTCCATGTGAGGCCTGACAAGTGCCTTATATAATGGAAGGATAATGTTCTCGTCCTTCGCCCCTATACCTCTTTTAATGCACCCCAAGACTTTATTTGCCTTTGCAGCGGCTGACTTGCATTGGTTACTCCAGTTTAGTCTATTATCCACTAGTACCCCCAGATCCTTTTCCATATCACTTTTCCCTAGTGGTACCCCATTAAGTGAATATTGGTGACATCCGTTTCTCCTGCCCATGTGCATAGTCTTACATTTTTCAACATTGAACTTCATTTGCCATTTTTCTGCCCAAGCCCCCAGCTTGTCCAGGTCCGTTTGTAGCCACACATTGTCCTCCGTTGCATTAATTATATTGTATAATTTTGTGTCATCTGCAAATATTGATATTTTGCTGTGCAGCCCCTCTATCAGGTCATTGATAAATATATTGAACAGAATGGGGCCTATTACTGAACCCTGTGGCACCCCGCTAGCGACTGTGGTCCAATCAGAGTACGAACCATTTATTACCACCCTCTGCTTTCTATCGTTGAGCCAATTTTTTACCCACTTACACACGTTTTCGCCCAGTCCGAGCTGCCTCATTTTGTATATTAGCCTATTATGAGGCACGGTGTCAAAGGCTTTAGAGAAGTCCAGATATACAAGATCAATAGATTCTCCCTGGTCCAGCTTAGAGCTTACTTCATCGTAGAAACTGATCAGATTTGTCTGACATGAGCGACCCTTCATGAATCCATGTTGGTGAGGAGTTATTCCCTTAATCACATTGTCTATGTGTATAGCATCCCTCACTCTCCACCCTGCCATACCATGCACATCTCTGCCATACCGTGCACATCTCCAGCCCCTTACCTTCTGTATCCCCCCATTACTTGTAGTATGTAAGCTCGTTGGAGCAGGACCCGCACCCCTATTGTTTCCATCAATTGATTACTATGTAACCGTTGTCTTGTGTTATTTCCCCTGTATTGTAAGCGCTGCGGAATAGGTTGGCGCTATATAAATAAAGATTATTATTACTATTTTAGGTGGAAGCTGTGGTCGAAACCTTGGATCTTGCAGAACAAGCATTCGATGACCAATATTTGGGGTGCAAAAAGAACATGGAGAGCAAACTTGAAGAACATGGAGTTCTTAACATTGAACATGGGAAGAATAAGAGATTGAAGAGAGCCTGGAAAGAAGCCAGCGATGCATGGAATCACAGAAAAAATAACCTACAAGTCCAACTTCCTCCAGGGTTTGAAGACCGTCATGGGATTGCTCTGCTGACCTACACAAGTTTCATCAGAAGAGACTTCAACAATGCTGTCAAATTGGCCGGAAAGTCCTACAAAAGCTACATGGATGACTTTGGCTTTAAATGGCTCCACTTTTATGTCACCTCGGCTTTTCATCTCTTGTCGAACAGTACGGTGAGCGGTAATTACAAGGTCTACATCGGAATCGACAATGACATCGATGTGCCAGCAAATGGAAGCATCCATGTCAAGTTTGGCCACTTCTTATATGCATCGTTAGATAAGGAGGAAGCAACATTGGAGACCAATAAGTCCTTATTAATCATAGACAGATACCCCGGAGTCAACATCGAACATTTCTCACAGGTTCCTTCTGAACGAGAGGTCCTGGTCCCTGGATTCGAGGTCTTCAGTCTCTCCCCAACAGAAGAGGAGGATACTTTCAACCTTAAGACGACAAGAAAATTCTGCAGCAATTTTAATTGCGCTTACATTAACGGTGGGTACCGCCTTGCTTAACCCCTTCACAACTGCAGTTGTTTTAAAGGGGTTGTCCAGTTGTAATCAATTGAATACATCCAGCCTATCTTCAGGATAAGTGATCAACAGTTGATTGGCAAGGGTTTGTAGCTCGGTCCCATGCCGCTCGGCTGTTTGCCAGGCCAGTGCGCTCATGTACTGAACTGAATTCTGCAGAAAGGAAACAGCTTCGTTTTTACTGTAGTGGCCAGGCATGTTATTGCGGGCCAACTTCCTATTGAAATGAATGAGAACTTTGCCTGCAATACCAAGTTTGGCCACTATAGTGGGAATGGAGGTGTCTGCTTCCTGCAGAAATCATCTCAGTGCATAAGTATACTAGTCTGGCAAACAGCTGGTCAGTTTTTCGTTTTTTTCCCATCTCCGGCTTATGGCGCGATAACTTGATCAAATTTTGCATGAAGATAAAAAATTTTTAGAGCTGTGGCATCACTTTGTACATCACCCAGCTACAGGAGCGAGATTGTGACCTGTTTGGCAATTTTTTAAAAAGAACTGGAGTTAGAGACGTAACACATCAGCTTTTGGCGTCTTTCACATGAACGCATTTTGGCCAGCATTTGCACGGCCGCCTGATATGCGCTGTGATCTGATGCATTGGATTCCAATGCATCAGATCACATGGGCATATTTGTGAGACGTAAAAACGCCCGGCCGGCCAATATAGCGCCAGGCGTTTTTACGTCTGGAACTATGTTTGGGCCAGAATACATCCAGCCGCTGCACGGGCTCCTATGGGAGGTAGTTTAGCAACATGGGAGCCAAGCGCCAGTCTGCCCCGCCTCCTTCCATTGATGCTATGGACAAGGGGCGAGACGGGGCAGAGCCAAGTGTTCACCCTCTCCCTGCCCCTTGTCCATAGCATCAATGGGAGGAGGCGGGGCAGACCAGCACTTAGCTCCTCCCCTCCCATTTGCACGGAACGAGAAGAGAGGTGAGCCTGCGATGGGAAGGAAGGGGAAGTGGGCGATGGCCTGGTGAGCTCGGCCCATTTTAACCGGCCATATGAACAGGCACACAAATGTTGGATTTGTGCGCCCGTTCACGAAATCTTATATATTGCGTATATCATCTGCTTGTGAAAACGTATGCGCTCGTGTGAAAAAAGCCTTATGATGTAAATCAATTGTAGATCTTCAAAGAGCAGCAGAATCCAGCTGTATGAAGAGATTCCATCATTTATACTCAATCTGTGTATTGTGGCAAGCAGGGTAACTCGCCTCGGCCACCAGCCTGCAGCACCTCAGCTCCGCTGGTCCTCTCTCTCCCTCTAACCTGATTCTGGCAGGAACTGGCCCTTTTCTAGTTCCTGCTCCACCACTTTGTGTTAACCCTCGCACCAGAAGTCCTGTCTGCAGCCCTCTACAGGCCCTGCACTGCACTACTACAGTGTACATATATATCTCTTCCCAAGCAGGAGTAATATATATATATATATATATATATATATATATATATATATATAGCAATTATTAGGAAGTTATAGTACCAGTGTTTCTGGTGGTGCGATCAGCTCTGCTGCATGCACATCACGCTCACAGCTGTGATACATAGGCGTGTGACATGGCATGAGCGGCACAGAAACAATCTGCTACATGACATGCTCGTCACAGACACAGCTTTGGTACATGCCATGCATCTGACAGACACAGCTCTGCTACATGGCATGCACGTCACAGACATAGCTTTGTTACATGACATGCACCTGACAGACATGACATGCGCATGTTACAAACACAGCTCTGCTACCTTATATATGCGCATGACAGACACAGCTGTGCCACAGTACATGTGCATGTTACAAGCACAGCTCGGCCACATGATAGGTGCGTCACAGCACAGACACAGCTCTACTACATGACATTCATCCATACTGACTATACACATTGCACGCACAGCACATTAGACAAACAGCTACTCGCAGCTCTACTACATGGGGCGGAGCTATGATGTTGCCCGGGGGCGGAGCTATGATGTTGCCCGGGGGCGGAGCATGGAAAAAAAAATGTCACTCACTTACTAATGATCAGGTGGTTGTTAGTAGTTTGATATACACACAGAGTCGGTAACATCCGTCCCCTAGGAGGAGAATATACATCTATATACACATACACAATATTATTTAAAACTAAATCTCAAACAATATGGACCAATGAGGACAGTTTGCACTTTTAAAGGTGTATTGACCGTATATGAATATTAACCCCATAATGACACGGCCCCTTATTTTTTTCCATTTTTGTTTTTTTATCCCCCTTTAAAAAAATCCTAACTCCTTTATTTCTCCATCGATGTCGCTGTATGAGGGTTGTTTTTTTGCGGGACGAGTTGTAGTTTTCACTGGTGCTGTTTAATGTACCGTATAATGTACTGAAAAACTTTTAAAATATTCTAAGTGGAGTAAAATGAAAAAAAAAACGACATTCCGCCATCTTTCAGTGCCTCTTTTTTCTACGGCGCACAAACGATACAAAAATGACCTGATCGCGTTATTCTGCGGGTCGGTGCGATTATTGTACTGCTTTTTTTTTTTTCAAAGACATTTCATTTTTCTCAGTTATTTTCTGCCGCCATCCTGCGTGCGCAATAACTTTTTTATTTTTCCGTCGACGTAGTTGACCGAGGGCTCATTTTTTGCGGGATGTTCCGTAGTTTCTAATAATACTAATTTGGAATACAGACGACTTTTTTGATTGCTTTTTATTGCGTTTCTTCTGTTTTTCCTGTCCTAATGTTTATTGGGCATCCCCATGCCAGGGGTGTCTGGAAGTGGCCCAGCGCTGTCCTGGCCTTGGCTGCCTGCATCCCTCAGGGAGGGAGTGTGGTAAGTGCCGCCGTGACAAGCCAGCATCTTGCCCTCCCCGCTCTTCAGCGCATGCCATGACATCTCGCATACACGGTATATCGGTAAACTCATTAGTCCCTAAACTTTATATACAACATATTACACTAGCGAACCCATAACCCCTCGAACTACTGCAGGCCCGCGAACCCTTTACTGGTGTGTGTAATGCTAGGGATATTCCACGGACCCCAAATGATATGTTGCCGAGTTCCAAACTAGTATTGTATATCCGGCCGGAAGGAATCAATGAGAGACAGTCAGTTCGCCGTCTACCGAAGAAGTCTACCAAAGAAGTCTATGTTCATTACTACAGACAAGTGTTTATCAAGGAAAAGAGAAAGGAAAGGAAGGGAGTCTAGATGGCTTCATGCCAGAGCGTCCCATGAGGTCTCCTGTGAAACTATTAACCCACGGGAACAAGTTCTCATGTGAAACAGAGAAGTACAAATCTACAGATACAGTAACATTAGTACTGTGGAGCGCTGATGACTGAGCGAGCCGTACATCATGAGAGATTCTGGAAGGACAAAGGAATGGCTATACACCCAGATACAGGCTCATCGAAGGTGAAGAAGACCATGGGGCTAAAGTTCATAGTGTTGTATGAGACAAGACAAACAGAGCTTCAGTCTTAACAGTAATGACTCAGGGGGGCTCCACTAACGATTTGATGGCGGGAGATTCATCTCAACTGCACTTAGTCCTCCGTATCACTTAGTCGGGAACGCTAATTTTCAAAAAAACAATTGTGCATCGGGACAGGCGATTCCGGCTCCCATTAAATTAATGGGAGTGAAAAATGTGGGTGCAATTTGCCCCCCAGAAGCGTGGTGGTAGTAGTCATTGTCCCACTTTAAATAATGTGACTCACTGGTTAGCACTGCCATCTTGCAGTTAGGGGGTCCTAGGTTCGAGTTTCATCAAGGGCAACATCTCCATGACCTCTGAAAAACTCCATCTAGATGCCCTTGGACAGATATGAACCTAGGACTCCAGGACTGCAAAGCAGCAGCACTAACAACTGAGCCACCACACTTGTTCGTTCACCTCTGGAGGATGAGAAGAACAAGATACACAAAGAGAACATAAAACCTCCATCCAGATGCTGCCCTTGGACAGATATGAACCTACAACTCCAGTACTGCAAGACAGCATTGCTAAAACTGAGCCACCACACTTGTTCTTCCTTTTCCCTTCTCCAGAGGAAGAGAAGATGGAGAATAAATAGAAGAATAAACACAAAGGGAACATACAAACTTCATGCAGATGTTGTCCATAGTCAAATGTGAACCTAGAACCCCAGCGCCACCGAGCCACCAGGCTTCTTCCTGCTCCAGCGATCTTATCACCTGCTTGATCAGGACAATTAACACTAGTCACCGGCTGTTTCACAGGAGGCGTGTCAAATACAGTGAAGAAACCCCGCCCATTGCTGGAGGAGGGTCCTGGGGGTCTATATATAATGTTAAGGAAATTTTGTGGGGGTCACAAACTGCAGTGATGGGGGAAGGGTCCGGCCGTGACCCGTGATGGGGGAAGGGTCCAGCCGTGACCCGTGATGGGGGAAGGGTCCAGCCGTGACCCGTGATGGGGGAAGGGTCCAGCCGTGACCCGTGATGGGGGAAGGGTCCAGCCGTGACCCGTGATGGGGGAAGGGTCCAGCCGTGACCCGTGATGGGGGAAGGGTCCAGCCGTGACCCGTGATGGGGGAAGGGTCCAGCCGTGACCCGTGATGGGGGAAGGGTCCAGCCGTGACCTGTGATGGGGGAAGGGTCCAGCCGTGACCTGTGTGTCAGGCTGAGGAGCAGTTACACGCCTTGCTGACTCATAAAATGTCTATTTCAGGTATTCTGTGGGCATTTTTCTATTTGTGTCAGTGGACACTGCTGCATCACTCTGTCGTTCCTCCTGTATTACTCCCCCCCCCCCCGCGCACTGCTGTATATACCCGTATGTATAAGTATACACTATATTAATGCTACCTGGTTTTCTTTACTCAGGTGAGAAGTCTCAGCTATCTGTCCACGAATGTCTGAGAGCTCCAGGTAAGAGTTGGCTTACATTGCAGTGGAGGGTGCGCAGCAGCACAGAGGGGAGCGTGGTGCTGACCGCAGACTGCGAACCGGAGAGCGTGCAGAGATGCCGTAATCTACACAAAGGATACTTTATGGAACAAACATAAAAAAAAAACACTTCAAACTGCATAAAGCATGCAGAGAACCAAACCACCCGGGAGCGTCCGGCAATGTGGAGCCCCCTCAACCCCCCAGAAGGGGAACACACGAAGTATCGGCATGCAGCGCCATAATCCAAGGGTGTCCGTTACCATCTACTAGCAGCGGCACCGCATAGTGGAGGAGGTTGTCTGTGTAATATCTTACTGCATGAGGAGGAGGTAGTCATTGTAATATATTAGTATATGAGTAGGAAGAGATAGTATGTGCAATATATTGGTATATTAGGAGGAGGTCGTCTGTGTAATATATTAGTATATGAGGAGGAGGTCCTCTGTGTAATAAATTAGTATATGAGGAGGAGGTCGTCTGTGTAATATATTAGTATATGAGGAGGAGGTCGTCTGTGTAATATATTAGTATATGATGAGGAGGTCCTCTGTGTAATATATTAGTATATGATGAGGAGGTCCTCTGTGTAATAAATTAGTATATGAGGAGGAGGTCCTCTGTGTAATAAATTAGTATATGAGGAGGAGGTCCTCTGTGTAATATATTAGTATATGAGGAGGAGGCCAACTGTGTAATATATTAGTATATGAGGAGGAGGCCGACTGTGTAATATATTAGTATATGAGGAGGAGGCCGACTGTGTAATATATCAGTATATGAGGAGGAGGCCGACTGTGTAATATATCAGTATATGAGGAGGAGGCCGACTGTGTAATATATTAGTATATGAGGAGGAGGCCGACTGTGTAATATATTAGTATATGAGGAGGAGGCCGACTGTGTAATATATTAGTATATGAGGAGGAGGTCGACTGTGTAATATATTAGTATATGAGGAGGAGGTCGACTGTGTAATATATGAGTATAGTGTATAGGGAGGAAGAGGTAGTATGTGCAATATATTGGTATATGAGGAGTAGGTTGTCTGTACAATATATTTGTATATAAGAGGAGGTTGTCTGTTTAATATATTAGTATATGAGGAGGAGGTCGACTGTGTAATATATTAGTATAGTGTACAGGGAGGAAGAGGTAGTCTGTGCAATATATTAATATATGAGGAGGAGGTCATCTGTGTAATATATTGGTATATGAGGAGTAGGTTGTGCAATATATTGATATATGAGGAGGAGGTCGTCTGTGTAATATTAGTATATGAGGAGGAGGTAGTTTGTAATATATTAGTATATGAGGAGGAAGAGGTAGTCTGTGCAATATATTGGTATATGAGCAGGAGGTCGTCTGTGTAATATATAAAGGCGAAAGCCCTCACTGACTCACTCACCAAAAATCTCCAACTTCCCGATGTCATAGAAACTTGAAATTTGGCACAAGCATCGATTATGTCCAAAATAGGAAAAGCTAATGGGTCCCAACTCGATTAATTCTAGCGCAAAAAAATTGCGTCCTAATTTTACGTCCGGAATCTAATTCTCTCACTTGAAATTTGGCACGGGCATTGATTATGTCATAAATAGGAAAAGCTAATGGGTCCCAACTCGATTATTCAATTCTATGCGCAAAAAAATTAGCGTCCACATTTTACGTACGGAATCTAATTCTCTCACTTCCTGATGTCATTTTATATAAAGGAAATGTCGCATGGTTACCTCCCCGTGGTGTATCCTGGGTAACGCAGAGAACTATGCAAAATGGTGAACATATTTTTTTCCTCAGCATCTCTAAAGAAGCGATGACTTCATAAGATTTTCCGTGTGAACACCAGATAAACACCAGTACCAAATGAACTCGGGCGAAGGAGGAGGTCGTCTGTGTAATATATATTAGTATAGGAGGAGGAAAAGGTTGACTGTGTAATATATAAGTATAGGAGGAGGACATAGTCTGTGTAATATATTGGTAGAGGAGGAGGAGGAGGACATAGTCTGTGTAATATATTGGTAGAGGAGGAGGAGGAGGTCGCCTGTGTAATATATTGGTAGAGGAGGAGGAGGAGGAGGAGGTCGCCTGTGTAATATATTGGTAGAGGAGGAGGAGGAGGAGGAGGTCGCCTGTGTAATATATTGGTAGAGGAGGAGGAGGTGGAGGAGGAGGAGGTCGCCTGTGTAATATATTGGTAGAGGAGGAGGAGGAGGAGGAGGAGGAGGTCGCCTGTGTAATATATTGGTAGAGGAGGAGGAGGAGGAGGAGGAGGTCGCCTGTGTAATATATTGGTAGAGGAGGAGGAGGAGGTCGCCTGTGTAATATATTGGTAGAGGAGGAGGAGGAGGAGGAGGAGGAGGAGGAGGAGGAGGAGGAGGTCGCCTGTGTAATATATTGGTAGAGGAGGAGGAGGAGGAGGAGGTCGCCTGTGTAATATATTGGTAGAGGAGGAGGAGGAGGAGGAGGAGGAGGAGGTCGCCTGTGTAATATATTGGTAGAGGAGGAGGAGGAGGAGGAGGTCGCCTGTGTAATATATTGGTAGAGGAGGAGGAGGAGGAGGAGGAGGAGGAGGAGGAGGTCGCCTGTGTAATATATTGGTAGAGGAGGAGGAGGAGGACATAGTCTGTGTAATATATTGGTAGAGGAGGAGGAGGAGGTCGCCTGTGTAATATATTGGTAGAGGAGGAGGAGGAGGAGGAGGTCGCCTGTGTAATATATTGGTAGAGGAGGAGGAGGAGGAGGAGGAGGAGGAGGTCGCCTGTGTAATATATTGGTAGAGGAGGAGGAGGAGGAGGAGGAGGAGGAGGAGGTCGCCTGTGTAATATATTGGTAGAGGAGGAGGAGGAGGAGAAGAAGGAGGAGGAGGTCGCCTGTGTAATATATTGGTAGAGGAGGAGGAGGAGGAGAAGAAGGAGGAGGAGGTCGCCTGTGTAATATATTGGTAGAGGAGGAGGAGGAGGAGAAGAAGGAGGAGGAGGTCGCCTGTGTAATATATTGGTAGAGGAGGAGGAGGAGGAGAAGAAGGAGGAGGAGGTCGCCTGTGTAATATATTGGTAGAGGAGGAGGAGGAGGAGAAGAAGGAGGAGGAGGTCGCCTGTGTAATATATTGGTAGAGGAGGAGGAGGAGGAGAAGAAGGAGGAGGAGGTCGCCTGTGTAATATATTGGTAGAGGAGGAGGAGGAGGAGAAGAAGGAGGAGGAGGTCGCCTGTGTAATATATTGGTAGAGGAGGAGGAGGAGGAGAAGAAGGAGGAGGAGGTCGCCTGTGTAATATATTGGTAGAGGAGGAGGAGGAGGAGAAGAAGGAGGAGGAGGTCGCCTGTGTAATATATTGGTAGAGGAGGAGGAGGAGGAGGAGGTCGCCTGTGTAATATATTGGTAGAGGAGGAGGAGGAGGAGGAGGAGGTCGCCTGTGTAATATATTGGTAGAGGAGGAGGAGGAGGAGGAGGAGGTCGCCTGTGTAATATATTGGTAGAGGAGGAGGAGGAGGAGGAGGAGGTCGCCTGTGTAATATATTGGTAGAGGAGGAGGAGGAGGAGGAGGAGGTCGCCTGTGTAATATATTGGTAGAGGAGGAGGAGGAGGAGGAGGAGGTCGCCTGTGTAATATATTGGTAGAGGAGGAGGAGGAGGAGGAGGAGGTCGCCTGTGTAATATATTGGTAGAGGAGGAGGAGGAGGAGGAGGAGGTCGCCTGTGTAATATATTGGTAGAGGAGGAGGAGGAGGAGGAGGAGGAGGAGGAGGAGGTCGCCTGTGTAATATATTGGTGGAGGAGGAGGAGGAGGAGGAGGAGGAGGAGGAGGAGGAGGAGGAGGAGGTCGCCTGTGTAATATATTGGTGGAGGAGGAGGAGGAGGAGGAGGAGGAGGAGGAGGAGGAGGAGGAGGAGGTCGCCTGTGTAATATATTGGTGGAGGAGGAGGAGGAGGAGGAGGAGGAGGAGGAGGAGGAGGTCGCCTGTGTAATATATTGGTGGAGGAGAGGAGGAGGAGGAGGAGGAGGAGGAGGAGGAGGAGGTCGCCTGTGTAATATATTGGTAGAGGAGGAGGAGGAGGAGGAGGAGGAGGAGGTCGCCTGTGTAATATATTGGAGGAGGAGGAGGAGGAGGAGGAGGAGGAGGAGGAGGAGGAGGTCGCCTGTGTAATATATTGGAGGAGGAGGAGGAGGAGGAGGAGGAGGAGGAGGAGGTCGCCTGTGTAATATATTGGAGGAGGAGGAGGAGGAGGAGGAGGAGGAGGAGGAGGAGGAGGAGGAGGAGGTCGCCTGTGTAATATATTGGAGGAGGAGGAGGAGGAGGAGGAGGAGGAGGAGGTCGCCTGTGTAATATATTGGAGGAGGAGGAGGAGGAGGAGGAGGAGGAGGTCGCCTGTGTAATATATTGGAGGAGGAGGAGGAGGAGGAGGAGGAGGAGGAGGAGGAGGAGGAGGAGGAGGAGGAGGAGGTCGCCTGTGTAATATATTGGTGGAGGAGGAGGAGGAGGAGGAGGTCGCCTGTGTAATATATTGGTAGAGGAGGAGGAGGAGGAGGAGGAGGAGGAGGAGGTCGCCTGTGTAATATATTGGTAGAGGAGGAGGAGGAGGAGGAGGAGGAGGAGGTCGCCTGTGTAATATATTGGTAGAGGAGGAGGAGGAGGAGGAGGTCGCCTGTGTAATATATTGGTAGAGGAGGAGGAGGAGGAGGAGGAGGTCGCCTGTGTAATATATTGGTAGAGGAGGAGGAGGAGGAGGAGGAGGAGGAGGAGGTCGCCTGTGTAATATATTGGTAGAGGAGGAGGAGGAGGAGGAGGAGGTCGCCTGTGTAATATATTGGTAGAGGAGGAGGAGGAGGAGGAGGAGGAGGAGGTCGCCTGTGTAATATATTGGTAGAGGAGGAGGAGGAGGAGGAGGAGGTCGCCTGTGTAATATATTGGTAGGAGGAGGAGGAGGAGGAGGAGGAGGAGGAGGAGGTCGCCTGTGTAATATATTGGTAGAGGAGGAGGAGGAGGAGGAGGAGGTCGCCTATGTAATATATTGGTAGAGGAGGAGGAGGAGGAGGAGGTCGCCTGTGTAATATATTGGTAGAGGAGGAGGAGGAGGAGGGAGGTCGCCTGTGTAATATATTGGTAGAGGAGGAGGAGGAGGAGGAGGAGGAGGTCGCCTGTGTAATATATTGGTAGAGGAGGAGGAGGAGGAGGAGGAGGAGGAGGTCGCCTGTGTAATATATTGGTAGAGGAGGAGGAGGAGGAGGAGGAGGAGGAGGAGGTCGCCTGTGTAATATATTGGTAGAGGAGGAGGAGGAGGAGGTCGCCTGTGTAATATATTGGTAGAGGAGGAGGAGGAGGAGGAGGAGGTCGCCTGTGTAATATATTGGTAGAGGAGGAGGAGGAGGAGGAGGAGGAGGAGGAGGAGGTCGCCTGTGTAATATATTGGTAGAGGAGGAGGAGGAGGAGGAGGTCGCCTGTGTAATATATTGGTAGAGGAGGAGGAGGAGGAGGAGGAGGAGGAGGTCGCCTGTGTAATATATTGGTAGAGGAGGAGGAGGAGGAGGAGGTCGCCTGTGTAATACATTGGTAGAGGAGGAGGAGGAGGAGGAGGAGGAGGTCGCCTGTGTAATATATTGGTAGAGGAGGAGGAGGGAGGAGGAGGAGGAGGAGGTCGCCTGTGTAATATATTGGTGGAGGAGGAGGAGGAGGTCGCCTGTGTAATATATTGGTAGAGGAGGAGGAGGAGGAGGAGGAGGAGGAGGAGGTCGCCTGTGTAATATATTGGTAGAGGAGGAGGAGGAGAAGGAGGAGGTCGCCTGTGTAATATATTGGTAGAGGAGGAGGAGGAGGAGGAGGAGGTCGCCTGTGTAATATATTGGTAGAGGAGGAGGAGGAGGAGGAGGAGGAGGAGGTCGCCTGTGTAATATATTGGTAGAGGAGGAGGAGGAGGAGGAGGTCGCCTGTGTAATATATTGGTAGAGGAGGAGGAGGAGGAGGAGGAGGTCGCCTGTGTAATATATTGGTAGAGGAGGAGGAGGAGGAGGAGGAGGTCGCCTGTGTAATATATTGGTAGAGGAGGAGGAGGAGGAGGTCGCCTGTGTAATATATTGGTAGAGGAGGAGGAGGAGGAGGAGGAGGAGGAGGAGGTCGCCTGTGTAATATATTGGTAGAGGAGGAGGAGGAGGAGGAGGTCGCCTGTGTAATATATTGGTAGAGGAGGAGGAGGAGGAGGAGGAGGAGGAGGAGGAGGTCGCCTGTGTAATATATTGGTAGAGGAGGAGGAGGAGGAGGAGGAGGAGGAGGTCGCCTGTGTAATATATTGGTAGAGGAGGAGGAGGAGGAGGAGGAGGAGGAGGTCGCCTGTGTAATATATTGGTAGAGGAGGAGGAGGAGGAGGAGGAGGAGGTCGCCTGTGTAATATATTGGTAGAGGAGGAAGAGGAGGAGGAGGAGGAGGTCGCCTGTGTAATATATTGGTAGAGGAGGAGGAGGAGGAGGAGGAGGTCGCCTGTGTAATATATTGGTAGAGGAGGAGGAGGAGGTCGCCTGTGTAATATATTGGTAGAGGAGGAGGAGGAGGAGGAGGTCGCCTGTGTAATATATTGGTAGAGGAGGAGGAGGAGGAGGAGGTCGCCTGTGTAATATATTGCTAGAGGAGGAGGAGGAGGAGGAGGAGGAGGAGGAGGAGGAGGTCGCCTGTGTAATATATTGGTAGAGGAGGAGGAGGAGGTCGCCTGTGTAATATATTGGTAGAGGAGGAGGAGGAGGTCGCCTGTGTAATATATTGGTAGAGGAGGAGGAGGAGGAGGAGGAGGTCGCCTGTGTAATATATTGGTAGAGGAGGAGGAGGAGGAGGAGGTCGCCTGTGTAATATATTGGTAGAGGAGGAGGAGGAGGAGGAGGTCGCCTGTGTAATATATTGGTAGAGGAGGAGGAGGAGGAGGAGGAGGAGGAGGAGGTCGCCTGTGTAATATATTGGTGGAGGAGGAGGAGGAGGTCGCCTGTGTAATATATTGGTAGAGGAGGAGGAGGAGGAGGAGGAGGAGGAGGTCGCCTGTGTAATATATTGGTAGAGGAGGAGGAGGAGAAGGAGGAGGTCGCCTGTGTAATATATTGGTAGAGGAGGAGGAGGAGGAGGAGGAGGTCGCCTGTGTAATATATTGGTAGAGGAGGAGGAGGAGGAGGAGGTCGCCTGTGTAATATATTGGTAGAGGAGGAGGAGGAGGAGGAGGTCGCCTGTGTAATATATTGGTAGAGGAGGAGGAGGAGGAGGAGGAGGTCGCCTGTGTAATATATTGGTAGAGGAGGAGGAGGAGGAGGAGGAGGTCGCCTGTGTAATATATTGGTAGAGGAGGAGGAGGAGGAGGAGGTCGCCTGTGTAATATATTGGTAGAGGAGGAGGAGGAGGAGGAGGAGGAGGTCGCCTGTGTAATATATTGGTAGAGGAGGAGGAGGAGGAGGAGGTCGCCTGTGTAATATATTGGTAGAGGAGGAGGAGGAGGAGGAGGAGGAGGAGGAGGAACGCCTGTGTAATATATTGGTAGAGGAGGAGGAGGAGGAGGAGGAGGAGGTCGCCTGTGTAATATATTGGTAGAGGAGGAGGAGGAGGAGGAGGAGGAGGTCGCCTGTGTAATATATTGGTAGAGGAGGAGGAGGAGGAGGTCGCCTGTGTAATATATTGGTAGAGGAGGAGGAGGAGGAGGAGGAGGAGGTCGCCTGTGTAATATATTGGTAGAGGAGGAGGAGGAGGAGGTCGCCTGTGTAATATATTGGTAGAGGAGGAGGAGGAGGAGGAGGTCGCCTGTGTAATATATTGGTAGAGGAGGAGGAGGAGGAGGAGGAGGAGGAGGTCGCCTGTGTAATATATTGGTAGAGGAGGAGGAGGAGGAGGAGGAGGTCGCCTGTGTAATATATTGGTAGAGGAGGAGGAGGAGGAGGAGGAGGAGGAGGAGGTCGCCTGTGTAATATATTGGTAGAGGAGGAGGAGGAGGAGGAGGAGGAGGTCGCCTGTGTAATATATTGGTAGAGGAGGAGGAGGAGGAGGAGGAGGTCGCCTGTGTAATATATTGGTAGGAGGAGGAGGAGGAGGAGGAGGAGGTCGCCTTGTGTAATATATTGGTAGAGGAGGAGGAGGAGGAGGAGGAGGAGGAGGTCGCTTGTGTAATATATTGGTAGAGGAGGAGGAGGAGGAGGAGGAGGAGGAGGAGGAGGTCGCCTGTGTAATATATTGGTAGAGGAGGAGGAGGAGGAGGAGGTCGCCTGTGTAATATATTGGTAGAGGAGGAGGAGGAGGAGGAGGAGGTCGCCTGTGTAATATATTGGTAGAGGAGGAGGAGGAGGAGGAGGAGGTCGCCTGTGTAATATATTGGTAGAGGAGGAGGAGGAGGAGGAGGAGGAGGTCGCCTGTGTAATATATTGGTAGAGGAGGAGGAGGAGGAGGAGGAGGTCGCCTGTGTAATATATTGGTAGAGGAGGAGGAGGAGGAGGAGGAGGAGGTCGCCTGTGTAATATATTGGTAGAGGAGGAGGAGGAGGAGGAGGAGGTCGCCTGTGTAATATATTGGTAGAGGAGGAGGAGGAGGAGGAGGAGGAGGAGGAGGTCGCCTGTGTAATATATTGGTAGAGGAGGAGGAGGAGGAGGAGGAGGTCGCCTGTGTAATATATTGGTAGAGGAGGAGGAGGAGGAGGAGGTCGCCTGTGTAATATATTGGTAGAGGAGGAGGAGGAGGAGGAGGTCGCCTGTGTAATATATTGGTAGAGGAAGAGGAGGAGGAGGAGGTCGCCTGTGTAATATATTGGTAGAGGAGGAGGAGGAGGAGGAGGAGGAGGAGGTCGCCTGTGTAATATATTGGTAGAGGAGGAGGAGGAGGAGGAGGAGGAGGAGGTCGCCTGTGTAATATATTGGTAGAGGAGGAGGAGGAGGAGGAGGAGGAGGAGGTCGCCTGTGTAATATATTGGTAGAGGAGGAGGAGGAGGAGGAGGAGGAGGAGGTCGCCTGTGTAATATATTGGTAGAGGAGGAGGAGGAGGAGGAGGAGGAGGTCGCCTGTGTAATATATTGGTAGAGGAGGAGGAGGAGGAGGAGGAGGTCGCCTGTGTAATATATTGGTAGAGGAGGAGGAGGAGGAGGAGGAGGAGGTCGCCTGTGTAATATATTGGTAGAGGAGGAGGAGGAGGAGGAGGAGGTCGCCTGTGTAATATATTGGTAGAGGAGGAGGAGGAGGAGGAGGAGGTCGCCTGTGTAATATATTGGTAGAGGAGGAGGAGGAGGAGGAGGAGGTCGCCTGTGTAATATATTGGTAGAGGAAGAGGAGGAGGAGGAGGTCGCCTGTGTAATATATTGGTAGAGGAGGAGGAGGAGGAGGAGGTCGCCTGTGTAATATATTGGTAGAGGGAGGAGGAGGAGGAGGAGGTCGCCTGTGTAATATATTGGTAGAGGAGGAGGAGGAGGAGGAGGAGGAGGAGGAGGAGGAGGAGGTCGCCTGTGTAATATATTGGTAGAGGAGGAGGAGGAGGAGGAGGAGGAGGAGGAGGTCGCCTGTGTAATATATTGGTAGAGGAGGAGGAGGAGGAGGAGGAGGAGGAGGAGGTCGCCTGTGTAATATATTGGTAGAGGAGGAGGAGGAGGAGGAGGAGGTCGCCTGTGTAATATATTGGTAGAGGAGGAGGAGGAGGAGGAGGTCGCCTGTGTAATATATTGGTAGAGGAGGAGGACACCTGTGTAATATATTGGTAGAGGAGGAGGAGGAGGAGGAGGACGCCTGTGTAATATATTGGTAGAGGAGGAGGAGGGAGGAGGAGGAGGAGGACGCCTGTGTAATATATTGGTAGAGGAGGAGGAGGAGGAGGAGGAGGAGGACGCCTGTGTAATATATTGGTAGAGGAGGAGGAGGAGGAGGAGGAGGAGGTCGCCTGTGTAATATATTGGTAGAGGAGGAGGAGGAGGAGGAGGAGGAGGAGGAGGAGGTCGCCTGTGTAATATATTGGTAGAGGAGGAGGAGGAGGAGGAGGAGGTCGCCTGTGTAATATATTGGTAGAGGAGGAGGAGGGAGGTCGCCTGTGTAATATATTGGTAGAGGAGGAGGAGGAGGAGGTCGCCTGTGTAATATATTGGTAGAGGAGGAGGAGGAGGAGGTCGCCTGTGTAATATATTGGTAGAGGAGGAGGAGGAGGAGGAGGAGGAGGAGGTCGCCTGTGTAATATATTGGTAGAGGAGGAGGAGGAGGAGGAGGTCGCCTGTGTAATATATTGGTAGAGGAGGAGGAGGAGGAGGAGGAGGAGGAGGTCGCCTGTGTAATATATTGGTAGAGGAGGAGGAGGAGGTCGCCTGTGTAATATATTGGTAGAGGAGGAGGAGGAGGAGGAGGTCGCCTGTGTAATATATTGGTAGAGGAGGAGGGAGGAGGTCGCCTGTGTAATATATTGGTAGAGGAGGAGGAGGAGGAGGTCGCCTGTGTAATATATTGGTAGAGGAGGGAGGAGGAGGAGGTCGCCTGTGTAATATATTGGTAGAGGAGGAGGAGGAGGAGGTCGCCTGTGTAATATATTGGTAGAGGAGGAGGAGGAGGAGGTCGCCTGTGTAATATATTGGTAGAGGAGGAGGAGGTCGCCTGTGTAATATATTGGTAGAGGAGGAGGAGGAGGAGGAGGTCGCCTGTGTAATATATTGGTAGAGGAGGAGGAGGAGGAGGTCGCCTGTGTAATATATTGGTAGAGGAGGAGGAGGAGGAGGAGGAGGAGGTCGCCTGTGTAATATATTGGTAGAGGAGGAGGAGGAGGAGGAGGAGGAGGAGGAGGTCGCCTGTGTAATATATTGGTAGAGGAGGAGGAGGAGGAGGAGGAGGTCGCCTGTGTAATATATTGGTAGAGGAGGAGGAGGAGGAGGAGGAGGTCGCCTGTGTAATATATTGGTAGAGGAGGAGGAGGAGGAGGAGGAGGAGGTCGCCTGTGTAATATATTGGTAGAGGAGGAGGAGGAGGAGGAGGAGGAGGAGGAGGTCGCCTGTGTAATATATTGGTAGAGGAGGAGGAGGAGGAGGAGGAGGAGGAGGAGGGTCGCCTGTGTAATATATTGGTAGAGGAGGAGGAGGAGGAGGAGGAGGTCGCCTGTGTAATATATTGGTAGAGGAGGAGGAGGAGGAGGAGGAGGTCGCCTGTGTAATATATTGGTAGAGGAGGAGGAGGAGGAGGAGGTCGCCTGTGTAATATATTGGTAGAGGAGGAGGAGGAGGAGGAGGAGGTCGCCTGTGTAATATATTGGTAGAGGAGGAGGAGGAGGAGGAGGTCGCCTGTGTAATATATTGGTAGAGGAGGAGGAGGAGGAGGAGGAGGAGGAGGAGGAGGAGGAGGTCGCCTGTGTAATATATTGGTAGAGGAGGAGGAGGAGGAGGAGGAGGTCGCCTGTGTAATATATTGGTAGAGGAGGAGGAGGAGGAGGAGGAGGTCGCCTGTGTAATATATTGGTAGAGGAGGAGGAGGAGGAGGAGGTCGCCTGTGTAATATATTGGTAGAGGAGAGAGGAGGAGGAGGAGGTCGCCTGTGTAATATATTGGTAGAGGAGGAGGAGGAGGAGGAGGAGGTCGCCTGTGTAATATATTGGTAGAGGAGGAGGAGGAGGAGGAGGTCGCCTGTGTAATATATTGGTAGAGGAGGAGGAGGAGGAGGAGGAGGAGGAGGTCGCCTGTGTAATATATTGGTAGAGGAGGAGGAGGAGGAGGAGGTCGCCTGTGTAATATATTGGTAGAGGAGGAGGAGGAGGAGGAGGTCGCCTGTGTAATATATTGGTAGAGGAAGAGGAGGAGGAGGAGGTCGCCTGTGTAATATATTGGTAGAGGAGGAGGAGGAGGAGGAGGTCGCCTGTGTAATATATTGGTAGAGGAGGAGGAGGAGGAGGAGGTCGCCTGTGTAATATATTGGTAGAGGAGGAGGAGGAGGAGGAGGAGGAGGTCGCCTGTGTAATATATTGGTAGAGGAGGAGGAGGAGGAGGAGGAGGTCGCCTGTGTAATATATTGGTAGAGGAGGAGGAGGAGGAGGAGGAGGTCGCCTGTGTAATATATTGGTAGAGGAGGAGGAGGAGGAGGAGGTCGCCTGTGTAATATATTGGTAGAGGAGGAGGACACCTGTGTAATATATTGGTAGAGGAGGAGGAGGAGGAGGAGGACGCCTGTGTAATATATTGGTAGAGGAGGAGGAGGAGGAGGAGGAGGAGGTCGCCTGTGTAATATATTGGTAGAGGAGGAGGAGGAGGAGGAGGAGGACGCCTGTGTAATATATTGGTAGAGGAGGAGGAGGAGGAGGAGGAGGAGGTCGCCTGTGTAATATATTGGTAGAGGAGGAGGAGGAGGAGGAGGAGGAGGAGGAGGTCGCCTGTGTAATATATTGGTAGAGGAGGAGGAGGAGGAGGAGGAGGAGGTCGCCTATGTAATATATTGGTAGAGGAGGAGGAGGAGGTCGCCTGTGTAATATATTGGTAGAGGAGGAGGAGGAGGTCGCCTGTGTAATATATTGGTAGAGGAGGAGGAGGAGGAGGTCGCCTGTGTAATATATTGGTAGAGGAGGAGGAGGAGGAGGAGGAGGAGGAGGTCGCCTGTGTAATATATTGTTAGAGGAGGAGGAGGAGGAGGAGGTCGCCTGTGTAATATATTGGTAGAGGAGGAGGAGGGAGGAGGAGGAGGAGGAGGTCGCCTGTGTAATATATTGGTAGAGGAGGAGGAGGGAGGTCGCCTGTGTAATATATTGGTAGAGGAGGAGGAGGAGGAGGAGGTCGCCTGTGTAATATATTGGTAGAGGAGGAGGAGGAGGTCGCCTGTGTAATATATTGGTAGAGGAGGAGGAGGAGGAGGTCGCCTGTGTAATATATTGGTAGAGGAGGAGGAGGAGGAGGAGGTCGCCTGTGTAATATATTGGTAGAGGAGGAGGAGGAGGAGGAGGTCGCCTGTGTAATATATTGGTAAGAGGAGGAGGAGGAGGAGGAGGAGGAGGAGGAGGAGGAGGAGGTCGCCTGTGTAATATATTGGTAGAGGAGGAGGAGGTCGCCTGTGTAATATATTGGTAGAGGAGGAGGAGGAGGAGGTCGCCTGTGTAATATATTGGTAGAGGAGGAGGAGGAGGAGGTCGCCTGTGTAATATATTGGTAGAGGAGGAGGAGGAGGAGGTCGCCTGTGTAATATATTGGTAGAGGAGGAGGAGGAGGAGGAGGAGGAGGAGGTCGCCTGTGTAATATATTGGTAGAGGAGGAGGAGGAGGAGGAGGAGGAGGTCGCCTGTGTAATATATTGGTAGAGGAGGAGGAGGAGGAGGAGGAGGTCGCCTGTGTAATATATTGGTAGAGGAGGAGGAGGAGGAGGAGGAGGTCGCCTGTGTAATATATTGGTAGAGGAGGAGGAGGAGGAGGAGGAGGAGGAGGAGGAGGTCGCCTGTGTAATATATTGGTAGAGGAGGAGGAGGAGGAGGAGGAGGAGGAGGAGGAGGAGGAGGTCGCCTGTGTAATATATTGGTAGAGGAGGAGGAGGAGGAGGAGGAGGAGTCGCCTGTGTAATATATTGGTAGAGGAGGAGGAGGAGGAGGAGGAGGTCGCCTGTGTAATATATTGGTAGAGGAGGAGGAGGAGGAGGTCGCCTGTGTAATATATTGGTAGAGGAGGAGGAGGAGGAGGAGGAGGAGGTCGCCTGTGTAATATATTGGTAGAGGAGGAGGAGGAGGTCGCCTGTGTAATATATTGGTAGAGGAGGAGGAGGAGGAGGAGGAGGAGGTCGCCTGTGTAATATATTGGTAGAGGAGGAGGAGGAGGAGGAGGAGGAGGTCGCCTGTGTAATATATTGGTAGAGGAGGAGGAGGAGGAGGAGGAGGAGGAGGTCGCCTGTGTAATATATTGGTAGAGGAGGAGGAGGAGGAGGAGGAGGTCGCCTGTGTAATATATTGGTAGAGGAGGAGGAGGAGGAGGAGGAGGTCGCCTGTGTAATATATTGGTAGAGGAGGAGGAGGAGGAGGAGGAGGAGGTCGCCTGTGTAATATATTGGTAGAGGAGGAGGAGGAGGAGGAGGAGGAGGTCGCCTGTGTAATATATTGGTAGAGAGGAGGAGGAGGAGGAGGAGGAGGAGGTCGCCTGTGTAATATATTGGTAGAGGAGGAGGAGGAGGAGGAGGAGGTCGCCTGTGTAATATATTGGTAGAGGAGGAGGAGGAGGAGGAGGAGGAGGTCGCCTGTGTAATATATTGGTAGAGGAGGAGGAGGAGGAGGAGGAGATGGTCGCCTGTGTAATATATTGGTAGAGGAGGAGGAGGAGGAGGAGGAGATGGTCGCCTGTGTAATATATTGGTAGAGGAGGAGGAGGAGGAGGAGGAGGTCGCCTGTGTAATATATTGGTAGAGGAGGAGGAGGTCGCCTGTGTAATATATTGGTAGAGGAGGAGGAGGAGGTCGCCTGTGTAATATATTGGTAGAGGAGGAGGAGGAGGAGGTCGCCTGTGTAATATATTGGTAGAGGAGGAGGAGGAGGAGGTCGCCTGTGTAATATATTGGTAGAGGAGGAGGAGGAGGAGGGAGGTCGCCTGTGTAATATATTGGTAGAGGAGGAGGAGGAGGAGGTCGCCTGTGTAATATATTGGTAGAGGAGGAGGAGGAGGAGGAGGTCGCCTGTGTAATATATTGGTAGAGGAGGAGGAGGAGGAGGAGGTCGCCTGTGTAATATATTGGTAGAGGAGGAGGAGGAGGAGGAGGAGGTCGCCTGTGTAATATATTGGTAGAGGAGGAGGAGGAGGAGGTCGCCTGTGTAATATATTGGTGAGGAGGAGGAGGAGGAGGAGGAGGTCGCCTGTGTAATATATTGGTAGGAGGAGGAGGAGGAGGAGGTCGCCTGTGTAATATATTGGTAGAGGAGGAGGAGGAGGAGGTCGCCTGTGTAATATATTGGTAGAGGAGGAGGAGGAGGAGGTCGCCTGTGTAATATATTGGTAGAGGAGGAGGAGGAGGAGGAGGTCGCCTGTGTAATATATTGGTAGAGGAGGAGGAGGAGGAGGTCGCCTGTGTAATATATTGGTAGAGGAGGAGGAGGAGGAGGAGGAGGAGGAGGAGGAGGAGGTCGCCTGTGTAATATATTGGTAGAGGAGGAGGAGGAGGTCGCCTGTGTAATATATTGGTAGGAGGAGGAGGAGGAGGAGGAGGAGGTCGCCTGTGTAATATATTGGTAGAGGAGGAGGAGGAGGTCGCCTGTGTAATATATTGGTAGAGGAGGAGGAGGAGGTCGCCTGTGTAATATATGGTAGAGGAGGAGGAGGAGGTCGCCTGTGTAATATATTGGTAGAGGAGGAGGAGGAGGAGGAGGAGGAGGTCGCCTGTGTAATATATTGGTAGAGGAGGAGGAGGAGGAGGAGGAGGTCGCCTGTGTAATATATTGGTAGAGGAGGAGGAGGAGGAGGAGGAGGTCGCCTGTGTAATATATTGGTAGAGGAGGAGGAGGAGGAGGAGGAGGAGGTCGCCTGTGTAATATATTGGTAGAGGAGGAGGAGGAGGAGGAGGAGGAGGAGGTCGCCTGTGTAATATATTGGTAGAGGAGGAGGAGGAGGAGGAGGAGGTCGCCTGTGTAATATATTGGTAGAGGAGGAGGAGGAGGAGGAGGAGGTCGCCTGTGTAATATATTGGTAGAGGAGGAGGAGGTCGCCTGTGTAATATATTGGTAGAGGGGAGGAGGAGGGAGGTCGCCTGTGTAATATATTGGTAGAGAGGAGGAGGAGGAGGAGGAGGAGGAGGTCGCCTGTGTAATATATTGGTAGAGGAGGAGGGAGGAGGAAGGAGGAGGAGGAGGAGGAGGTCGCCTGTGTAATATATTGGTAGAGGAGGAGGAGGAGGAGGAGGAGGAGGAGGTCGCCTGTGTAATATATTGGTAGAGGAGGAGGAGGAGGAGGAGGAGGGTCGCCTGTGTAATATATTGGTAGAGGGAGGAGGAGGAGGAGGAGGAGGTCGCCTGTGTAATATATTGGTAGAGGAGGAGGAGGAGGAGGAGGAGGTCGCCTGTGTAATATATTGGTAGAGGAGGAGGAGGGAGGAGGAGGAGGAGTCGCCTGTGTAATATATTGGTAGAGGAGGAGGAGGAGGAGGAGGAGGAGGAGGTCGCCTGTGTAATATATTGGTAGAGGAGGAGGAGGAGGAGGAGGAGGAGGAGGTCGCCTGTGTAATATATTGGTAGAGGAGGAGGAGGAGGAGGAGGAGGTCGCCTGTGTAATATATTGGTAGAGGAGGAGGAGGGAGGGAGAGGAGGAGTCGCCTGTGTAATATATTGGTAGAGGAGGAGGAGGAGGAGGAGGAGGTCGCCTGTGTAATATATTGTAGAGGAGGAGGAGGAGGAGGAGGAGGAGGAGGTCGCCTGTGTAATATATTGGTAGAGGAGGAGGAGGAGGAGGAGGTCGCCTGTGTAATATATTGGTAGAGGAGGAGGAGGAGGAGGAGGAGGAGGTCGCCTGTGTAATATATTGGTAGAGGAGGAGGAGGAGGAGGAGGAGGAGGAGGTCGCCTGTGTAATATATTGGTAGAGGAGGAGGAGGAGGAGGAGGAGGAGGAGGTCGCCTGTGTAATATATTGGTAGAGGAGGAGGAGGAGGAGGGAGGAGGA